>NC_041380.1:30448433-30459117 GCF_002162155.2 Triticum dicoccoides
TAGCTATAGCCCAGTGCTCGCCTAAGTGTTTGAAAATCCTACCGAGTGGTGAGCCAGACTCCCACTCGGGGGCTTAGCTGCAGCCCAGTGCTCGCCTAAGTGTATAAAAATCCTACCGAGTGGAGAGCAAACCTCCCACTCGAGGCTTAGCTGCAGCTCAGTGCTCGCCTAAGTGTTCAAAAATCCTACCGAGTGGAGAGAAAACGTCCCATTCGGAGGCTTAGCTGCAGCCCAGTGCTCGCCTAAGTGTTCAAAAATCCCACCGAGTGGAAAGCAAACCTCCCACTCGGGGGCTTAGCTGCAGCCCAGTGCTCGCCTAAGTTCGGAACACGTTCCAATCCACAAGGACGGCAAGATGCAAATCGACTGTTACCTTTTCCTTCGGAGCTGCACCACAAATACGAAGTTATTTCGAGTGAAGGCCAAGTTCCACTCGGCAGATAATTCCCGAAGATATTCAACGATAAATCAAGTTCGGATAAAACCCAAAGGTCCAAGACCTTAGATCAAAGTACTCGAGCCCTCGGCTCGACAGAGTTTAACGGTTACAGAATCCACTCGGCATTCAGAGGCAAATTTAAAGTGAAGCATAAAAGTTTTTCATTCCTCAAGCGGAGGACTAGAAGGGGCAACGAACTCGTCCAAGTCGATCCCGTCTGCAATACGAGTAGCAGCAGCAATGAAAGTCTCCATGAAGTCTTGAAAGCTGTGCTTCCTGGTATTGGCAACTTGGATGGCGGCCAGCTTTTCTTCTCGCGCCTCCTTGCAATGGACGCGGACCAGAGACAGGGCGACATCAGCACCACATCTAGCAGAAGATTTCTTCCATTCCGCCACTCGACCCGGGACTTCATCCAGTCGAACCATCAGGGACTCGAGGTCGTTCTGAAGCATCATTCCAGGCCAGAGTGGTCTGTCGATCCGCGACATCGCAACCTTCAGCCGAGCAAGATAGTCAACAACGCTGGTAACATGAGACTCCAATCGGAGCACGTTCATAGCAGCCTCGTCCTTCACGAGAGAATTGGCGGGATCCAAGCCTGGCTCCACTCGACTGGTTTCCTCTTTGAAGCTCTGGCAGAATTCTGCAAACACGATTCAAGAATAAGACAGTGGCCTTACGCGGGCTTGGTAACTGCAACACAGCCGGGTCGGAATAATTACCTTCGAGCATGATGAACAGCTTCTTGGCGAGTCCACCGAGATAAGCCTCCAGATCGTTTACCTTCCCCGCCAGCTCACCCGCCTGGTCGTGCAGAACCATCTTTTCGTTCTTCAGTCGGCTGACCTCTCGATTAGCTGTCTCGAGAGCAGTTTTCAGTCTGGAGTTCTCCTCTTCAAGAGTTCCGACCGAAGCCAGTTTCTCTTCTGCAAGCTTCGTTTTGCTCGAGGCCTCCTTCTGTGCTTCGGCAAGATCTTGATCCTTCTTCTTCAGAGCTTCCTCTAGTTTATCTATAGTACGTCGAGTGAACTCAACATCAAGAATGGGCAAGAAAGGGAAGTCACTCGTCAAGAATGAGAAACCTCGCCAGCCATACCTTTTGCTTCATCTCGCACCTTCTGCAGGTTCTGCTGAGCGAGCTTCAAGTCAAGGTCGAGCTGGATCTGTTTGTTCTCCAACTCAGTGTAGAGAGCCACAAGTTCACAGGATTTCTGCAAAAGTCAGTTGACAGAGGTCCAAGATAAGTTGCTTCCGAGTAACCAAGAGACAATGATGATGTTTCTAAGACTACAGCTGAATCAAAAACATTTAACAGTAGTCTCTGGGACTACACCCAGTGGGAGCACTCAGCGTGCCCCCACTGGTTTTGAAAAAAAAAATCGACTGCCCGCAGTCGACCGGATACAGTTTCATTTGACATGGCCTGGCAAGACCGAGTGAAGGAGTAAAACTACAGCAACACAATATAAAGACTACAGTCGATTGCCAGCAGTCCACCGTAGTCTCGGGGACTACACCCAGTGGGTGCACTCAGCGTGCCCCCACTCGACCAAAAAACTTAACAGAAACACCCAGTGGGTGTACAGATTTAAAAGATCTTCGGAAAAGAGATTCTTCAAACAACATACCCTAACAGAACAAGTAGTGAATCAACTGGCCTGGACGTTACTCTGAAGAGCTGAACTTGCGTCATAAGCCGCTTGGCTGGCTTCTCGAGCCACCTTGACTTGCTCCATCATGATGCCTGCCTGGCGTATAGCTTCCTTAGCTGCACCCACTTGGTCCTCAGGGACGTGGTGTGTGGCGAAGAGCGAAGGCAGATTTACGGTCGACGTCGAGGGCCGCACACTCGTCAGAGGATTGGCGAAAGTCACAGAAGCCCGGGTGGTATCGCCACCGTCTCGAGCTATGGCCTCAGGCACCAGAGTGGATTGTGGAGTCTCGCCAGCCGACGCTTTCCTGTTCCGCCTCACTCTCAGCGGCGCTCGTCTTCGTCGTCAGGAAGGTTAATAACATGAGGAGGAGCTACGAGAAAAATTCAATCGACCAGAGTTATAAGAAATCGTCAGTCGATTCAAGGCAGAACATCAGTAATCATACTAGGGTTGGAAGTAATAGCATCTTCCATCTCTTGATCATCGTCCTTGGCGGAGATCTCAGAAGTAGCAGCACTGCAAATTTTGAAAGACCGTCAGTCGGCTCAGTGGATCGACCAAGTATCCGTCCACGGTCGACAAAGGAGAACAAGTTCTATCATTACCCAGAAATGGTGGGGACAGTCATCCTCATCTTGGGCAAAGCCTTGGGTGGCTTGGACGGCACCGCGCGGGGTTGCGTGGGAGCTTTTTCAGTCGGTGCTGGAGAAGAGGTCCAAGGGCGCTTCGACGACTGCCCAACGGGAGCAGTCGCCTTACCACGTTCCCGCGCAGGGTCGTGTGTAAGCTTGGATCGCCTTTCCGAGTGGGGAGGTTCAGCTTCCTCCTCCTCCTCCTCTTCGCTGGAGTCGACGTCGTCATCTCCCTCTCCTTCGCCATCAGACTCCCACTCCCCCTATTCGTCTCTGCTTTCGCCTCCGCTCGCCTCCCCTTCCTCGGCCTGCCCTTGTGCTCCGTTGGGTGTCGAGTACATCTCTGAAGTTGCCTGGAGAATAGCGGACAAGTCGAAAGTCAGTCGACTGATTCAAAGAGAGCAAATGAAGAAAGCAAGATCTCAGTCGGGAACACAAGGTCAGACCTAGTCCACGTCGTATGTACTGTCAAGCGGGGGAACCCTCCTGGCTCCTCGGGGGTTGTCTTTGTTCCCATTGATGCTCGACAGCCACCCTTCCAGCATCTCGTCGGTGACCTCCTCTGGGTGAACCCGAGTGGTGTCGTCGAGACCCGAGTACAGCCACATAGGGTGGTCACGAGCCTGAAGCGGTTGGATGCGCCTCCGAAGGAAGACCTCCAGCAAGTCCATGCCGGTCATGCCCTCTTGGACAAGCTGAACCACTCGACCAACCAGCACCTTGACTTGCGCCTTTTCCTCCGGCAGCACTTTCAGAGATGCAGGCTTTTGAGCTCGGTCCAGAGAGAAAGGGGGAAGACCAGTCAACTGCCCTGGGGTCACCTGGTCTTGGCTATAAAACCAGGTCGACTGCCAACCACGGACCGACTCAGGAAAAGTGATAGACGGAAAAGAACTTTTACCCCTCATCTGGATCGCCAGGCCGCCGCATAGCTGGATCACTTGCATCCATTCGTCACTCGACTTGGCTTTCTTTACCGATTGGGAACGGCAAGTGAAGATGTGTTTAAAGAGTCCCCAATGAGGGCGGCAACCCAAGAAACTTTCGCACAAGGAAATGAAAGCCGCAAGATACACGATGGAATTGGGAGTGAAATGGTGGAGCTGCGCTCCGAAGAAGTTCAAAAAGCTCCGGAAAAAAGGATGAGGAGGTAGAGAAAATCCGCGATCGATATGGGTGGCAAGAAGGACGCATTCACCGTCACGAGGTTGGGGTTCGACTTCTCTCCCCGGGAGACGCGTAGCTTCATGGGGAATGACTCCCCCCTAGACCATGTCGTCAAGATCTTCCTACCGAATCACCGAGGGCATCCAGTCGCCCTGGATCCAATCCCTGGGTAGAGCAGTCCTCGAGGAAGATCCGCCCCGAGCGGACTTCTTCCCCATCCCCTGCACCGCCGCCTTCTTCGCGCGCTCCAAAGCCGACGTCTTGTCCTTCACCATCGTCGCCGGCGAGGCTCGAACGGACCTACAGCGCTAGGGTGAGAGCGGAGGTGGCAGAGGACCTTGCGGGGGGAGAAGGAAAGGCGAGAGCACGCTGTTTGGGAGCCCCGAGCCGGCAACTTATAAGGAACCGCTTTCGAGTGGCTGACCGGTAGGCCCAGGCAATCCCGTCAAATCCCGCAACAGGCGCGCGCGCGGTACGTGGCGAAAAAGGTGGCGCGGAGATCGAGGAGCTTCCATCCTATCCCATCCGATTACTTCGGCTGCCCCCGTCCCGCTCGCTTCCTGAAATTCAAAACCCGCAAAATCCGCGGGCTACAGAACAACTCATCAAACTGAAGATTCCGCTCGTGCCGGCACTCGGTATTCCACAAGTAAGGAAATTCACTCGACGAGAGACCAAGAATGGATCAAGGTGACCGAAAGAAGTTGACAACGTCATCCGTGACGATTGATCCAGTACAAGACATTCGTATAACGCTAAGAACCAGTCGGGAGGACCCCCAACTCCTTCCCCACTCGAACCTCGATCCATTCGGGGGCTAATGATGAAGCTATGTACCTAGGGTAGGGGCATGGACCTGTCCTAAGAGCCCTACCCAAGGACATCCCTGGAAGAAGTCACCTTTCAATCGACTTGAAGGTATCCCACTCGAGGAGGAAGCTACCACTCGACTATGAAGCCAACCACTCGACTGACAGGAGATCTAAAGTCACTCTGCAAGCAAACGGTCGGCCATTAAGTAGTCTTTATGGTCATCATAGCACTTTATTAGGGACGTTACCAGTAACTCCCAGTCTTAATGTATTTTAACCCTGCATTACTGAGGACCGGAGGGGTCTGGCGAACTCTATATAAGCCATCCCCCTCCTCAGTTGCAGGGGTGGGCACCCCTTTAATTCATACACACATAATCCAGTCGACCGCCTCCGGGCACCAAGACGTAGGGCTGTTACTTCCTCCGCGAAGGGCCTGAACTCGTACATCCTGGTGTATTTACAACTTCTCCATAGCTGAGATCTAGCCTCTCCATACATACCCCCCTACCTCACTGTCAGAGTTAGAACCACGACAACTACACCTGCTTCCTTAGTGGTAACATCATCAGTGGGCTGTATACACACAAGAAGAGGTGATCCATCGGAATTAGTTGTCAGGCGCCACTGAGTATATGGGTTCTGCTCGTCCGCATGCTCGTGATCATCACCATCGTCATCTCCCCCTTGGTTATAAAATTTTTCAAGTATAGGTGGTGGGATGTTCACAGGACCTTGGAAACACAAGAAGAAGGTTAATTAGTAAAGGGAAACTTGCTAACCCGCATGCATGTGCATGAAACAATTATAATTACGGTGGAAGACAAACGTACCGAAACTACGAGGATCCCATGCAAAAACAGTGCCACGAGTGGTGGCAGCAAACACAAGGCCATTATAAGCCCCCATCGGCCCGACGTCGCTCGCCACGTCCGCCATGCCCCCGCCGGTCCGCGGTAGGCGACGCCGGAGGCGGTCACCGCCGGAACTAGTGTTCGGGTTTTCACTGGAAGACAGACGGAGGGAGGAGGCATTCTATCTGTCTTTAGATGGCAATGCGGAGATCGAGGAGTTGTTGGAGCGCGACCGCATGCCGGAGGAGCAGGAGTTGTTGGAGCGTGACCGCCTGGCGGAGGAGCAGCGTATCGCCGATTTGCGCCGCCAGCGGGACATGGAGCAGCAGCACACCGACGCTCTGTGTCACGATCAGAGCGCCCGCAACTGGGCCGACTACGTGGAGGCCGGCGCCCGACAAATAGCCCTGGAGGCTGTCGGGCACGCACGCGTTCGCGACGCCGATTTTTACTACCAGCTCGTCAAGTGGGTTTCCAGCTTGGAAGCCGAAGCTTCGATGGACCACACAGGCATGGAAAGGGCCAACACGCGCGAGCAACACGCCCTATCGCACCTCTGGCAAGTCCGAGGCGAGGCGGAGGACGCCGGTGCCGGCGTTTAGCATGGACAGCAGATGGCGGCTGACATCGTCTTGTTAGCTAAGAGTAAGTTAGTACTTGTATGCTACTAGAGTGTTAGTGGGAGTAGATAGTTAACTTGGCTATTATGGTTGTCAATGTGGAAGTTCAGTACTCTATATGTGGATCAGACATGTTACTTTGCTCTGAATGTTGAACTTTCCGTTTGAACTTATGGAATGGGCTGTTATTTTTTTAAATGGGTTGTATTTGTCCTCCACGGTTTAGAGGCTGAGTTGTGGGCCTAGCAAGTTGGCGCGTACACAATCAGGAGATGATTGTACGTGGAGAGGATGACAGCAGGGACCCGCCAAGGTCATGGCAGTACGCAAGAAAGTGCCTCCTTATTTCAAGCCAATAAAAAAATGGCTCCTCCTAGTGGATTTCTGACATCTGGGTCCCATGCCATTGTCAATGTAGTCAATAAACGAGAGAATTGCACAACGAGCGGCTGACACCAGGGACCCAGCAGCTCGCCCAGTTATTTTTTTTGGGTTAATTTGATAAATGCCACTCAAAATCTGGTGTATCCGAGAAATGCCACTACAATTTCCAAACTTTGAAAAATGCCATTTCATGCCATTTCTAGTGGCATTTTTCGAAGTCTGGAGTGGCGTTTTTCAAAGTTTGCAAACTGCAGTGGCATTTTTCAAAGTTTGCAAAAATTGCAGTGGCATTTTTCAAAGTTTGCTAATTGCAGTGGCATTTTTATGAATCGCCATAATTGGAGTGGCATTTATCTAATTTGTTTTTGAGACGGAAGCAGGGTGTCAACTGGGCTGTGCGGGACACTCTGGCCTGTCTAGAAAGCCTTTTCTTTTATGTTTACCATAGACCAGCCCAGTAGTTTTTTTCTTTCTGAAAATGGCTAGCCCAGTTCTTTTGTGATTTGTCAAGTAAGTCGCTTTATCAGGCCTGTTGGGCTGCAAATCTTTCAAGACTAAGAGAGCTTCATTCGGCTGGCCGAGAAAATGGCCTATCAGTAATGAGAAATAGGTTGTACATTTTTAAAACACATCAAACCGGCAATTATTTTCAAATATCTTTTTTTCATTTCGAGATTTTAAATTGCATTTGTTTTTATGCGTGGAAAATTTATTGGATTTTATATTGATATACATTTATTTTTAAAATCAGTCTGAATGTGACTCGAAATTTCGGGATTAAAAACAGTTCAGACCGCACCGACATATGCAAAATTTCGTATAATTTTTTAACCGTGGCCACAATATGGGCTTTAATGCTAACATAAAGAATATGGGCTCCAAAAAACCCATAAGAATTAGCAAATGGGCTGTAAATTATTTGAAATAATGGCAGATGGGATGTATGCTGTTTTCCACATATTTGAGGCTTTCCATAGATGGCTTGTATACTGTTGGATGTCCATCCAACGGCAGTCGTGCTTCTTCAATCTCTCCTCTTCCTGCTCCAGCCGCTCGAACAAGCGCCAGCGGGACTGCCTGCTCCCTCCTCCCCGCAGCCGGCTGTGCTGCCGCGCAGGCCTCACCACCCCACCGTACTCCCATCGCTGGCCTAGTCATCCCTCTACTCACCCACACCCGCTGTTATTCTCCGGCGACGGCAGATGAACCAGTAAACCCTCGTACATTTGTACTCCCCTCCGCGTGGGAAACAAAAACAACGGCCGAGTCTTCCCTGCCTCCGTGTAGTTCCCTTCCTAGGCCTCACCGTCGTCCACCGCCCTGGTGCTCTGGGCGTGGCGTGGTCAGCGTGGTCAACGACCGACATGCATCTGAAGTGGACTGTATGTGGAGAGGCTGACAGCTGGGTCCATGGCCGCACGCAAGGAAATGCCTCCTTATTACATGCAAAATAATGATTTCCTCCACCTGACATCTGGGACCCACCGAAACGGCCTTTGTATTTCGCGAAAAAAACGTTACCACCGCTGACAGCTCGAACCCACCAGCTATATCTTCGCACGCAAAGGAAGTGCCTCCTTATTACGCACAAAAAAATGAATACTCCCCCTGCTAGCTAGGACCCAGTATAGTGGGCCTACTAAGTTGATGGGGACGAAGGGCTTTGTCAACTTAGTCAATATGCACAATTCTAGCTCGACTGACCGTACGATGTGCATCCAACGGCCATAGTGCTTCTTCAACCTCTGGTCTTCTTGCTCCAACTGCCCAAAGCAGCACCGGTCGTGCCGCCTGCTCCGGCCTCCCGTGGTCGGCTATGCTGCCGCGGAGGCCTCACCGCCCCCATACTACTCCCACCGCTGGCCAGGCCATCCCTCCACTCCACTCACCCACACCCCCTGTTATTCTGCGGCGACGGCAGCACAGCTGAACCAGTGAACCCTCGTACTCCTTTCCGCGTGGGCATCCACTTCCGCGTCTTCCCCGGCTCCGTGTCATCCCCTTCCTACGCCTCGCCGTCGTCCACCGCCATGGTGTTGTCGGCGCGAAGTGGTCAATGAGGTCAACGACCGAATTCCATTGGAAGAATACTGTACGTGGAGAGGCTGATAGCTGGGTCCACGGCAGCCGCAAGGAAGTGTCGCCTCATTACGCGGAAAATAATTATTCCTCCACCTGACAGCAGGGACCCACCGGACGCCCACCAGTATATCGCGAAAAAAACGTTTGCCCCTGACTACTGGGACCCACCTGATGGGCCACCGTATTTCGCGAAAAAACGTTCCCCCTGCTGTCAGCTCGGACGCACCGGAAGTGCCTCCTTATTACACACAAAAAAATGAATACCCCCTGCTAGCTGGGACCCACCTTGGTGGGAGGCTGACTTGTGGGCCTACTAAGTTGACAGGGACGGAGGGCTTTGTCAACTTAGTCAATATTCACGATTCTAGCTCCAGTGACCATACGATGTCCATCCAACGACCGTAGTGCTTCTTCAACCTCTGTTCTTCTTGCTCCAGCCGCCCAAACCAGCGCCGGTCATGCCACGTGCTCCTGCCTCCTGTGGCCGGCTGCGATGCGGCGGAGGCCTCACCACCCCCTACTATTCCCACCGCTGGCCAGGCCATCCCTCTACTCACCCACACCCCCTGTTATTCTGCGGTGACGACAGCCTCACACCGCAGCGAACCAGTGAACCCTCGTACTCCTCTACGCGTGGGCATCCACTGCCGCGTCTTCCCCGGCTCCGCGTAGTCCCCTTCCTAGGCCTCGCCGTCGTCCACCGCCCTGGTGCTCTCGGTGCGGCGTGGTCAACGTGGTCAAGGAACGGCTTCCATCGGACGTGGACTGTACATGGAGAGGCTGACAGCTGGGTCCATGGCCGCAGCAAGGAAGTGCCTCCTTATTACATGCAAAATAATAATTCCTCCACCTGGCAGCGGGGACCCACCGGACGGGCCACCGTATTTCGCGAAAAAAACGTTTGCCCCTGACTGCTAGGACCCACCAGCTACATCTTTGCATGCAAGGAAGTGCCTGACAGTCGGGACCCACCTGGTCGAAGCGTACGTAGCGTTGTCATTCTTGTCGCAAACGTGTACATACATATATACTGGTGGATGTAGAGGCGCGCACGTGTCATAGTAGAGGCGCACACGTAGCATGTACACGTACGTACAGCCGCCAGGGTGCAAGAAAGAAAATACGGCCACATATGTGTACATACGGGCGGGGTCTCGAACACCTACTCGCGCATACGTACGGCCAGGGCTCGTGTACATGGCTGGGTCGAAACGGAGAAACATCGTTGTCGTCGTGTTCATGGGGAGGCAAAGGAATGCATCGTGTTCATGGGGAGGCAACGGAATGCGTCGTGTTCATGGGGAGGCAACGGAACGCGTGGGAGCCAACTGGCTGGGTGAAAACGGAATGCATGGTCGTGTTCATCAGGAGGGCTTGGACGGAACATGCAATGGAAACGAGGCCTGGCGTACCGCAAAATGGAGGAAACGGCCTTGTGTTCGACCGGCCACGTTCGAAACGGGATCCTGTTCATCGGGAGGAGTCTGGCGTACCGCAAAACAGAGGAAACAGACCTCCTATGGTCGAAACGGGGGTCCTGTTGATCGGGAGGGGTGTGGCGTACCGCAAAACGGACGAAACGGACTTGTGTTGGAGCGCTACGGTCGAAACGTTGGTCCTGTTCATCAGGAGGGGTGTGGCGTACCGCAAAATGGGACTCCACGGGATACTGTTCATCTCCACCGTCGACCCCCTCCAGCCTCCACGAGCTACTGTTCATCCACCGTCGACCTCCTCCAGCCTCCACCTGCGACTGTTCATCCACGGGCTCTTGTTCATCCAGCCTCCACCGCGCGCTACTCCACCGGCTACTGTTCAACCAGCCCTCTCCACGGGCTCCTGTTCAACCACCCCTCCACGGGCTACTGTTCATCCTGCCCTCCACCATCTACTGTTCATCGTGTCCTCCACGGGGTGGTCCTGTTCATCCAGCCCTCCACGCGGGGTCCTGTTCATCCAGCCCCAACCGGCTCGATCAATCGGGGTCCTGTTCATCCAGAGGCAACACCACGGGGTCCTATTCATCCACCTCCACC
>NC_041380.1:30459483-30468951 GCF_002162155.2 Triticum dicoccoides
GTAGCGAAGGAATCGCTCGATCGGGTTCAGTTAACAGCCATCGATCGGTCGCTCGGGTTCACTTAGAGCCCAATGCCTCGCTCGGGTTCAGTTAGAGCCAACACCTCGCATACACGCACGTACGTGTACGATAGAAGCGTGCATCGCTCAGCCCCCAACCTCCCACCTTAACCGGGAACTCCCCGAAATTTTCCTCCCCCTCGCTTCTACCATGGTTTTTTCCGTCATGGACGGCCCAAAGAATGTCATGCAGCTGCGTCTCCGGCCCGCCCAGGACGAAAAGCCCATTTTCTGTCATGATTTTTTGTCATAGAAGTAGGAGCCCACCACATCTATGATGATACCAGGTTTTGTCACAATTATCGTCATAGAAGTGTCATATGTATGACAGAAAAAAATTCGTTCGGCCCAAAATGTCACGGATGTCTCCTTTTGGAGTGTAGGTTGAGCATGAACATGAACATTATCATTAACATTATCACTAGTTTCGTGTTCATTACCAGATTGTGTTTCAGCATCAGAAATAGAGATATCATTTGGATTCTCAGGTGTTTCAGCAATAGGTTCACTAGAAGCATGCAAAGACCTATCATTTTTCTTTTTCTTCCTTTTAGAAGGACTAGGTGCATCTATATTATTTCTCTGAGAATCTTTCTCAATTCTGTTAGGGTGGCCTTCGGGATACAAAGGTTCCTGAGTCATTTTACCAGTTCTAGTAGCCACTGTAACAGCATAGTCATTATTCTTACTATTCAATTCATTGAGCAAATCATTTTGAGCTTTAAGTACTTGTTCCACTTGCTTGAGTGGTAACCATAGCTGCATGTTTACTAATTAGTTTAAGTTCACCTTTAACTCTAGACATATAATCACCCAAGTGTTTAATCATATAAGCATTTTGTTTCAATTGTCTACCAAAATAAGCATTGAAGTCTTCTTTCTTAACCATAAAGTTATCAAACTCATCCAAACATTGGCTAGCAAACTTAGTAGGAGGGATTTCAGCTTTATCATATCTATAGAGAGAAGTTACCTTTACTACCTGTGTCGGGTTATCAAGACCATGTGTTTCTTCAATAGACGGTAAATTAAGACCATGTATTTCTTCAATAGGAGGTAAATTCTTAACATCTTCAGCTTTAATACCCTTCTCTTTTGTAGATTTCTTTGCCTCTTGCATATCTTTAGGACTGAGAAATAGAACACCTCTTTTGTTCGGAGTTGGTTTAGGAATAGGCTCAAGAGTTGGCTCAGGAGCTGGCTCAGGAAGGGTCCAATTATTTTCATTTGTCAACATATTATTCAATAGAATTTCAGCTTCATCCGGTGTTCTTTCCCTAAAAACAGAACCAGCACAACTATCCACGTAATCTCTAGAAGCATCGATTAGTGCATTATAAAAGATATCAAGTATTTCATTTTTCTTAAGAGGATGATCAGGCAAAGCATTAAGTAATTGGAGAAGCCTCCCCCAAGCTTGTGGGAGACTCTCTTCTTCAATTTGCACAAAATTATATATATCCCTCAAAGCAGCTTGTTTCTTATGAGCAGGGAAATATTTAGTAGAGAAGTAATAAATCATATCCTGGGGACTATGCACACAACTAGGATCAAGAGAATTAAACCATATCTTAGCATCACCCTTTAATGAGAATGGAAATATTTTAAGGATATAAAAGTAGCGAGTTCTCTCATCATTAGTGAACAGGGTGGCTATATCATTTAATTTAGTAAGATGTGCCACAACAGTTTCAGATTCATAACCATAGAAAGGATCAGATTCAACTAAAGTAATTATATCAGGATCAATAGAGAATTCATAATCCTTATCAGTAACAAAGATAGGTGAAGTAGCATAAGCAGGATCATATTTCATTCTAGCATTCAGAGTTTTTTGTTTATGCTTAGCTAATAATTTCTTAAAATCACTTCTATCATTGCAAGCAAGAAAATCTCTTTTAGTTTCTTCATCCATAACATAGCCCTCAGGCAAAACAGGCAATTCATATTTATTAGGAGAGCCTTCATCATCACATTCATCAATATTATCAATTTCAATAATTTCATTCTCTCTAGCCCTAGCAAGTTATTCATCAAGAAATTCACCAAGTGGCACAGTAGTGTCAAGCATAGAAGTAGTTTCATCATAAGTATCATGCATAGCAGAAGTGGCATCATCAATAATATGCGACATATCAAGATTAATAGCAGAAGCAGGTTTAGGTGTCGCAAGCTTACTCAAAACAGAAGGTGAATCAAGTGCAGAGCTAGATGGCAGCTCCTTACCTCCCCTCGTAGTTGAGGGATAAATCTTGGTTTTTGGATTTCTCAAGTTCCTCATAATGATAAGAAGATATAAATCCCAAGTGACTCAAAGAATAGAGCTATGCTCCCCGGCAATGGTGCCAGAAAATAGTCTTGATAACCCACAAATATAGGGGATCGCAACGGTTTTCGAGGGTAGAGTATTCAACCCAAATTTATTGATTCGACACAAGGGTAGCCAAAGAATATTCTCAAGTATTAGCAGCTGAGTTGTCAATTCAACCACACCTGGAAACTTAATATCTGCAGCAAAGTGTTTAGTAGCAAAGTAATATGATAGTAGTGGTAACGGTAGCAAAAGGTAATGATAGCAAAAGTAATATTTTTGGTGTTTTGTAGTTATGATAACAATAGCAACAAAAAAGTAAATAAGCGAAGAACAATATATGGAAAGCTCGTAGGCAATGGATCGGTGATGCAGAATTGTGCCGGGTGCGGTTCATCATGTAACAGTCATAACCTAGGGTGACACAGAACTAGCTCCAATTCATCAATGTAATGTAGGCATGTATTTCGAATATAGTCATACGTGCTTATAGAAAAGAACTTGTATGACATCTTTTGTCCTACCCTCCCATAGCAGCGGGGTCCTAGTGGAAACTAAGGGATATTAACGCCTCCTTTTAATAGAGTACTAGACCAAAGCATTAACACATAGTGAATACATGAACTCCTCAAACTACGGTCATCACCGGGAGTGGTCCCGATTATTGTCACTTTGAGGTTTCCGGATCATAACACATAGTAGGTGACTATAGACTTGCAAGATAGGATCAAGAACTCACATATATTCATGAAAACATAATAGGTTCAGATCAAAAATCATGGCACTCGGGCCCTAGTGACAAGCATTAAGCATAGCAAAGTCATAGCAACATCAATCTCAGAACATAGTGGATACTAGGGATCAAACCCGAACAAAACTAACTCGATTACATGATAAATCTCATCCAACCCATCACCATCCAGCAAGCCTATGATGGAATTACTCACGCACAGCGGTGAGCATCATGAAATTGGTGATGGAGGAAGGTTGATGATGACGATGGCGACAGAATCCCCTCTCCGGAGCCCTGAACGGACTCCAGATCATCCCTCCTGAGAGAGTTTAGGGCTTGGCGGTGGCTCCGTATCGTAAAACATGATGAATCCTTCTCCTTTATTTTTTTCTCCCCGAACATGAATATATGGAGTCAAGATGGACGTTGGTGGAGCTCCAGGGGGCCCACGTGGCAGGGGGTGCGCGCAGGGGGGCAGGCACGCCCCCCACCCTCATGGCTAGGGTGTGGGCCCCCTAGCCTTGATTCTTTGCCAGTATTTTTTATTATTTCCAAAAATAATCTCCATGGATTTTCAAGTCATTCCGAGAACTTTTGTTTCTGCACATAAATAACACCATGGCAATTCTGCTAAAAACAACGTCAGTCCGGGTTAGTTCCATTCAAATCATGCAAGTTAGAGTCCAAAACAAGGGCAAAAGTGTTTGGAAAAGTAGATCCGACGGAGACTTATCACTCCTCCGTGTGCATGGGCTCGGTGCTTGGCGCCCTTGCCGGGGACACCCCTCGGGGCGGCGTGGTTGATGAAGGCGGCGGGTTGGGAGTGGCCCTCAGCGGCTCCTCCTGCTGTTGTCCTCCTCCTGCGGTCGCGGCAAGGTCAGCTCCAAGAACCATGCCCTTGGCGCACGTTGACGAGGGGCAAGTGGCAAACTTACGATGGGGGCTGCTCCGGGGGCTGCTGTCTCGGCTACTCACCACCACCAATGGCGCCTTGGAGGTGCCCGCCGGGGGCTGGACACCCGCTGAAGACCTGACCCTCTTTACCCTTTGGGCCAGCGTCTCCGCATCCCTGCCAATACAAAAACAAGTCGAGATAGGGGGGCATAGCTAGAGGGGGCTGGGGATGACAAAAGGAAACAGTGCTTACTCATCCTCCACCTCCTCTTCTGCGGCCTTCCTCTTCCTCCTCGGGCTGAGAGACCCGAGGTCGAAGAAGACCTTTGTGTCGTCGCCTGCGGGAGGAGGGAAACAGATGGAGGAGGGGAAGCAGACGGAGTTGGGGAACGCTTGGACGAAGAGGAGGCAGATGCTTTCTTCTTCGCCACTGCGGCCTTCACCAATTTCTTCGCCGCTGCAACCCTCGTTTGGCGCACGGACACCTCTTGGGCCGCGGTTGCGCGGCCCTGCCGGGCCGAACCGGCTCGCCGGAGCTGGCCCGCCACAAGACTCGCCCTTCCCCCGCAGTTGGGGGCTTGAGAGCTTCGGCATCCTCCCCGGACAACTCAGCGTCGTCATCCTCGACGAGAGGGACCTTAGTGCGGGCGTTGCTGGCCTCCCCAGTAGACTCCGCCCACTAGACGAGTTCCTTCTCCTCTGCCCCCGCCGCGGCCATGTCCTCCATGCCACCGGTGCTGCCGGCCTCCTTGGCGAGCTCCGCCTCCGCCGCCCTGAAGGCGATGTAGTCCGGCTCCGCCTGGGTGGTGTCCTGGACGAGCCGCGGCTCATCGTGGACGTGCTTCTCCTCCAAATTGTCGAAGAACTCCTACACCCGCTCCTCCGACGGCACGACCCAGTTGGGGACGGGGCCATGTGCGTTACAGTCCGACATCATGGCGATGATGTCGCTCGGGCGCGAGTTATTGCTTAGCGGGACCACCCAAACAAGGGCCCCTTGGCGACCTTGTCGGCCCTTGCGGCCTTGCCAGACCTCTCGGCCTTGCCGTCGCAGCCCACGTCGAGCTGGAAGAGCCACTGGTAGAAGTGGGTGTGCACCAGCACCGTGAAGTTGTGGTCGAGGCCGGGGCGAAGCCTCATGATATCGGCCACATTCATGAAGAGCCAGGACGGCCTCCCCTTGTGATGCAGCGGAGCGATCCGACGACGGATGAAATCTGCCCCGGTCATCTCAAGGGTGAGCCCGGCCTCGGTGAGGCGGAGAATCCGGGTGACGACGACCTTAAGCTTGTCATCCTGGGCGTCAACGTCGCCCCAGTCGGGCCTGTGAACCAGCGGCGCCTGGCGAACCCGGTAGAACTCCTGTGGGTCGTCCTCCTCAAGCCAGCACCACCGGCTCCGCCATTCTTCCCACCTCTCCTTCTGGGCCCTCGGGATCCAGGTGACGCAACCAGAGATGGCACCTCCCCCTGGATGCGAGGGTGAAAGTAGTGGCGGAAGAGCGCCGTGTTGGGGACGACTCCGGCGAAGCCCTCACAAAGGTGGGAAAAAAGAGCCATGCACGCCATGGCATTTGGCGTAAAATCCAAAAGGTGGAAGCCAAATGTATGCATGACATCATTGAAGAAATCGGAGAAAGGGGGGCAGAGGCCGCAAGAGAAGTAATCGACGAAAAATGGGTACCGATTCCGGGCGGCCTTGGCGCAGTTGGCGGGGATGACGCGCGTGGCTAGATGCCCCATCTCCTCCCCCCGTCTTGCACCCCCACAGGGGCTTGAAGCTGTCCCGGAGCTCGAACACGTCGACCGTTGAGGGGAAGTAGGCAAGCTGCGTCCGCCGCGCCGCCAGCTCACTCTCCGGTGGCTCCGTCGCTCCGGCGTCCTTGGCCGTCCCTGTGCCCTTGCTGGTTATGGGGCCATGGAGGGGCCGAGGACAGCAAAGACGCAGCGGTGGCAGGAAGAGGCAAAATCTTGCGAAGGAAGGACAAGGGGGCAACGGTTCCGAGATTGGAGAAGATGCGGGGGGTAAAGTGAGCACCGTGCCCGCGGTTATTCCTCTCTTTATGGGGAAGGAACGATGTGACGCATGTGTGCATAAACTGTCCACGTATGACCCCCACGTCACGCACGACCCTCCACGTCACGCGTTCAACGCGCGTTGTGGGGAAGTGCAGTAGACTAGAAGTTACTACGGTAAAATCCGCCCACCTGTCCGCACACCGTTCTGGGCCTAGCCCAACAACGCGTCACACTTATGTATGGCCCAGGACCGGGGCTCCTGTCGGTGTACAAAAGTAGGGGCTTTCCTTTTGACCCCTTTACTTGTGCGCGGGCAGTCAGAGCCACGCGTCGCGGCCACACTTGGCAGGGCAGAGGAGGGAAGCCGGAGAGAAGCCGAAGCACCAAGGCAAACGAGACAACGCCAAGGCCAAGAGCACAAAGAGCAGAGGGACGAAGCAGGTTCCCCCGGCAAGGCCCTTGCCTAGGCAGCCTCAGCGGCCCCGGCAAGACCCTTGCCAGGGCAGCTCCCCGAACACCAGCGGAGCGCGCCACCCTTGAGCCCACGGTTTCCAACACCATCAACCATGTTGGGCCAGGGCTCGGGAGGCACCTCCATGGTGGCATGCAGATCTTTGTGAAGACAGAGAACACTCAAGATCAGATGAGGATTGGAAGACAACGGTCCTCGGCGAGACCCTTGACGAGTAAAGCCACAAAAACCCCGGCAAGACCCTTGCCGGGACGAGTGCGCGCCACGGCAAGGCCCTTGCCGAGGGCATCAGCAGGGCTACTGCCAGGCCCGCACCAGCCAAGACTTCGCCGTCGTTTGCATGTAGCTGCCAGCCCAACCAGCTAGGCAGGCACCTGCGTGGCAACATGCAACTTCCAGGCCAAATCAGCAAGCACCTGCGTGGCGGCGTGCAGACCTTCATGAAGGCCCTACCACCGCGCCACCTCAGCCGCTTGCCTGTCTACATGGTGCTGCGTGCATCGCTAGCCTGGGCGCATGTTGAAGCGAGGCGAAGCAGCGACGGATGGGACGAGCCCCGTTCCCGTCCCCGATAAAGCTAAGGGACACCTAAGTGATGCATTAAATGCGTCTTGTCCTGTAATACGGGCGATAAGCTCGCAGTACTATAGGCCTTTCCATCTCCTGTGTACCACTGTGGCAGCCCATTTCGACTATAAAAGGAGGCCCATGGCGTACTGGAGAGGGATTCATCTCTTTTGAACTACACAGCCACCATAGCTAGTCCGAAAGCCCGAACACTCAATACATCCATCAAAGCATGACTAGGGTTTTACGCATCCTCGCGGCCCGAGCCTAGGTAAACGATCCTTGTGCTGACTATTAATCCAGCTCTTCTCACGACCCCGCGCCCCGGAAACCATAGTAGGGATCCTTGTGATCCCATAGGTGTCATTTACCACCGACATCTTGCCACTCCTTATTCCATAGTCCATCGAATCTTTACCCAAAACTTGAAAACTTCACAACACAAAACTTAACAAAAAACTCGTATGCTCCGTTAGTATAAGAAAATAAATCACCACTTAGGTACTGTTGTGAACTCATTCCAAATTCATATTGGTATATATACTGTATTCCAACTTCTTTATGGTTCATACCCTCCGATACTACTCATAGATTCATCAAAATAAGCAAACAACACATAGAAAACAGAATCTGTCAAAAACAGAACATTCTGTAGTAATCTGTATCAAACGTATACTTCTGGAACACAAAAAATTCTCAAATAAATTTATGGACCTGAGGAATTTGTCTATTAATCATATGAAAAAAGAATCAACTTAATCACACTCTCCATTAAAAATTGGCAGCAAAACTCGTGAGCGCTAAAGTTTCTATTTTTTACAGCAAGATCACAAAGACTTCACCCAAGTCTTCCCAAAGGTTCTACTTGGCACAAACACTAATTAAAAGCATAACCACATCTAAAGATAGGCTAGATGAATTATTTATTACTAAACAGAAACAAAAAGCAAGGAACAAAAATAAAAATTGGGTTGCCTCCCAACAAGCGCTATTGTTTAACGCCCCTAGCTAGGCATGATGATTTCAATGATGCTCACATAAAAGATAAGAATTGAAATATAAAGAGAGCATCATCAAGAATATGACTAGCACATTTAAGTCTAACCCACTTCCTATGCATAGGGATTTTGTGAGCAAACAACTTGTGGGAACAATAATCATAATCAACTTGCATAGGAAAGCAAAACAAGCATAACATCAAGATTTTAAGCACATAGAGAGGAAAGTCGATATTATTGCAACTCCTACAAGCATATATTCATCCGTCATAATAATTTTCAGTAACATCATGAATGAATTCAACAATATAACTATCACATAAAGCTTTCTTTTGATGATCCACAAGCATGCAAAGTTGACACTCTTCCAAAATAGTGGGATTAACATTAACTAAAGTCATGACCTCTCCAAACCCACTTTCATAATTATCACAATAAGATTCAACACCCTCCAAAATAGTGGGATCATTACTTCCTAAAGATGACACTCTTCCAAACCCACTTTCATCAATATAATGATCATAAATAGGAGGCATGCTATCATCAAAATAAATTTGCTCATCAAGACTTGGGGGACAAAAATATCATCTTCATCAAACATAGCTTCCCCAAGCTTGTGGCTTTGCATATCATTAGCATCATGGATATTCAAATAATTCATACTAACAACATTGCAATCATGCTCATCATCCAATGATTTAGTGCCAAACATTTTAATATATTCTTCTTCTAGCACTTGAGCACAATTGTCGGAATCCTTATTCTCACGAAAGCCATTAAAAAGATGAAGCATATGAGGCACCCTCAATTCCATATTTTTTGTAGTTTTATATAAACTAAACTAGTGATAAAACAAGAAACAAAAAGATTCGATTGCAAGATCTAAAGATATACCTTCAAGTGCTGACCTCCCCGGCAACGGCGCCAGAAAAGAGCTTGATGTCTACTACACAACCTTCTTCTTGTAGACGTTGTTGGGCCTCCAAGTGAAGAGGTTTGTAGGACAGTAGCAAATCTCCCTCAAGTGGATGACCTAAGGTTTATCAACCCGCGGGAGGCGTAGGATGAAGATGGTCTCTCTCAAACAACCCTGCAACCAAATAGCAAAGAGTCTCTTGTGTCCCCAACACACCCAATACAATGGTAAATTGTATAGGTGCACTAGTTCGGTGAACAGATGGTGATACAAGTGCAATATGGATAGTAGATAAAGTTTTTTGTAATCTGAAAATATAAAAACAGTAAGGTAGCAAGTGATAAAAGTGAGCGTAAATGATATTGCAATGCTAGGAAACAAGGCCTAGGGTTCATACTTTCACTAGTGCAAGTTCTCTCAACAATCTTATATTTACTAATCGGAGGCACCATACGAGCCTCTACATTAATCCTCAACACCTAATCAAGAGTCCTACCCC
>NC_041380.1:30469139-30496285 GCF_002162155.2 Triticum dicoccoides
ATGCGTTCGCTGCAAACCATCGGGCTGAGTAGGAGATTCTTCCAATATCTTCATCTTTCATGCCCGGTCAAAACGCAATCCACGATGCATGATACAATGGAGGAGGAGGTGCATCCATGGCTCTCTGAATCGGATCAGACAGTTGCCATTGTTGGCGACGGTTGAAGAGTGGAGCAAGTACAGCAGACTGATGACACCATGGTTGTCAAAAGAACTATGGCGGACTCTTCTAGCTCCAGACCTCCTCACATCGGTGAAGAAACCACATGCACGCCCTCCTCCTATTATCAGTATCATGAATAGCCGCAGGTCCTTCAGGTAGAGGACACCAGTTAAATATGAATGAAAGTTTTATCATACAAGAAGATGAGTGCCTCTGCAGTTTTTCGAAAGAAAATTAAGGAGATGCAGGCAAAGAAGGATGCGCCATTGCATGCTAATTAACTACCAGACCAAGGAGGTCATCATTTTTGAAGCTGCCGGCTGGTGGCGTCTGGTGTGGAGGATGGACACATCACCTCACCCGGTGTTGAGTAGTCCGCAGCAACGTGTAATGGTAGTCAGCTTCATAGTTTTTCATGTTTGGGTTCTCCTTCTCTCTCATATATATGCAATGCTACAAGCAACTTTCAGTTTGTAGGGAGTTTTCCTTCTTCTACCGTCTTGCACATTTATACATTTCTGTTGTTACAGGAATTCAGTTTGTATTGTTTTACCTTTTCCCCATGTTTTTTTAGCAGAACCACCATCTATACTTTTACTGGAATTGTGACAGTTAGGAGTCCACTCTGAATTCAGAAGGAGGCTATGCTATCGACGTCTTCAACAATAAAGGGATTAATATTACAAGAAGTATTACGGATGCATTGTATTATTTGCAGCCTGTCTCTGATCTATTCTTGGCACATCATCTCTGGTCATCACTCGATTGTATCATAGGTAACGATATGAAAATCCCGCATAGGTAATGCTCCTTTTTTATTTTCATGCTCCTTTTTTTAGATTTTCATGATATATATGACGCCCCAGTGTGATGCAGGCTGCATATATATAGTGTCGGGATTAGGTTTTCAATAGTATACTCTGTTTATTAAGTTTACTTATCATGAGTACACAAGTTAACCTTTTCATTTATGCTATGCACATATGCCGTTTCCTTGATCATATATGTGAATATAAACTAACAGATGGTACAAAGGACTCGAGGTGCTCTGAAAAACTCCATGCAGCCTGCTGATTCATATAAAATGCACCAATGCTCATTTATAAATTTATACACTTCATAAAATATATTTTGAAAAACATGCCTAACAGCTTAACCTTGCTCCATCCTGTTTGAATTGCTGAGCGTATTTTTTTCTGTTCCCAGGTTTAATGAATGTGCTCAATAATTCTGATAACACTAGATTCTATAATTATGTTAAGACAATTTGATGCCTAAATTTAAGTTATGATCTTTATAGTTGGAGGCTCCTTTCCAGACTCTAAATTAGGGCATCTCCAGCTGCACCTCCAAGAAGGCCCCCCAGGCGTCTTTTCGGCCGCCGGCGCCAAAAAAATGGCCCAGTCACGTCCCCAAGAACCCAGTTTTCGCCGGCTCGGGCCGAAATTGGCGCCGGCGGACCCAACCCGAACCCGGCGCGCTGGGGGTCGCTCGAGGGCGCCGGGCAAATCGTTTTTGGCGCGAAGAGCCGCGGGCCCGCCGCGTCAGCGACTCTACCCTCTTCTCGCCCCTTCGTCGTCCTCATCGCCTCGTTTCCCGCGGCGAATCAATGCCAAAGCTGCCGCGCGCTGCCACGCCGGTCAGCCTCCATTGATGCCTCACGGGCGGCGCAGTGAAGGCTGGGCGGCGCGTCCCTCGGCCGCCACGCAATCATGCCACGCGTAACGCGCTGGCCAAGCCTACCACGCGGCGTCTCCGACTATAAAAGCCGACTGCAAGCGCGCCGAAGAGACTCATTTCTCCCCCTTTCCTCCTCTCGCCGTCACCAGTTGAGAAAGCATGGCCGAGCATTTCCCAGGCAACGGCGCGGCGGCGAACGGATTCGGGCGCCGTCATCTGCACGAGGACGAGGCTCATCTCCTTTTCGAGGCCGAGTACCCGGTCCCGCCGGACATGCGGGTGCCCGGGGCTTGGAGAATCAGCACCGGCGGCGTGCCGGTGCCACCACCACCCACCGGGGCGACGCGGCGTGCGGAGATCGCACGCATCCGCGCGTCCCTGCCGCGGCCGGCGAGGGAGGGGCCACGGTACGTCCCCGACAGCCCGCTCTGGGAGCCCTACTTCCGCCGCCGTCACGCCGAGCAGCTCGAGGCCACCAACGGCGTCGTGCCCTCCGGTAGGCTCAACTCCGATGGCCGGCGCCGGTGGTGGGGCGTGCCCGGCCGCACGTTGGAGGCCGTCCTCGAGTACATCGAGGGCGGCAACACGCCGCGCCTCGAGTACCCCGCTCCCCCATCCTTCTCACGCCATCGGGGAAGCTCCTGGACGCCGAGGCGCATGGAGACTGGGGCGTCCTCCTCCTCGTCCGGCGGCTCTCCCTGCCTCCACCTCCGCCCTGTCAAGCCGGAGCCCCAGGACACGCCTGTCAGCGCGCGTACCCGCAGCTCCGGCGGCTCTCCCTGCCTCCACCTCCGCCCCGTCAAGCCGGAGCCCCAGGACACGCCTGTCAGCGCGCGTACCCGCAGCTCCGGCGCCCTCGTCGAGCCCAAGGTGGAGTCCAGCCTCCCCCCGGAGTACGAGGAGATAGCCCGGCGCGACTTCTCCGACAAGGACGCCATGTGGTGGTCACGCGACGACTACGTGCGCGAGGAGATGGTCCGGCAGCGCCGGGCCCTGGAGGAGATCGCCGCCCGCAAACATGGGCGCGAGGACAAGGACGGTGTCATCGTCCTCGATAGCGACGACGACGACGCCCCCGGACCGTCCGACCCACCGCGCCAACCGGGGGAGGGATGCAGCAGGGACGGCGGAGGCGTAGGCGGGGGCAACGACGACGACGACGACGGCGGTGACTACACGCGGTTCTACAGCCTCCTCGGCATGTAGAACCGCGTGGGCGGGCGGCAAGGTGGGTGGCGCGGGAGACGGCGGGGTAGCCCACGGTAGTTTTTTTCTTTTTTTTTTGTAAAATATGTTTAAATTTGAATGAACTCGCCCGTGTTTGCATTGTGTTTGCGTCGAATTTGAACATTTTAAAAACCCGTGGGGCCGCGACTAGGGGGCATCATGCCCCCAGTGCGCGGTTTAGCGCCGGTGCGCCACCAGGGGGCGATTTTTTCCCTCCTGGGGGGCCAACGGCTCGAGATGCCCTTACTCCTAGGAGAAACAGGTCTGAAAACAAAGAGAGCCGTCAGATGTTAGTTCATGAGAAAATACAAGCCGTTTGATGGCGGTTTTCCGAAATCACAAATGCTTCCCTGCGGCCTTGACGCAAGCAAAAACACATCCATGTCTCCTCCTCAAGCCCTTTTCAGTTTCTTTATGGTGTCCAGCGGCTGCCGTTTGCCTATTCCACTGTCAGTGCACCGATGTGTTGATCTACCAGGCATCAGGTTCTCATCCCAAGACTAACAATGAGAGCGGCCAATAAGTCAGGCATAACTATGGCGCTGCTTCTGCCTCTCTGTTCTGCAGCCCTACTTTAATCTCTATGTTACGAATTGGACAGTCCAGACTTCAGGGCAGTGCTAGCATACGGCATGCTTGCACAACAAAGTGTTGTGAAAAGCAGGCTCGGTGGAAAATAAAAAGGATGGGGGGAGATTGCTTGCTAAGTATGTTGATCTGCTGTAACTTATGCTGCATATTCTTTCCATAGCCATTTCGTTGTCTTCCGGAAGGATTGATGTGCCATGCAACATCTGATCCCATGTATATGAATGAAGGAAATAATTTTGCTTTGCTAAATTGTTTGCATAAGTTATTGTTAGGTCAGTTTATAATCGCTTATATATAATCACAACAATGCTAAACATACATTTTGATCATCTGTTGTACGCTTTAGGTTATGGAGGATTTGATATGAATAGTTTAGTATTTCTTTTACTAATAGATCATTTTTCAAATGGTATAGATCAAAATAGGTTACAATCTGCAGGTTAAGTCTAACACGTGGATTGTTAACATAACATTGAACCATCATACCTACCACTTGAAGGAAAGAATTTCACAAGGTTCTAATGTTGAGGACCTACAAAGAGGTGCATGATAATATTTGATAATATTAGTACAATTTTCTATTGCATACATTCCTTATAAAACTTAGGAACTCCTACTTTTTTTTGGTCTAGCTTCCAATTTATTGAAGACCTTTTGTGTACTGAAAGATCAGTACTGTGGGAGTCATTTGTGTCATTTAATTATATATATGTATATTAGCTTAGGTAAGTTCTATTTTTTTTCCTAATCATGTTAGTGTTGTAGAAAGTTAGTACGAAGTTGAGTCACTTTTTTTGGGACGGAGGGAGTACTATTTTGTTTGAGGGTATCTTCTTTTCAGAGATTGTATTTTCAAATTTTGGTCTCATAAATATTCTTTAATCAGCATTATTTTTCATACTCAAAAGTATTTAGATGATCCACAAATGACTAGCCCGTGCAGGTGCACATGTCGATGACTAGTAATAACATAATTGGATCACATAACTATCCATCAACATGCAACAAAGAGTCACTCCAAAGTCACTAATAGCAGAGAACAAACTAAGAGATTATTGTAGGGTACGAAACCACCTCAAAGTTATCCTTTTTGATCCATCTATTCAAGAGTCCATAGTAAAATAACACGAAGCTATTCTTCCCGTTCAATCTATCATAGAGTTCGTACTACAATAACACCTTAAGACACAAATCAACCAAAAAAACCCTAATGTCACCTAGATACTCCAATGTCACCTCAAGTATCCGTGGGTATGATTATACGATATGCATCACACAATTTCAGATTCATCTATTCAACCAACACAAAGAACTTCAAAGAGTGCCCAAAGTTTCTACCGGAGAGTCAAGACGAAAACGTGTGCCAACCCCTATGCATAAGTTTAGGAGGTCACGGAACTCGCAAGTTGATCACCAAAACATACATCAAGTGGATCACGTGATATCCCATTGTCAACACAGATAAGCACATGCAAGACATACATCGAGTGTTCTCAAATCCTTAAAGACTCAATCCGATAAGATAACTTCAAGGGAAAAGTCAATTCATCACAAGAGAGTAGAGGCGGAGAAACATCATAAGATCCAACTATAATAGCAAAGCTCGCGATACATCAAGATCGTTCCGAATCAAGAACACGAGAGAGAGAGAGAGAGATCAAACACCTAGCTACTGGTACATACCCTCAGCCCCGAGGGTGAACTACTCCCTCCTCGTCATGGAGAGCGTCGGGATGATGAAGATGGCCACCGGAGAGGGTCCCCCCCCTCAGGCAGGGTGCCGGAACGGGTCTACATAGGTTTTCGGTGGCTACGGAGGTTTCTGGCGGCGAAACTCCCGATCTAGGTTATTTTCTGGAGGTTTATGTATTTATAGGAATTTTTTGCGTCGGTCTCACGTCAAGGAAGTTCCGGAGTCGTCCACAAGGTAAGCCCACGCGCCGAGGGGGCCCACGCTCGTGGATGGCCCGGGACTCTTCTGGCCCAACTCTTCTACTCCCGGGTCTTCTTTTGCTCCATAAAAAATCGTCAAAAATTGGCACGTCAATTGGACTCCGTTTGGTATTCCTTTTCTGTAAAACTCAAAACAAGAAAAAAACAGAAACTGGCACTGGGCTCTAGGTTAATAGGTTAGTCCCAAAAGTCATATAAAATAGCATATAAATGCATATAAAACATCCAAGGTTGATAATATAATATCATGGGACAATAAAAAATTATAGATACATTGGAGACGTATCACTATGCATCACCATGATCTTGCGTGTGCGTAGGAATTTTTTTGAAATTACTGTGTTCCCCAACAGTGGCATCAGAGCCAGGTTTATGGGTAGATGTTATATGCACGAGTAGAAAACAAAGGAGTTGTGGGCGTGGGTATATACATATTGCTTGCCATCACTAGTTGATTCTTGATTCAGCGGCATTGTTGGATGAAGCGGCCCAGACTGACATCACGCGTACGCTTACGCGAGACTGGTTCTACCGACGTGCTTCGCACACAGGTGGCTAGTGGGTGTCTATTTCTCTAGCTTTAGTTGAATCGGATTCAATGAACATGGTTCTTTCTGAAGATCAAAAAGCAATCACTATATCGCGTTGTGGTTTTTGATGCGTAGGTAATAACGATTCTTGCTCAGCCTGTAGCAGCCACTTAAAACTTACAACAACAAAGTAGAGGATGTCTAACTTGTTTTTGCAGGGCATGTTGTGATGTGATATGGTCAAGACGTGATAAGATATAAATTGTTTTATGAGATGATCATGTTTTGTTAAAGTTATCGGCAACTGGCAGGAGCCTTATGGTTGTCTCTTTATTGCATAAGATGCAAGCGCCATATAATTGCTTTACTTTATCGCTATGTGATAGCAATAGTTGCAAAAGCAATAGTTGGTGGGACGACCATGTGACGACATGTTGATTGAGATCAAGATGATGGAGATCATTGTGGCATGCCGGTGACGATAGAGATCATGACGGTGTTTTGGAGATGGAGATCAAAGGCACAAGATGATGATAGCCATATCATGTCACATATTTTGGTTGCATGTGATGTTTATCTTTTATACATCTTATTTTGCTTAGTTCAGCGGTAGCATTATAAGATGATCTCTCACAAAATTTCAAGGTATAAGTGTTCTCCCTGAGTATGCACCGTTGCGACAGTCCGTCGTGCCGATACACCACGTGATGATCAGGTGTGATGAGCTCTACGTTCACATACAATGGGTGCAAGCCAGTTTTGCACACGCAGAATACTCGGGTTAAACTTGACGAGCCTAGCATATGTAGATATGGCCTCGGAACACTGGAGATCGAAAGGTCGATCATGAATCATATAGTAGATATGATCAACATACTGATGTTCACCATTTAAAACTACTCCATCCCACGTGATGGTCGGACATGGTTTAGTTGATTTGGATCACGTGATCATTTAGATGACTAGAGGGATGTCTATCTAAGTGGGAGTTCTTAAGTAATATTATTAATTGAACTTTAGTTTATCATGAACTTAGTCCTGATAGTATTTGCATATCTATGCTGTAGATCAATAGCTTGCAATGTAGCTCCCGATTTTTTTTGATATGTTCCTAGGGAAAAACTATGTTGAAATATGATAGTAGCAATGATGCAGACTAGGTCCGTGATCTGAGGATTATCCTCATTGCTACACAGAAGAATTATGTCCTTGATGCACCGCTAGGTGACGGACCTATTGCAGGAGCAGATACAGACGCTATGAACGTTTGGTAAAGCTCGGTATGATGACTACTTGATAGTTTAGTGCACCATGCTTTACGACTTAGAACCGGGACTTCAAAAATGTTTTGAACGCCACAGAGCACATAAGATGTTCTAAGAGTTGAAATTGGTATTTCATACTCATGCCCGTGTCGAGAGGTAGAAGACCTCTGACAGTACTTTGCCTACAAGATGGAGGAGAATAGCTCAAGTAGTAAGCATGTGCTCAGATTGTCTGGGAACTACAATTGCTTGAATCAAGTGGGAGTTAATCTTCCAGATAAGATAGTAATTGACAAAAGTTCTCTAGTCACTATCACCAAGTTACTAGAACTTTGTGATGAACTATAATATGCAAGGGATGACGAAAAACAATTCCCAAGCTCTTCGCGATACTAAAATCGGCGAAGGTAGAAATCAAGAAAAGCATCAAGTATTGATGGTTGACAAGACCACTAGTTTCAAGGAAAAGGGCAAAGGGAAGAAGGGGAACTTCAAGAAGAATGACAAGCAAGTTGCTGCTCAAGTGAAGAAGCCCAAGTCTGGACCTAAGCCTGAGACTAAGTGCTTCTACTGCAAAAGGACTGGTCACTAGAAGTGGAACTGCTCTAGGTATTTGGCGGATAAGAAGGATGGCAAAGTGTACAAAGGTATATTTTATATACATATTATTGATGTGTACTTTACTAGTGTTTATAGAAACCCCTCAGTATTCGATACAAGTTCAGTTGCTAAGAGTAGTAGCTCGAAATGGGAGTTGTAGAATGAACAGAGTCTAGTTAATGGTGAAGTGACGATGTGTGTTGGAAGTGGTTCCAAGATTGATATGATCATCATCCCGAACTCCCTATACTTTCGGGATTAGTGTTGAACCTAAGTAAATGGTATTTGGTATTTTTGTTGAGCATGAATATGATTTGATCATGTTTATTGCAATATGGTTATTCATTTAAAGTTAGAGAATAATTGTTGTTCTATTTACATGAATAAAACCTTCGATGGTCATACACCCAATGAAAATAGTTTGTTGGATCTCGATCATAGTGATACACATATTCATAATATTGAAGCGAAAAAATGCAAAGTTAATAATGATACTGCAACTTATTTGTGGCACTGCCGTTTAGGTCATATTGGTGTAACGCGCATGAAGAAACTCCATGCTAATGGGTTTTTGGAATCACTTGATTATGAATCATTTGATGCTTGCAAACCATGCCTCATAGGTAAGATGACTAAGACTTCGTTCTCCGGAACAATGGAGTGAGCAACTGATTTATTGGAACTAATACATACTGATGTATGCGGTCCAATGAGTGTTGAGGCTCGTGGTGGGTATCATTATTTTCTGACCTTCACATATGATTTGAGCAGATATGGGTATATCTACTTGATGAAACATAAGTCTGAAACATTTGAAAAGCTCAAAGAATTTCAGAGTGAAGTGAAAAATCATCATAACAAGAAAATAAAGTTTCTACGATCTGATCGAGGAGACGAATATTTGAGTTATGAGTTTGGTCTTCAACTAAAACAATGTGGAATAGTTTCACAAATTCATTCCACCTGGAACACCACGGCATAATGGTGTGTCCAAATGTCATAACCGTACTTTATTGGATATAGTGCAATCTATGATGTCTCTTACCGATTTGCCACTACCGTTTTGGGGTTATGCATTAGAGACAACTACATTCACATTAAATAGGGCACCATCTAATCCGTTGAGACGACACCGTATGAACTATGGTTTGGCTAGAAACATAAGCTGTCGTTTCTTAAAGTTTGGGGTTGTGATGCTTATGTGAAAAAGTTTCAGCCCGATATGCACAAACCTAAATCGGAAAAGTGCGTCTTCATAGGATACCCAAAAGAAACTATTGGGTACACCTTCTATCATAGACCCGAAAGGCAATATCTTTGTTGCTAAGAGTGGAACCTTTCTAGAGAAGAAGTTTCTCTCAAAAGAAGTGAGTGGGAGGAATGTAGAACTTGATGAGGTAATTGTACCTTCTCCCGAATTGGAATGTAGTTCATCACAGAAATCAGTTCTACTGATCTCTACACCAATTAGTGAGGAAGCTAATGATGATGATCATGAAACTTCAGATCAAATTACTACCGAACCTCGTAGGACAACCAGAGTATGGTCCGCACCAGAGTGGTACGGTAATCCTTTCTAGAAGTGATGTTACTAGACCATGATGAACTGATACATCTCCGTCGTATCTACTTTTCCAAACACTTTTGCCCTTGTTTTGGACTCTAACTTGTATGATTTGAATGGAACTAACCCGGACTGACGCTGTTTTCAGCAGAATTACCATGATGTTGTTTTATGTGCAGAAAACAAATATAATCGGAATGACCTGAAACTCCATGGGAGGTCTTAGAAAAAATAATAAAAATTCCTCGCCAAATATGAAGACCAGGGGCCCCACACCCTTTCCACGAGGGTGGGGGCGCCCCCCTAGGGCGCGCCCCCTACCTCGTGGGCCCCATGTTGACCCTCCGACGCCAACTCCAACTCTATATATTTGTTTTCGGAGAGAAAAAAATCAGAGAGAAGAAATCATCATGTTTTATGATACGGAGCCGCCGCCAAGCCCTAAAACCTCTCGGGAGGGCTGATCTGGAGTCCGTTCGAGGCTCCGGAGAGGGGGATTCGTTGCCCTCGTCATCATCAACCATCCTCCATCACCAATTTCATGATGCTCACCGCCGTGCGTGAGTAATTCCAACGTAGGCTTGCTGGACGGTGATGGGTTGGATGAGATTTATCATGTAATCGAGTTAGTTTTGTTAGGGTTTGATCCCTAGTATCCATTATGTTCTGAGATTGATGTTGCTATGACTTTGATATGCTTAAGGCTTGTCACTAGGGCCCGAGTGCCATGATTTCAGATCCGAACCTATTATGTTTTCATGAATATATGTGAGTTCTAGATCCTATCTTGCAAGTCTATAGTCACCTACTATGTGTTATGATCCGGCAACCCTGAAGTGACAATAATCGGGACCACTCCCAGTGATGATCATAGTTTGAGGAGTTCATGTATTCACTATGTGCTAGTGCTTTGTTCCGGTTCTCTATTAAAAGGAGGCCTTAATATCCCTTAGTTTCCAATAGGACCCCGCTGCCACGGGAGGGTAGGACAAAAGATGTCATGCAAGTTCTTTTCCATAAGCACATATGACTATATACGGAATACATGCCTACATTACATTGATGAATTGGAGCTAGTTCTGTGTCACCCTATGTTATGACTGTTACATGATGAACCGCATCCATCATAATTATCCATCACTGATCCGGTGCCTACGAGTTTTCCATATACTGGTTTTCGCTTATTTACTTTTCTGCTACTACTGTTACAATCACTACAAAATACCAAAAACATTACTTTTGTTGTCTTTACTTTTGTTGCTGCCACCACCACTATCATATTACTTTGCTACTAAACACTTTGCTGCAGATACTAAGTTTCCAGGTGTGGTTGAATTGACAACTCAGCTGCTAATACTTGAGAATATTCTTTCACTCCCCTTGTGTCGAATCAATAAATTTGGGTTGAATACTCTACCCTCGAAAGCTGTTGTGATCCCCTATACTTGGGAGTTATCAAGAGAAATTGCTGGTGCCGTTGCCGGGGAGCATAGCTCTATTCTTTGAGTCACTTGTGATTTATATCTGCTGGACACTATGAAGAACTTGAGAGATCCAAAAACCAAGATCTATCCCTCAACTACGAGGGGAGGTAAGGAACTGCCATCTAGCTCTGCACTTGATTCACCTTCTGTTATGAGTAAGTTTGCGACACCTACACCTGCTTCTGCTATTCGTTCTGATATGTCGCATGTTATTGATGATGCCACTTCTGCTATGCATGATACTTATGATGAAACTGCTTCTATGCCTGATACTACTGTGCCCCTTAGTGAATTTCTTGATGAACAAATTGCTAGGGCTAGAGAAAAAGAAATTATTGAATCTGAATACAATGATGAGAGTGATGATGAAAATATGCCTGTTATTCCTGAGGGTTATCTTTTTGATATGGAATCTTCTGCTGCTATTTCTGCTTGCAGAGATAGATATGAGCTTAAGAGGTTATTAATTAAATGGAACAAAGAATCACTTAGAGATAGAATGAGACATGACCCTGCTTTTGCTACTTCACCTATATGTGTTCCTGATAAAGATTATGAATTTGCTGTTGATCCTGATATAATTACTTTGGTGGAATCTGATTTGTTTTATGGCTATGAATCTGAAACTGTTGTGGCACATCTTACTAAGTTAAATGATATAGCTGCCCTGTTCACTAATAATGAGAGATCACGTTACCTCTATTTACTCAAAATATTTCCGTTCTCATTAAAGGGCGATGCTAAGATATGGTTTAATTCTCTTGATCCTGGTTGTGTGCGTAGTCCCCAGGATATGATTTATTACTTCTCTGCTAAATATTTCCCTGCTCATAAGAAACAAGCTGCTTTGAGGGAAATATACAACTTTGTGCAAATTAAAGAAGAGAGTCTCCCACAAGCTTGGGGGAGGCTTCTCAAGTTACTTAATGCTTTGCCTGATCATCCTCTTAAGAAACCTGAAATACTTGATATCTTTTATAGTGGACTAACCGATGCTTCCAAAGAATACCTGGATAGTTGTGCTGGTTCTCTTTTCAGGGAAAGAACACCGGATGAAGCTGAAATTCTATTGAATAATATGTTGACAAATGAAAATAATTGGGCACCTCCTGAGCCAGATCCTGAGCCAACTCCTTCTCCAATTACTGAGCCTATTCCTAAACCAACTCCGAAGAAGAGAGGTGTTCAATTCCTCAGTCCCGAAGATATGCAAGAGGCAAAGAAATCTATGAAAGAAAAAGGTATTAAAGCTGAAGACGTTAAGAATTTACCTCCTATTGAAGAAATACATGGTCTTAATATACCGCCTGTTGAAGAAACATATGATCTTAATTATTTATTTACTGAAGAACCTCCTGATCCCGATATCCCGACACAGGTGGTAAAGGTAAATTCTCTCTATAGATATGATAAAGCTAAAGTCCCTCCTACTAAAATTGCTAGTCAGTGCTTGGATGAGTTTGATAACTTTATGTTTAAGCAAGACGACTTCAATGCTTATTTTGGTAGACAATTAAAAGAAAATGCTTATATGATTAGACGCTTGGGTGATTATATGGCTGATATTAAAGGTGAACTTAAACTTATTAGCAAACATGCTTCTATGGTTACCACTCAAGTAGAACAAGTACTTAAATCTCAAAAAGAAGTGCTTGACAAAATGAATAGTAAGAAAAATGATTATGCCGTTAGAGTGGCTACTAGAACTGGTAGAATGACTCAGGAACCTTAGTATCCTGAAGGCCACCCTAAGAGAATCGAGCAAGATTCTCAAAGAAATAATATTGATGTTCCTAGTTCTTTTAAAAAGAAGAAGAAGAAAAATGATAGAACTGTGCAAACTTCTAGTGAACCTATTGCTGAACCACCTGATAATCCAAATGATATATCTATGTCTGATGCTGAAAGACAATCTGGTAATGAACATGAACCTAGTAAAAATATTAATGCTGATGTTCATGATGATGCTCAACCTAGTAATGATAATGATGTAGAAATTGAACCTGTTGTTGATCTTGATAACCCACAATCAAAGAATCAACGTTATGATAAAAGAGACTTTGTTGCTAGGAAACATGGTAAAGAAAGAGAACCTTGGGTTCAGAAACCCATGCCTTTTCCTCCGAAACCATCCAAGAAAAAGGATGATGAGGATTTTGAGCGCTTTGCTGAAATGATTAGGCCTATCTTTTTGCGTATGAGATTAACTGATGTGCTCAAAACTAATCCTTATGCTAAGTATATGAAGGATATCATTACTAATAAAAGAAAGATACCGGAAGCTGAAATGTCCACCATGCTTGCTAATTATACTTTTAAGGGTGGAATACCAAAGAAACTTGGAGTCCCCGGAGTACCTACTATACCTTGCTCCATTAAAATAAATTATATTAAAACAGCTTTATGTGATCTTGGAGCCGGTGTCAGTGTTATGCCTCTCTCTTTATACCATAGAATTGACTTGAATAAGTTGACATCTTTGGAAATGGCTGATAAATCAACTGCTATACCTGTCGGTATCTGTGAGGATGTGCCTGTTGTGGTTGCAAGCGTTACTATTTTAACGGACTTTGTTATTCTTGATATTCCCAAGGATGATAGTATGTCTATTATTCTTGGAAGACCCTTTCTTAATACTGCAGGGGCTATTATTGACTACAACAAAGGCAATGTCACTTTTCATGTTAATGGTAATGAGCATACGGTACACTTTCTGAGGAAATAACCTCAAGTTCATAGTATCAACTCTATTGGAAAAATTCCATCGATTATATTTGGAGGTTTTGAATTTCCTCTTCCTACTGTCAAAACGAAATATGATATACTTATTAGTGGGGATGTGCATATCCCCGTTGATGTAACTTAGTGTTATTCGAAATTTCTCCAGTTTCATGATTATTGGAATGAGTTTGTTAACAAGACTTGATCAACCTTGTTAGTGGATTCTTTTTGATGAGCATGAGATGGATGAAACTAGAAGCACAAACTTCTGTACCCTACTTTTACTTTCTGTTATTTATATTAAATAAAGTAAAAATAGTATTTTTCTGTCTGTTATCTGATTATCCGTGCAATATAAAAATATTCCAAAAATAAAAGTCCTTAGAAAGCCATGCCAATTTAATATGATTTTTTCGAGAATATTTGAGGATTTACTGTGCAAAAATTACCGCGGGAGGAGCTGCCACCTGGTCACGAGGGTGGTGGGTGCCCCCCCCCCCTATTGGGCGCGCCCCCTGCCTCGTGAGCTCACGGTGGCCCTCCTCCACTTATCCCAGCACCCATCTTCTTCCTCTATCTCACACAAACCCGAAAAACCAACTCAAGCACGAGTTCCAGCCACTTTTGCTATGATTTTCGATCTCCTTGCTCAAAGCACCTCTCGCAAAACTGCTTGGGGAGATTGTTCCTTGGTATGTGACTCCTCCATTGGTCCAATTAGTTTTTGTTCTAGTGCTTTATTCATTGCAAACTTGTGCTGCATAGGTGACCATGTTCTTGAGCTTGCATGTCAAATTTATATGGTTCCAAGTAGTTCTAATGCTTGATATAGGCTCTAGGCACTTGTAGGAGTAGTTGCTATCAGTTTTATTGAATTTGATTTACTTTTATTTTGAAGTTGCTAAAAATTTCAGAATTTTTCAGAGAAAAACAATATGTTTAGGAAGATGTTCCAAGGTGGTTCCTCTAAGAAGCAAGGACCCAGAATTGCTATGCGCGATGCTGACGAGGATCCACCAAGAGACGCTCCAGTACGGCCTTGCGAATGGCTGTCGGAAAATTTTATGGACCGTGCGGGAATTAAAGAAGAATTCAAATCATATTTGCGCAATGCCGGTCTTGAGTATTTTGAGGCTAACAAATGCCCCCAGTATCATGATCTCACAAGTTCATTTGTGAGGAGGTTTGAGTATTCATCTTCGCGTAATTCTCCTTCAGTCATATTTGATCTTTACGACAAATCTTATACCATGGACCTAGAAGATTTCACTTCTGCTTGTGAACTTCCATCATGGGGCAGTATTAGGGATCCCCCTAAATCTGAATTTAGAAACTTTCTTGCTAGTATAACCGTGGGGAAATCCAGAGATATAACGCAGGCTACCATAGGGAGCATTCACTTTCCTGCTATACATTATTTTGCTCTCTTCATCGGTAGATGCATAAATGCTAAGGATGAAACATGTCACATGTGTGTCCCTGATCTTAGCATTCTTAAGAGTGCTGTGTTAGGAGACCAATCTTATCATATGGGAGCCATTGTAGCTCGTGGGTTGCATCATAATAGACATAATGGAGATTTCTTTGGAGGAATTTATGCAACCCGCTTAGCTCATTTTCTTGAAATAGACATTCGTGAGGGTGATATGGAGTTGCCTCCTGCATATTTAGATTATAACTCTATGGTTTTGCACCAGTTTGTTGAGAGGCCTGAATCACCTCTCTTATATCGGTCAATTTTTGATAAACGACGTGTTTTCCATATTACTCTCCCTGCTCCTGCCTTCTTTGATTCACAGACAAAAGGAAGATATGTTATTACCACAGAGGAGGCAGAAGAGTACGAGAGGAGGGTGGAGGCAGCCCGACTCCACGCTGCAGCTCAGCAGGCGATAACCGCTGCACATCAGTATGATCCCAACTATTCCTCTTCATCACAGTATGACCCCAACAACTATTATTATGGATATCCGCCAGGCAGCCGTGGCCATAGACCAACTTAGGCCAAAAGCCTAATCTTGGGGGAGTACGTATTTCTCACCGACATTACATTTATGTTCACACACACTCATTGCTAGATGTCGGTGCTCATACTTTTTCATTGTAATATCCATGCTAGTTTATTTTCTTTTTCCTGCTTTCTTCTTGTGTGTTTAGTAAACCTTAAGAAAACAAAAAAAATTAGTGGTAGTTTATTTTTCAGCTGTAGTAGTAATAACTAAAAAGAAAACCCAAAAATATTTCCCGTTCTTCTTCTGCTTGTTGGGAGCTCTCCCGTGTAAATAGTTTTATTTCTTTCCTTTTCTTTGGGGGTCAGTAGGAGAAGACCATAATTAAATTGTTGAAGTGGCTCTTATATGCATTATTGTTGATTTAACCAAGAGCCCATATTGCCTTGTCTTCTCCTGTTTATTGAATGCTCGCAGATTCCAGCTTAGTCCAATGCACGTGCACTCTTATTATTATTCACACCATTCGGTCGTGCAAGTGAAAGGCAATTATGATGATATATGATGGACTGACTGAGATGAGAAAAGCTGGTATTAACTCAACCTCTTTTGTTTTTGTAAATATGATGAGTCTCGCGTTCTTGATTCAGCTTATTATGAATAAACATGTTTGCAATGACAATTAGAGATCAGAGTTGCTTGTGCCATGCTTGATTAGCTATGAGTTATAATGATTTACCTTGTATGCCAACATGCTATTGAGATGATTATGATGTGGTATGATGGGGTGGTATCCTCCTTTGAATGATTTAAGTGACTTGACTTGGCACATGTTCACACATGTAGTTGAAACAAAATCAACATAGCCTTCACGATATTTATGTTCGTGGTGAATTATATCCTACTCATGCTTGCATCCAATGTTTATTAATTTTAATGCATGTACATGGCTGTTGTCGCTGTCTAGTTGGTCGCTTCCCAGTCTTTTGCTAGCCTTCACCTGTACTAAGCGGGAATACTGCTTGTGCATCCAATCCCTTAAACCCCAAAGTTATTCCAGATGAGTCCACTATACCTTCCTATATGTGGTATCTACCTGCCGTTCCAAGTAAATTTGTATGTGCCAAACTCTAAAGCTTCAAATAAACTTTATGTTTTGTATGCTCGAATAGCTCATGTATCAACAAATGCTGTCCTTATCTTCCGTGTTAGGCAGGTTATTCTCAAGAGGAGTGGACTCCGCTCCTCACTCACGAGAAAATGGCTGGTCACCGGGATGCCCAGTCCCATGCTTTATGCAAACTAAATCAAAATTAATTGCAAACAAAACTCCCCCTGGGACCTGATGTATGTTGGAGGCACTCGTTGTTTCGAGCAAGCCATGGATTGATGCTTGTTGGTGGAGGGGGAGTATAAACTTTACCATTCTGTTTGGGAACCGCCTATAATGTGTTTAGCATGGAAGATATCGCCATCTCTTAGTTGCTACATTGACAATGAAAGTATACCGCTCAAAATACAATTTATCACTATTTCAAAACCGAGCTCTGGCACCTCTACAAATCCCTGCTTCCCTCTGTGAAGGGCCTATCCATTTACTTTTATGCTGAGTCATCACCCTCTTATTAAAAAGCACTAGCTGGAGAGCACAACCGTCATTTGCATTCATCACTATTAATTTATATTGGGTATGACTATGATTTGATCTCTTTTACCATGAATTACAATGTCTAGTAAGTCGTTGATCTTTAAAGGTGCTCTGCATTTATGTTTTGCGGTCTCAGAAAGGGCTAGCGAGATACCATCTTGTTATATCATATGATGATTGTTTTAAGAAAGTGTTGTCATCCGAGATTTATTATTATAACTTGCTAGTTGATTATGCTATTGATACGAGTAATTGTGAGACCTGAGAATTATTGCAAACATGGTTAGTTATGATCTATGCTGAAAACTTGAATGCTGGCTTGACATAGTTACAACAACAAGAGCAAACAGAGTTTGTAAAAGTTTTTCTTTCTTTCTTTCAGTTTGTCAACTGAATTGCTTGAGGACAGGCAAGGGTTTAAGCATGGGGGAGTTGATACGTCTCCGTCGTATCTACTTTTCCAAACACTTTTGCCCTTGTTTTGAACTCTAACTTGTATGATTTGAATGGAACTAACCCGGACTGACACTGTTTTTGGCAGAATTACCATGATGTTGTTTTATGTGCAGAAAACAAATATTCTCGGAATGACCTGAAACTCCACGGGAGGTCTTAGAAAAAATAATAAAAAATCCCCGCCAAATATGAAGACCAGGGGGCCCACACCCTTTCCACGAGGGTGGGGGCGCCCCCCTAGGGCGCGCCCCCTACCTCGTGGGCCCCCTATTGACCCTCCGACGCCAACTCCAACTCTATATATTTGCTTTCGGAGAGAAAAAAATCAGAGAGAAGAAATCATCGCGTTTTACGATACGGAGCCGCTGCCAAGCCCTAAAACCTCTCGGGAGGGCTGATCTGGAGTCCGTTCGGGGTTCCGGAGAGGGGGATTCGTCACCGTCGTCATCATCAACCATCCTCCATCACCAATTTCATGATACTCACCGCCGTGCGTGAGTAATTCCATCGTAGGCTTGCTGTACAGTGATGGGTTGGATGAGATCTATCATCTAATCGAGTTAGTTTTGTTAGGGTTTGATCCCTAGTATCCATTATGTCCTGAGATTGATGTTGCTATGACTTTGCTATGCTTAATGCTTGTCACTAGGGCCCGATTGCCATGATTTCAGATCTGAACCTATTATGTTTTCATGAATATATGTGAGTTCTAGATCCTATCTTGCAAGTCTATAGTCACCTACTATGTGTTATGATCCGGCAACCCCGAAGTGACAATAATCGGGACCACTCCCGGTGATGACCATAGTTTGAGGAGTTTATGTATTCACTATGTGCTAATGCTTTGTTTCGGTTCTCTCTTAAAAGGAGGCCTTAATATCCCTTATTTTCCAATAGGACCCCGCTGGCACGGGAGGGTAGGACAAAAAATGTCATGCAAGTTCTTTTCCATAAGCACGTATGACTATAAACGGAATACATGCCTACATTACATTGATGAATTGGAGCTAGTTCTGTGTCACCCTATGTTATGACTGTTACATGATGAACCGCATCCGGCATAATTATCCATCACTGATCCGGTGCCTACGAGTTTTCCATATACTGGTTTTCTCTTATTTACTTTTCCGCTACTACTGTTACAATCACTACAAAATACCAAAAAACATTACTTTTGCTGTCTTTACTTTTGTTGCTGCTACCACCACTATCATATTACTTTGCTACTAAACACTTTGCTGCAGATACTAAGTTTCCAGGTGTGGTTGAATTAACAACTCAACTGCTAATACTTGAGAATATTCTTTGGCTCCCCTTGTGTCGAATCAATAAATTTGGGTTGAATACTCTACCCTCGAAAGCTATTGCGATCCCCTATACTTGTGGGTTATCACGAACCTACGTACTATGAGGAAGCGAAGATGAACCCAGATTCCGCGAAATGGCTTGAGGCCATGAAATCTGAGATGTGATCCATGTATGAGAACAAAGTATGGACTTTGATTGACATGCCCGATGCTCGGTGAGTCATTAAGAATAAATGGATCTTCAAGAGGAAGATGGACGCCGATAGTAGTGTTACTATCTACAAAGCTCGAATTGTCGCAAAATGTTTTCGACAAGTTCAAGGTGTTGACTCCGATGAGATTTTCTCACTCGTATCAATGCTTAAAAGTCTGTCCCAATCATGTTAGCAGTTGCCGCATTTTATGAAATCTGGCAAATGGATGTCAAAATTGTATTCCTTAATGGATTTCTTAAAGAAGAGATGTATATGGTGCAACCAGAAGGTTTTGTCGATCATAAAGGTGCTAACAAAGTGAGCAAGCTCCAGCGATCCATCTATGGACTGGTGCAAGCATCTCGGAGTTGGAATATATGCTTTGATAAAGTGATCAAAGCATATGGTTTTATACATAATTGCTTTGAAGCCTGTATTTACAAGAAAGTGAGTGGGAGCACTACAACATTTCTGATAAGTATATGTGAATGACATATTGTTGATTGGAAATAATGTAGAATTTTCTGGAAAGCTTAAAGGAGTGTTTGAAAAGAGTTTTTCAAAGAAAGACCTCGATGAAGCTACTTACATATTGAGCATCAAGATCTATAGAGATAGATCAAGACACTTGATATATTTTCAATAAGTACATACCCTGACAAGATTTTGAAGTAGTTCAAAATGGAAAAGTTAAAGAAGGAGTTCTCGCCTGTGTTGCAAGGTGTGAAGTTGAGTAAAGACTCAAAACCCGACCACGGCAGAAAATAGAAAGAGAATGAAAAGTCATTCCCTATACATCAGTCATAGGTTCTATAAAGTATGTTATGATGTGTACCAGACCTATTGTGTACCTCACCATAAGTTTGGCAAGAGGGTACAATGGTGATCCAGGAGTGGACCATTGTACATCGGTCAAAAATATCCTTAGTGGAATAAGGAAATGTTTCTCGGTTATGGAGGTGACAAAGAGTTCGCCATAAAGAGTTACGTCGATGCAAGCTTTGACACAGATCTGGATGACTCTAAGTCTCGATCTAGATACATATCGAAAGTGGGATCAATCAGCTAGAGTAGCTCCGTGCAAAGCATCGTACACATATAAAATTTGCAAAATACATACGACTCTGAATGTGGCAGACCCGTTGACTAAATTTCTCTCACAAGCAAAACATGATCACTCTTTGGGTGTTAATCACATAGCGATGTGAACTAGATTATTGACTCTAGTAAACCCTTTGGGTGTTAGTCACGTGGAGATGTGAACTAATCACATAAAGATGTGAACTATTGGTGTTAAATCACATGACGATGTGAGCTAGATTATTGACTCTAGTGCAAGTGGGAGACTGAAGGAAATATGCCCTAGAGGCAATAATATTTTTTTTATTTATTTCCTTATATCATGATAAATGTTTATTATTCATGCTAGAATTGTATTAACCAGAAACTTAGTACATATGTGAATACATAGACAAACAGAGTGTCACTAGTATGCCTCTACTTGACTAGCTCGTTGAATCAAAGATGGTTAAGTTTCCTAGCCATAGACATGAGTTGTCATTTTATTAACGGGATCACATCATTGGAGAATGATGTGGTTGACTTGACCCATCCGTTAGCTTAGCACGATGATCATTTAGTTTGTTGTTATTGCTTTCTTCATAACTTATACATGTTCCTATGACTATTAGATTATGCAACTCCCGGATACCGGAGGAACACTTTGTGTGCTACCAAATGTCACAACGTAACCGGGTGATTATAAAGGTGCTCTACATGTGTCTCCAATGGTGTTTGTTGAGTTGGCATAGATCGAGATTAGGATTTGTCACTCCGAGTATCGGAGAGGTATCTCTGGGCCCTCTCGATAATGCACATCACTATAAGCCTTGCAACCATTGTGGCTAGGGGGAGGGGCGGCGCCCCCTCCTTCCTTCTCTTCTCTTTTCCCTTTCCTTCTCTCCTACTCCTACTACATGGAAGGGGGAGAATCCTACTCCCGGTGGGAGTAGGACTTCCCAGGGCGCGCCATAGTAGAGGGCCGGCCCTCCCCCTCCTCCACTACTTTATATATGGGGGAGGGGGGCACCCCATTGACACACAAGTTGATCATTGATCTTTTAGCCGTGTGCGGTGCCCCTTCCACCATAATCCACCTCCGTCATATTGTAGCGGTGCTTAGGCGAAGCCCTGCATCATTAGATTCATCAACACCGTCATCACGTTGTCGTGCTGACGGAATTCTCCCTCGAAGCTCTACTGGATCGTGAGTTCGTGGGACATCACCGAGCTGAACGTGTGTAGATAGCTGAGGTGTCAGACGTTCGGTACTAGGATCGGTCGACCGTGAAGACGTACGAGTACATCAACCGCGTTGTCATAACGCTTCCGCTTACGATCTACGAGGGTACATGGATGACACTCTCCCCTCTCATTGCTATGCATCACCACGATCTTGCGTGTGCGTAGGATTTTTCTTTTGAAATTACTGCATTCCCCAACAACATGATCCAATCATATTATGCTCAATGCAAACACCAAATAACATTTATTTTAGGTTCAACACTAATCCCGAAGGTAAATGGAGTGTGCGATGGTGATCTTATCAACATTGGAATCACATCCAACACACATTGTCACCTTGCCCTCAACTAGTCTCTGTTCATTTTATAACTCTTGTTTCAAGTCACTAATCATAGCAACTGAACCAGTATCAAATACCCAATGTTGAACCAGTATGAATACTAGTAAAGTACACATCAATAACATGTATATCATATATACTTTTGTTCACTTTGACATCCTTCTTATCCGCCAAGTATTGGGGGCAGTTCCGCTTCCAGTGACCATTTCCTTTGCAGTAGAAGCACTCAGTTTCGGGCTTGCACTACTAGGAAAAGGGCTATAGATAGGATTGATACTAATGGCGTACCATGGAAGCAGTGCGCCACTAATATATACTAATGGCACACCGGTTGGTGATGCGCCATTAGTGTGGAAGACACTAATGGCGCACCGGAAACAGGGTGCGCCACTAGTATTAAATTATTATTTTTCCATTTTTCCATACATACTAATGGCGCATCAGGTCGAAGTGCGCCATTACTAGTTCTAAGTAGTAATGGCGCACCAAGCAGACAGTGCGCCATTACTGTAAAAAAATTATTCTTTTTTTGCAAAACTACTAATGGCGCATCGTTTCACAGTGCGCCATTACTATTTAAACTAGTAATGACGCACTATTACCCGATGCGCCATTAGTATATATATTTATTTTTTTTTACTTTTTTGCAAAACTACTAATGGCGCACCACCTGCAGGTGCGCCATTAGTAACCAGGGTTACTAATGGCGCATTTGCTGGTGGTGCGCCATTAGTAACCTGGGACCCCAACAAGATATTTTGGACAGCCCCACACCTACCCACTCACTTTCCCCACTTCATTTCCTCCACCTCCTTCTCCAAGCTTTCGGCCATCTCCTCCTCCTCACCTCATTTCCACCATAGATTCATCAAAATTAAGTGGTGAAATTACCTTTTTTGATAGGTAAGTAAGGGGAAAGCTATCTTCATGATGTAGATCTACTTTTTTTCTCCCTAGCTCGCTCCAACAACGTGCACATGCACTTTTTGTGGCCTAGCTAGATCTATGTATGTTTGTGGTGTTGCATGTGTTTGTGGTGTTGCATATATGTTTGTGTTCGAAGGTACCGGTATTTGAAATGCGATAGTTGCCAATATTTTGCCGGAATGTTTTGATTCATTTCCGTTTCGGCGAGAATTTTGGCACTATGCATTCTTTTTGGTCCTATTTTTAGGGAAGGTCATGCCAAATTTTTTCTTGGTTCTAAAATATCGTTTTGCTCTACCCCGCAGGCAACCATGGTCCGCACGATGACTGAAGGCATCGTGAATAGGTTTTTGAGCTCCGCGAAGGCCGAGATGCTTCAAAAGAACGAGATGGAGATAAGATGTCCGTGTCGAAGATGCAAGCTGAAGAGCCTTATTGCGGACCCGGATTCCACGCAGGTGCGGGACCACCTGCTCTTGCGTGGTTTCATGGATGGCTATCGGTGGCAAGGTGATGAAGATGACTATAAAGTCGTCCATGGGGGTCGGGCAAGAAATGAGGAAGGGCAACAAGACAAGTACCACCGCAGCGAGGGCGGGCGAGAAGACGAAGAATCTCCAGGACATGATCACGACGGTGATGCTGTACACAGTCATCATGTAGAAGATGTCATACATGATGATGAGAAAGATCAAGATGAAGGGCATGATCATGAAGATGAAGATGCCGGAGCAGACGACGATGGAGGCTGGGTGCAGGACCCTCATATTCAAGAGCTGCTTCTCAAGCAGACGGATAACGCAAGAGCTGCCGCCCGAGAGAAAGCCAAGCTGGATCAACTGGAGATAGACGCGGTTACTCCATTGTATGAAGGATGCATGCCCGAGGATACCTGCCTGAAAGTAACGCTCATGGCTCTGGAGATGAAGCTAAAACACAAAATGACCGACGCATGCTTCGACGAGAACATGTCATTCTGGCACGAACGTCTTCCCAAGGGGAACAAGTGCCCGACCAGTTTCGAGGAGGCGAAGAAAATCGTGTGTCCTCTGGATTTACCGCACGTGAAATACCATGTGTGCATGAACAATTGTATCATTTATCGGGATGAGCATGCGGAGTCTACCATATGTCTGGTGTGCAGCGTCACTCGATACAAGAAGAGGAAGAAAGCTCCTCGAAAATCGGTGTGGTACTTTCCGATCACTCCTCGTCTGCAGCGGTATTTCGCGGACCCTAAGGTAGCAAAGCTCCTGCGTTGGCACGCGGATAGGGAGGAGAAGAAGCGGGAAGATGACGGAAAAGATCCGGAGATAAATAAAAAAGACAAGATGCTGAGTCACCCTAAGGATGCGAGCCAGTGGCAAGCGTTGAACTTCGAATACCCAGAATTTGGGAAGGATCCAAGGAACATCATGCTGGGCGCGAGCACCGATGGAGTCAATCCATTTGGCAGCCAGAGAAGCACACATAGCACCTGGCCTGTGTTTGTGGGGATGTACTACCTTCCCCCCTGGTTGTGCATGAAGAGGAAGTACATTCACATGAGTATGCTAATTGAAGGGCCGAAACAACCAGGGAACGACATCAATTTGTTTCTGGGGCTGCTGAAGGAGGAGCTAGACACGCTGTGGAAAACGCCAGCCAATACGTGGGATGCCGCAGAGAAAGAATATTTCCCTATGAGAGCCGCACTGCTCACGACGGTGCACGACTATCTCGGTTACGGATATCTTGCGGGGCAGGCAGTCCACGGATTTTCTGGATGCGTAAGGTGCATGGATGACACAACGTATCGCCAGCTAGATAGAGATCCCGGGTCTTCAAAAACCGTGTTCGTGGGACATCGAAGGTGGCTTTGCGACGATGACCCATGGAGGAAACGCAAGGATCTGTTCGATGGTGAAACCGAACCCCGAAAACGCTCGTGTACGAGGAGCGGCGAGGAAATAGACGAGCTGTTGAAAAATTGGAAAGACTGCCCACTGCCAGGAAAGAAGCAAAAGGCGCCAGAGCTGGGAAAGAAGCGAAAGGCGCCAGAGCCGCTGCTGAAGGTATGGAAAACGAGGTCTGTTTTCTGGGACTTGCCGTACTGGAAGATCCACCGTGTGCCTCACAGCCTTGATGTCATGCATATCACAAAGAACGTGTGCAAGAGTCTGCTTGGTACCTTGCTCAACATGCCAGAGAGGACCAAAGATGGGCTAAAAGCAAGGGCAGACTTGAAATCAATGGGCATCAGGCAGGAGCTTCACGCTAATGATGATGATGATGATGATGATGATGATGATGATGATGATGATGATGATGATGATGATGATGATGAGGCGAAGCAGGACACAGAAAGTCATCACAAAGGCAAAAAGGCCAAGAAGACCGGAAATGACTACCCTCCCGCATGCTTCACTCTAAGTCAGGAGGAGATCGAGCAGTTTTTCACCTGCCTCCTAGGAGTAAAACTTCCTTACGGTTACGCGGGGAAGATAAGCAGATACCTAGACCCAGCGAAGCAGAAGTTCAGCGGGATGAAGTCTCACGACTGTCACGTGCTGATGACGCAGATACTTCCAGTTGAATCCGTGGGATCATGGACGCGCACGTCCGTGAAACGCTATTTGGCCTATGCAACTTTTTCGACGTCATCTCTCGGAAGTCGATTGGCGTGAGGCAACTCAGAAGGCTACAGGAAGAGATCATGGTGATACTATGCGAGCTTGAGATGTACTTCCCGCCCGCATTCTTCGACGTTATGGTGCATCTGCTGGTCCATATCATGGAGGATATCATCCAACTCGGGCTGACGTTCCTGCACAGCATGATGCCGTTCGAAAGGATGAATGGTGTCATCAAAGGATACGTTCGCAACATGTCATGTCCAGAGGGAAGTATAGCCAGGCGCTTTCTGACCGAAGAGTGCATCTCCTACTGCACGAATTATCTAGGCATCGAGAACCCCGTTGGTCTGCCCGTCAACAGGCACCTCGGTAGGCTCCCTAGATGGGGTCACCGCGACGGTCGCCGCGAAATGCATGTCGACTTCGAGGGTCGACTCGCCGACATTGAAAGAGCAAACCTAGTCGCGCTACAACACATAGACGTGGTCGATCCTTGGGTGGTAGAGCACAAAACCTTTATTGAGAAGATGTACAATGACCGAGGCCAATAGAGGACGGACGGAGATATACTCAAAGAGCACAACTCATGTTTCACGCGTTGGTTCAAGCAGAAGCTTCTGTCGTACCCTTTACATGAAGATTCTTCCGTGGAAGAACAACTCATATTCGCCTTGTCACAGGGCGTCGAGCACAACCTGATGACCTATGAGGCGTACGATATCAACGGCTACACATTCTACACCGAGGATGAAGGACATGAAGAGCGATGGTTATCAGAACTCCGAGGTAACGATGGAATCCTACACCGGTAACGACAAGGACAGATACTATGGAAGGATCGAGGAGATCTGGGAGCTGAGCTACGCTGGAGAGAAGGTCCCGATGTTCCGTGTCAGATGGGCCAAGAGCGTCCTAAAAGAAGACCGGTATTTCACCACCATGGTTATACCCGAAGCCAAATCCAAGACCGCGGGCGCAAACGTCACCGCGAAAAATGAGCCATGGGTACTGGCTTCCCAAGTGGACCAATGCTTCTTCATTACCGACCCGTCAAAGCCCAGTCGTGTTGTCGTGAGGAGAGGCAAAAGGAAGATCATCGGAATGGATGGAGTAGCCAATGAGCAAGACTTCGACAAGTACGGCGACCCGAAGATCGAACATGACGACGACGATGAAGTAGCAGCACACACCACAAGAAGAAGCAGGACCACCCTACCTAAAGTACGTCCGTTCCACAGAAGAACTCCATTTGCGAAAAAGAAGGGCAAGGAGATTGTGAACATATAGCTAGCTAAGATCGATTGTATTTAAATCGTAGTCTTCATTTCTCGATTGTATTTCAAGGGCACTTTTTGATATCATGAATATTTTTAAATTTCATGGGCACTTTTTGAATTCATGAGGACACTTGATCTCGATCCCCCTCCATCTCGTCTCGATTCCCCCTCCATCTCGGTCTCGATCCCCCTTCATCTCGATCCCACCCGCACCCTCCCCGCTAGCTCCACCGCCGCCGACGACCCACCGCAACCCTCCCCCGCTCCACCGCCGCCGACGAGCACCCGGCCCCCTGCACCCTCCCCCGCTCCACCACCGCCAACGGGCACCCCCCGCACCCTCCCCCGCTC
>NC_041380.1:30496523-30504893 GCF_002162155.2 Triticum dicoccoides
CGCCGCCGCCGATGATATTTTCAAGTAACAAATTTGAACATATTTTTAAAAAAATTATTACTGTTTTTATAAAAAAATTATTACAGTTATGATTAAAACAAAATTCTAATGGCGCACCGAGGGGTGGTGCGCCATTAGAATAGTCATACTTATGGCGCACGAGGGGGTGGTGCGCCATTAGAAAGCTTTCCCCCACACTAAATTCTAATGGCGCACCGAGGGGTGGTGCGCCATTAGAATAGTCGTACTTATGGCGCACGAGGGGTGGTGCGCCGTTAGAAAGCTTCCCCCCACACTAAATCCCCAATCTCTCTAATCTCTCCCCTGCCTCATCGATCTCACCCACTGTCCCCCGTGTTCGCCGTCCCCCTCGCCGCCCCCTCACCTCCTTCGCCGTCCCCGAGCAGCGTGGCCAGTCCAGACCAGGGAGGAGTTCCCCACGCACCCACCCGCCTCGTCTCCTCCCACCTCTCGCCCCTCCGGCCGGAACGGCGGAACCCCCTCCCCCGCCTCCCGCCGCCTTCCCGCGCCGCCCACTCCGACCTCACCGTCCCCGAGCAACAGCAGCAGCAGCAGCGCTCCGCCCCCTCGCGCTAGCCTAGGGCTTCCGCTCAGGTATCGCCCCCTGTGACCTTGGCCACTTCGTTGCCTCCCGGTAGAGCAGAGATTCTACTGCTTGTCTTGTGTTTTTCTGGGTTCCTGCGTGCGCGCGAGAGAGGAGAGGCGGGGATGGCTGGGCTGGGTGGGAACCCATCTCGGCGAGTGGAGGAAATCTGAGAGAACACGGAGTAGTCCGTCAGATGTAGTGTAGAATTGACTTCGTTTGGGCCGTGTTCATGATAGATTGTGGTAGCATATAGCTTTCGGTTTGGACCCTGTCACCAGTCGGACTGCCCGTCTGAGCAATTCCGGGGCTGCTTTGTACCACAGGAAGCTCGAAATTGTTGGTGCTGTCACTCTGATTTGTGTGACTTTGTGATGCATGGACTTGTTCTACCCGTGGTCTATGTACTGGAGATTTCTGAGGTAGATGCTTTTGTTCATCATAGTATAAAAGGTCAGGTCATGGAGCAGCGCTAGGCTTCTTGGGGAATTGATAAAAAGGAACACTCCATGGTGCAGAGATGTGTCATCCTTGGCGCGGTTCTGTTTCCACAATTATAACGCAAGAATGCCCCTGACCTCATAGACTTAACACATACACACTTTGGCTGGAGCTTGCTAGCCAATGCTCCAGAATCCAGAAAATTTTCCACTACTAGGCTGCCGACAACCATTGCATATATCGGATGGACCCATGCGTAAGCACCTCGAGGGAAACATACCCAACCTTGTGGTCTCCAACAGTGCTTGTACTCTGCAATTCCATGCCTGTAGGCTACTAGGCTGTAAGCTGCACATGACTGAGTCTCCTGTTCTGGGTATCCCTGTTAAGGTTCCTAGATCAGCCCCTTGTGTGGCCTATTTGATTTGTAAAACTGTTGATGCTACTCCAAACATATTCTGCTACTGCTACTTGTTTTTTCACAGTTCTCCCAATGAACTTACTAGCATTTTATGTTACTGCTTGATTACTAGCATTGGGTAGCACCAGTAAACCTTATTTCGTGTATATTCACCTAGGTTACATCACCACAGCTCTATTTAAATCTCATTGCCGAAATTATATCTAGCAAATATCATCTCTGGTACTACTTGTGCTTGTATGTGTTTGTAAATTGAAAACCTGGAGTAGAACAAGTCCATGCATCACAATCTATCATAATCTATTCCCCAAGCTATCACAATCTATCATAATTTATGTGTCCAGCTATCATAATCTATTCTTTGACCATGGCAGTAGCTGGCATTTTGTTATGATAATTTCAGTATATATCTTACTGTCCTTTGCTGATCTCGTTGTATTTGGATGATTTTTTATCCTGTGAACTTGAATGTTGCAATGCTATTTTCTTCAGAGGCTACTGTCAAAAACTTGAGCTACTGTCTTGCAAAGATGATGATCATCTTGCTAGTTTGCTAGGTTTTGTTTCTGACCATTGTGTCGTGATGAATTTGCAGGTACCCCGAGTTGCCCTTGAGTTTGCCGGAATGTCGATTAACTTCCGTTCCGGCAAATTCGGGTACTCCATATGTCCTATTTTCAGCAAAGGTCATGCTAAAAATTTTCGTGAATTTTAGCATGACTTTGCTAAAAATAGGACATATGGGGTACGTGCGACTAATGCATGGGCCGGGGTATCTTAGTACTTAGTTAAGTAGGATCAACTGCCCTGCCATTCTTGCTGCATTAAACCATAGGTGGCAATAGAGCCAAGTTATTAGGCCCAACTTAGAATTCTCCTTAGCATCGATAAACCCTAGATGATAAACCCAACATAGGTGGCAATAGAGCCAAGTGATTAGTGCCAAGTGATTAGACCCAACCTAGGGTGCCTCGGTGTCGATGAGAACCTAAATGATGTACGCTTAGGCTTTTAGGGTGCCTCGGCGTCGACAAAACCTAAATGATGAAAGCTTAGGCTTTTAGGGTGCCTCGGTGTCGACAAACCCTAAATGATGTAGTTTTGAATTATGAACGTAGGATATGTCTTCATCATCATCGGACGACGAAAGTCTCCCGGCGGAGTGCGACTGGTGCCACGACGATCGAGGTATGTGCAACATGCCTCACCTGGACGATGATCGGCGCTTCAGCATTAAGCTCGAGGAGACCTTCGAAGTTGAAACAGTACACAATGACGACAAGTGTTATTTTCATAATTAAGCATGAATTCAACTATTTCAACGTGTAATTTTCATCTTTTACAATTCGAGTATAGCTTATCCCATGCCATGCAAGACGCTATGTCTTGGAGAGGATGGATTTTGAAGACCATGAAATTTCTGAAACAAAGAAAATTCACCTAAGGACTCATCACAATGTGGACTTTGAAGTAAATCTATATAATTCTGAGAGCGTAATCCATTTTGGTTGCAAAAATTGGGAAGCATTTTGCAAGATGTATGGTTTTGATGAGGGTAAACTAGTACATCATTGCTAACTATGAAGTTATTACTATGTTTTTCAACAGATAATCCCAGAGAATTGTGTGCCTCATATGATGTATATGAAAGGTAGTGTTAATGTTTTGAACATACAGCCAGGTCATCCTACGAATCTCAACTGTCCATACGAGATTTCTAAAAGAAGTGGAGACATGAAAATCAAAGGATGGAAAAAATGTATGGACAGTCGTAAGGAGCTTCTTGGAAGCAAAAGGAAGCGAAGCGCAAGAATTGGAGACAGGATGTTCTCCATTCTCCATAATGGAGAGTCAGGGTCTATATTGTTTTATGCTATTTTAGCTTAAATATGGTATTTAGGTCCTGCCTAATACTGATGATCATGTGCTAAGAAAAATTAAGTAGGGTTGGTTCGAAGACTATCAAGATGATGATCGTATGACTTGTTATGAATAACGAGTAGAAGTTGTATGATGATGATTAGTAGGACTTGTTAGGATTAGTATTACTTCCGACAAACTCGATACTCGCGGTCTTGAGACTTGTATTGTTTTATCTTTGTTCGGTCTTTTGAATTCGGAGACTAATATGATGAATTGTATTCGGAGACTAATCTTCTATTGTATTCGATGAATCTGATGTTGCTGTGTGCTGCTGTCTATATTCTGTCCAATAATATATTTTGTAACCTGTGCAAAAATCAGAAAAGCAAAAAAAAAAACCTAATATTCACACTAATGGCGCACCACACAAGACACTAATGGCGCACTGTGATCATCACACTAATGGCGCATTAACTGCTGGTGCGCCATTAGAATGCCAAAGCACATGGGTACATATGGCCCCCTGGGAGGCATTCTAATGGCGCACTGCAGGCTATACTAATGGCGCACTACGTGGTGCGCCATTAGAACACCAGATACTAATGGCGCACCGGTGGTGCGCCATTAGAATTTAATTCTAATGGCGTGATGCCAGTGGCGCACCGGTAGTGCGTCATTAGAAGGCAAATTCGGTGCGCCACTAGCATGCCTTTTCCTAATAGTGTTGGGTCTAGCTTTGGGATTCTTCATGGGAGTGGCAACTTGCTTGTCATTCTTCTTGAAGTTCCCTTTCTTTCCCTTGCCCTTTTACTTGAAACAAGTGGTCTTGTCAACCATCAACACTTGATGCTTTTCTTGATTTCTACCTTCGATGATTTCAGCATTGCGAAGAGCTTGGGGAATCGTTTTCGTCATCCCTTGCATATTATAGTTCATCACGAAGTTCCAGTAACTTGGTGATAGTGAGTAGAGAACTTTGTCAATCACTATCTTATCTGGAAGATTAACTCCCACTTGATTCAAGCGATTGTAGTACTCAGACATTCTGAGCACATGCTCACTGGTTCAGCTATTCTCCTCCATCTTGTAGGCAAAAATACTTGTTAGAGGTCTCATACCTCTCGACTCGGGCATGAGTCTGAAATACCAATTTCAACTCTTGGAACATATAAGATGCTCCATGGCATTTCAAAACATTTTTGAAGTCCTGGTTATAATCTGTAAAGCATGGTGCACTAAACTATCAAGTAGTCATCATACCGAGATTTTCAAACGTTCATAACGTCCGCATTTGCTCCTGCAATAGTTCTGCCACCTAGCGGTGCATCAAGTACATAATTCTTCTGTGCAACAATGAGGATAATCCTCAGATCACGGACCTAGTCCGCATCATTGCTACTATCAACTTTCAAGTTAGTTTTCTCTAGGAACATATCATAAATAAAACGGGGAAGCTATACGCGAGCAATTGATCTACAACATAGATATGCAAATACTATCAGGACTAAGTTCATGATAAATTTAAGTTCAGTTAATCATATTACTTAAGAACTCCCACTTAGATAGACATCCCTCTAGTCATCTAAATGATCACGTGATCCATATCAACTAAACCATGTCCGATCATCACGTGAGATGGAGTAGCTTTCAATGGTGAACATCACTATGTTGATCATATCTACTATATGATTCACGTTCGACCTTTCGGTCTCAGTGTTCCGAGGGCATATCTGCATATGCTTGGCTTGTCAAGTTTAACCCGAGTATTCTGCATGTGCAAAACTGGCTTGCACCCGTTGTATGTGAACATAGAGCTTATCACACCCTACCATCGAGGGAAAAAAAAGCCTCACAAGATCTTTAGGATCACACCAGTGCCTGGCTCATTCGTCTTGGTCCTTCTCAAAAATTCAGGTGGGGAATCTCCACCCCGGTGACAATTCAAACAAAAGGCCTAACGAACATTTCTCACAAAGAAAGACCATGCATTTACCTCGATCTTCTTGCAGGAGGCTGAAGGCTGAAGTGTTGGGGAGGAGTTGTCGACAGCGTCAGCCGCTGCCGGCAAAGGTCGGCGGCAGGGGTCGGGGAGGCGCAAACGGGGAAGGAGCGGGAGGCGCGAGCTGGGAGGCCAACGGCGAGAAGGGGCTTGCTCGGCGGCTAGAGAGAATCGACGGCAGGGGGTGGCGCGTGCTCGATAGGGGAGGGGGTCCGGAGTCAGGCCCGCATCTGGATCTGGTTTAGATTTTCTCTCAAGAAGAGATGAATAAAGGGGTTCCAAAACAACACTTGCTCGGAGAGACTAATGATATTGCCCATCAAGTCCTAACTTCTAGTAGTTTTTTTCTGGATTTATTTCAGATGTCTGCCGATGTTCTTTTTAGTGGGAGAAGACGTTTTTGTCGACTATGGAGATGCTTGTAGTGATTTTGTCAATCTCATGGGATGTGTTGACTCAAGTCTCTCATAGCGGTGTGTGTGTGTTCTTACGAATTGAGCATATGTGCGTATGTATGAGCATATGCCGGGAGAATATCTCCCAGTGCTCCAAACTCGATAGCACATTTTAAAATGTTTGAAAATTCTGGAAAAAAACTAGCACATAGACACAACACAAATGCATGTTGTCAAAAAATTTGAAATCAAAGTTCAAAACATAGATTGAGAAATATAAATGAAAAATTCGACAGTAAATAGTACACAACATAAGTTGGGCTCTAGATTTGGCCCATTATCACATTGATGTCGGTTTTGTCATTTTGTATCTCAAGCAATGTTTTGAATTTTGATTTGAATTTTTTTGACAACATACATTAATGTTGTGTCAATGTGTTAGGATTTTTTTCAGAATTTTTTAAACATTTAAAAATGTGCTACTGAGTTTGGAGCACCGGGAGCACCCTAGGGATGGGAGTACCAGATATTCTCCCAGAAAAAAGAAGAAGCAATGCAAGCGGGATACACTGTGGCACTTGCACAATGTGCCTTTAAATAGGCAAGCGGAAAAGAACCGCTTGGCCTGGTAACCGCTCCAATCATTGGATTTCAAAATTTACTACACAAAACTGGCAGGGAATCATCCTCCACGTGGCAAAAAAATTACGTCATCAACACATAATCGTGTGTCACGCATGGTAATCAAGGTATCATGTGTTGGGGAACGCAGTAATTTCAAAAACTTTCCTACGCACATGCAAGATCATGGTGATGCATAGCAACGCGAGGGGAGAGCGTTGTCCACGTACCCTCGTAGACCATAAGTGGAAGCGTTATGACAACGCGGTTGATGTAGTCGTACATCTTCACGATCGACCGATCCTAGTACCGAAAGTACGGCACCTCCGCGATCTGCACACGTTCGGCTCGGTGATGTCCCGCGAACTCACGATCCAGCAGAGTCTCGAGGGAGAGCTTCGTTAGCACGACAGCGTGATGACGGTGGGCTTCGCCTAAGTACCGCTACGATATGACCGAGGTGGATTATTGTGGAGTGGGCACCACACACGGCTAAGAGATTAATGATCAACTTATGTATCTATGGGGTGCCCCCTCCCCCGTATACAAAGGAGTGGAGGAGGGGAGGGCCGACCCTCTCTATGGCGCGCCCTAGGGGGAGTCCTCCTCCCACCGGGAGCAAGATTCCCCCTTTCCCTAGTAGGAGTAGGAGAGAAGGAAGGGGAAGAGAGAAGGAAGGGAGGGGGCGGCCCCCCACCCAATTTGGATTGGGCTAGGGGGGTGCGCCCTCCTCCTTGGCCTTCCTCTCCTCTTTTCCACTAAGGCCCAATAAGGCCCATATACTCCCCGGGGGGTTCCGGTAACCCCCCGGTACTCCGGTAAATGCCTGAACTCACCCGAAACCATTCTGATGTCCAAACATAGCCTTCCAATATATTGATCTTTATGTCTCGACCATTCCGAGACTCCTCGTCATGTCTATGATCATATCCGGGACTCCGAACTACCTTTGGTACATCAAAACACATAAACTCATAATACCGATCGTCACTGAATGTTAAGCGTGCGGACCCTACGGGTTCGAGAACTATGTAGACATGACCGGGACTCATCTCCGGTCAATATCCAATAGCGGAACCTGGATGCTCATATTGGTTCCTACATATTCTACGAAGATCTTTATCAGTCAAACCGCATAACAACATACGTTGTTCCCTTTGTCATCGGTATGCTACTTGCCCGAGATTCGATCGTCGGTATCTCAATACCTAGTTCAATCTCGTTACCGGCAAGTCTCTTTACTCGTTCCATAATGCAACATCCCATAACTAACTCATTAGTCATATTGCCTGCAAGGCTTATAGTAATGTGCATTACCGAGAGGGCCCAGAGATACCTCTCCGATACACGGAGTGACAAATCCTAATCTCGACCTATGCCAACTCAACAAACACCATCGGAGACACCTGTAGAGCATCTTTCTAGTCACTCAGTTCCGTTGTGACGTTTGATAGCACACTAAGTGTTCCTCTGGTATTCGGGAGTTGCATAATCTCATAGTCATAGGAACATGTATAAGTTATGGAGAAAGCAATAGCAGTAAACTAAACGATCAACGTGCTAAGCTAACGGATGGGTCAAGTCAATCACATCATTCTCTAATGATTTGATCCCGTTTATCAAATGACAACTCTTTGTTAATGGCTAAGAAACTTAACCATGTTTGATCAACGAGCTAGTCAGGTAGAGGCATACTAGTGACACTATGTTTGCCTATGTATTCACACATGTACTAAATTTCCGGTTAATACAATTTCTAGCATGAATAATAAACATTTATCATGATATAAGGAAATATAAATAACAACTTTATTATTGCCTCTAGGGCATATTTCCTTCATCATGATTGTACCACGGCTTCCCCATGCTCATCGCCCCATTGATGGCAGCGACTGCAGTCCACCACGCACATGCCTTGCCTAGAGCTTGGAGCATACTCGCCGAAGGTTTTTGCTCTGCTTTATGAATAAAGCAACAACTAGTACATAAAAACCATACAAACACACACCAACACCTACCCCCCCCC
>NC_041380.1:30505271-30583776 GCF_002162155.2 Triticum dicoccoides
GGCAAACAAGGGACAAAAGCAAAGCTAAATGAAGCACTTAACTAAAGGGGTTTTCTTGTTCCTAGAAATGAGCATAAGTCTTTCCAGAGCACCTCGACACCACTCACTAGGCAGGTGATACATCTCAAACATATCTATAATTTTTGTATTGTTCCATGCTGCTATATTATTATTTATATATGCTTTTATTATCATTTTATATTATTTTCCTGGACTAACCCATTAGTTCAGTGCCTAGTGGTCGTTCCTATTTTTTGTTTGTTTTTGGTTTCAAAGAAAATCAATACCTAGGAAGGTCCAAACACGATGCCAATTTTGACCATTTTTATGGATCAGAAGGAACATTGGAAGCTTCGGGAAGAGTCAAAAGGACCCACTAACCAACCACAAGGGAAAGTGGCGTGACCACCTCCTGGTGGTCGCGCCACCTGGGCTTGTGGGGCCCATGTGTAGAGTTTTGACCTAATTCCACCGTCATAAATCTCTATAAATAGTTAAATATCGAAACCATCTGTTGCTCTTAGAGAGAAGTTATCGCCACCGCTGCAAGCCTCTGTTCCAAAGTTCTGCTGGAGGGGGAAGCCATTGGAGGAGGCCTCTTCATCAAACCTGTTGCCTCCATGATGATGTGTGAGTAATTCCATTAGGACATACAGGTCCATAGTAGTAGCTAGATGGTCTCTCTCTCTCTCTCTCTCTCTCTCTCTCTCTCTCTCTCTCTCGAATCTTCAATACCATGTTCTCCTCCGAGATCAATCAGATGTAATTCTTATGGTGTGTTTGTTAGGATCCGATGAATTTGTGGATTTATAATCAGATTGTTCATTGGATATTGTTGAACTTTTTTATGTTTCTTTGTTGCGCAATTGAGTAACTATGTGTTATTTGTCTTCTCTGGCCAAGATAGATGGCTAATTTTTTTGAGGGAGTGGGTCATAGTAGTAGGTTCAATCTTACAGTGTTCTCTATCCCAGTAATAGAATGGGGACAAGACACATATTTTTATTGTTGGTACTAAGGATAAAATGATGAGGTTTAATCTTATTGCTATATTTCTTGATGTCTATATTATATTATGTTGCTTATTGTGTTGCATTCTTTTTATAAACTTAATAATTTGAGATGCATGCCGGATAGCGGTTTCGGGGTGTAGCAATAGTGATAGAAACAATTGTATAATGGCCAACCTATCACGGACATAATGTCTATACAAGATTATGCCATGAATGATCATAGTTAATAATGCTGCTTTTCTATCAACTAGTCATAGGTGCACGGGCTAGTCATTTGTGGATCATCTAAATACTTTTGAGTATGCAAAATAATGCTGATTAAAGAATATTTTATGAGACCAAAATTTGAAAATACAATCTCTGAAAAGAAGATACCCTCAAACAAAATAGTACTCCCTGCGTCCCAAAATAAATGACTCAACTTTGTACTAACTTTCTACAACACTAACATGATTAGGAAACAAAATAGAACTTACCTAAGCTAATATACATATATATAATTAAATGACACAAATGACTCCCACAGTACTGATCTTTCAGTACACAAAAGGTCTTCAATAAATTGGAAGCTAGACCAAAAAAAAGTAGGAGTTCCTAAGTTTTATAAGGAATGTATGCAACAGAAAATCGTACTAATATTATCAAATATTATCATGCACCTCTTTGTAGGTCCTCAACATTAGAACCTTGTGAAATTCTTTCCTTCACGTGGTAGCTATGATGGTTCAATGTTATGTTAGCAATGCACGTGTTAGACTTAACCTGCAGATTGTAACCTATTTTGATCTATACCATTTGAAAAATGATCCATTAGTAAAAGAAATACTAAACTATTCATATCAAATCCTCCATAACCTAAAGCGTACAACAGATGATCAAAATGTATGTTTAGCATTGTTGTGATTATATATAAGCGATTATAAAATGACCTAACAATAACTTATGCAAACAATTTAGCAAAGCAAAATTAGTTCCTTCATTCATATACATGGGATCAGATGTTGCATGGCACATCAATCCTTCCAGAAGACAACGAAATGGCTATGGAAAGAATATGCAGCAGAAGTTACAGCAGATCAACATACTTAGCAAGCAATCTCCCCCCATCCTTTTTATTTTCCACCGAGCCTGCTTTTCACAACATTTTGTTGCGCAAGCATGCCGTATGCTAGCACTGCCCTGAAGTCTGAACTGTCCAATTCGTAACATAGAGATTAAAGTAGGGCTGCAGAACAGAGAGGCAGAAGCAGCGCCATAGTTATGCCTGACTTATTGGCCGCTCTCATTGTTAGTCTTGGGATGAGAACCTGATGCCTGGTAGATCAACACATCGGTGCACTGACGGTGGAATAGGCGAACGGCAGCCGCTGGACACCATAAAGAAACTGAAAAGGGCTTGAGGAGGAGACATGGATGTGTTTTTTCTTGCGTCAAGGCCGCAGGGAAGCATTTGTGATTTCGGAAAACCGCCATCATACGGCTTGTATTTTCTCATGAACTAACATCTGACGGCTCTCTTTGTTTTCAGACCTGTTTCTCCTAGGACTAATTTAGAGTCTGGAAAGGAGCCTCCAACTATAAAGATCATAACTTAAATTTAGGCATCAAATTGTCTTAACATAATTATAGAATCTAGTGTTATCAGAATTCTTGAGCACATTCATTAAACTTGGGAACAGAAAAAATACGCTCAGCAATTCAAACAGGATGGAGCAAGGTTAAGCTGTTAGGCATGTTTTTCAAAATATATTTTATGAAGTGTATAAATTTATAAATGAGCATGGGTGCATTTTATATGAATCAGCAGGCTGCATGGAGTTTTTCAGAGCACCTCGAGTCCTTTGTACCATCTGTTAGTTTATATTCACATATATGATCAAGGAAACGGCATATGTGCATAGCATAAATGAAAAGGTTAACTTGTGTACTCGATCATGATAAGTAAACTTAATAAACAGAGTATACTTTTGAAAACCTAATCCCGGCACTATATATATGCAGCCTGCATCACACTGGGGCGTCATATATATCATGAAAATCTAAAAAAAGGAGCATGAAAATAAAAAAGGAGCATTACCTATGCGGGATTTTCACATCGTTACCTATGGTACAATCGAGTGATGACCAGAGATGATGTGCCAAGAATAGATCAGAGACAGGCTGCAAATAATACAATGCATCCGTAATACTTCTTGTAATATTAATCCCTTTATTGTTGAAGACGTCGATAGCATAGCCTCCTTCTGAATTCAGAGTGGACTCCTAACTGTCACGATTCCAGTAAATGTATAGATGGTGGTTCTGCTAAAAAAACGTGGGGAAAAGGTAAAACAATAGAAACTGAATTCCTGTAACAACAGAAATATATAAATGTGCAAGACGGTAGAAGAAAGGAAACTCCCTACAAACAGAAAGTTGCTTGTAGCATTGCATATATATGAGAGAGAAGGAGAACCCAAACATGAAAAACTATGAAGCTGACTACCATTACACGTTGCTGCGGACTACTCAACACCGGGTGAGGTGATGTGTCCGTCCTCCACACCAGACGCCACCAGCCGGCAGCTTCAAACATGATGACCTCCTTGGTCTGGTACTTAATTAGCATGCAATGGCGCATCCTTCTTTGCCTGCATCTCCTTAATTTTCTTTCGAAAAACTGCAGAGGCACTCATCTTCCTGTATGATAAAACTTTCATTCATATTTAACTGGTGTCCTCTACCTGAAGGACCTGCGGCTATTCATGATACTGATAATAGGAGGAGGGCATGCATGTGGTTTCTTCACCGATGTGAGGAGGTCTGGAGCTAGAAGTGTCCGCCATAGTTCTTTTGACAACCATGGTGTCATCAGTCTGCCGTACTTGCTCCACTATTCAACCGTCGCCAACAATGGCAACTGTCTGATCCGATTCAGAGAGCCGTGGATGCACCTCCTCCTCCACTGTATCATGCATCGTGGATTGCGTTTTGACCGGGCATGAAAGATGAAGATATTGGAAGAATCTCCTACTCAGCTCCCATCAACCCAGATGGTTTGCAGCGAACGCATCATGGTTGGGATGGATTGCAGATTCGAGTGAAGAGGATCGGGGAGAAGTTGGCTTGATATTACCAACACATCATGGCTGGGGCTGGATTGGTGATTGCAGAGGAAAACGTTTTTGGTAATAAAGAGGCATGGACGTGGGACTTCGGGGTACGACTCTTGAGGGACATCATCGTATGGCTGTAGATAACTAATCATGAGATCCGACGGACCAATTAGATTAGGTGTTGAGGATTAACGTAGAGGCTCATATGGTGCCTCCGATTAGTGTATATATATATATATATATATATATATATATATATATATATATATATATATATATATATATATATATAAGATATTCACCACACAGGGCGGTATGTTATTTACAACAATACCATTTAATCTATTGTCAAATCTATACTTAGCGATTAAGTGTGCCACCTTATTGGCCGAACGGCTAATCTTTGACAATTGAAGATTGTTGATTAACTTCGAGATGCTCAATGCTTTCATCTTCAGGTCATGCATAGCAGACCTGTCATACTTCCCCGATGCAAGAGATGCTACCACAAAAGCGCAACCAGTCTCTAAAATTACAGGATTATGAAGAGAAATACCTATGTAGAGACCGGCAATGCAAGCCCTAAGCTCCTCTTCCTCCACGCTGACAGGCATCAATGAAATCCCACGACCAAATTTATACTAAAAATATCAATATCTACAATACTGATTATAATGAGTATAAAAACTACGTTTTATAATGAGTGTAAAAATATTGATTTGACATTGTGAATGTTGACATATAAGTCTGGTGAAAGTAGAGGTACATTGACTTCAGACAAAACTTAAATGCACAATGCAGACTAGTTCCTCTGTCCAGGTGCGTGCCATGTCCTATCTTGTCATCACAACATGGTTAGCTATTAGAGTACCACTACCTCCCTTCTAGTTTAAAGGGCTCGATTCAAAAATTTCACCTATTCTTAGCAAGATAGTAGAGGCGGTGGAATAGTTTTTGAAGTCTGTAAAAGTACTCAACTAGTGCTGCCGTTCTTCACAAAAAAATGTGTTTACCAATGCATGTATGCACACTAGTTACTCTAATCCCCCTCTCTTCTTTAATTCTTTGCCACATGAGGATGTTTGCTATTCCCGTGTGCATGATACCAGCTAAGATACCACTATGGCCAGCCTTAATCATCGCATTCAATAATTTAGTGCACCTTGAAATATGAACATGTGTGGGGCGTGTATGTTTTTAATGACTTGAGACTATACCTAGCCCGGCATGCAAGATGACTTATTATGCACCGTTCCCCATACCTGCAGGAAGCCCGTGTGAAAAAATCTGCATGCATGACTCTCCTCCCCCCACGCTCGTCCAATCCGTTCTGACCAGCAATATTTCCACCCATTCGCTCCCCCATAATTTACTCCAACAAATATGCCCACGTAGTTGTTACTTAACTGCAGGTGCATTGGGTCACTGACATATGGGCCCAACAGGGGTCTGGCCCAAATGTCAGTGACGCAACTGGACCTGCAGTTAAGTCAGTGCAGCTCAGTCCATATCTTACGTAGGTGTGCCATTGCTCGCTATAAATACTGCGCCTCTCACGACATCGCTATCTCCTCCCCCTCACGTTCACGTTCATCGCTATCTCCTCCCCCTCCCTCTCACGTCGACCACCATGGCATCGCCCCTCCCAAGCCCTAGGAGCCCCTCGCTGCACCGCTCGGACGGTCACGCGCCACCGTTCTGTTCCTCGCCGCCACTAGTCGAGGAGGACGCGTCGGCGTTCCTAATCTCGCTAGCACGCGCGCCGGAGGACGCGTCGTCTCCCGCCTACGAGGAGAACGCCGCGCCGCCCGCCGAGCCCCCCAGCTTTGAGGAGCTTTGGAAACAAATGGATGTCACCTTGTGGGAGGATTTGCCTCCAGCAGAGCACGCCAAAATAGAGGCGGAGAAGAAGGCCGAGGAAGAGAAGCGCACCGCGGAACAAGCTGCCTGGGAGGCCTATGTCGCGTCCGAGAGAGTCAGTCAATTGGCTCTTTGGCAGAAGGCTCGTGCGAGGGCCGTGAGGGTGGCGGAGGACGCCCGTGTCGACGCCCTAAGTGCAGTCGGGCCCAAGCGCCTCATCTACGCTGGGCGGTACGTGGACCGGGTGCACGCTTCCAGCGAGGAGGAGTACCTGTTGGCGCCGGATCACCACACCGGTGAGATCGCGCTCGCCCGCCGGCAAGCCGCCAATCAGCACCTCGCGAGTTGCGAGGCTGAGGAAGAGACGTTGTGTCGGCGCACTGGGAAACGGTCGCGCACCAGGGGACTCATGGCGTGCCGCAAGCGCTCCTGCGAGCGTCGTGGCTTTTAGGAGGAGTATAATTTTTGTTTCGTCAGGCGATCTCATTAGTTTTCGGACGCGAATGATAAATCCCGAACGTTCAGGATTTTTAGCATCCTTAGTTAAGTATGTAAAAGGGAAAGTTTGAAAACCTTGTCTATTCGTACGCATTTTGCAAGTACGTGCACATAGCACAAACTTTACTATATACTATCGCACTACACGTCTCTCTTAGGCTGTGCACCGTGACCAGGGAGGAGGAGAAAACGAGAAACGTTAATGTTTATTTGCTAATTAATAGTATTGCATGCAATGAACTAACCACTACATGTCGTGTTTGATATCTCAAGTCATTAAAAGCATGCACACTCTTTATCTCTTATTGGTTGATATGTCAAGAAACAAGAAACGAGGTAGAAGTTAATGCACCGCGCCTAAGTGTTTTGGGATTATTTAGTTTTCGTAGGATGACTTACACACCTAGACGGGGAGATTACAATGGTGAGGAATAAACCAGTTAAATCTTTGGTCAAAATTTAGCACAAATTACAATGGTGAGGAATAAACCAGGACAGAGTAGTAGTTTATAAGCCCAAATAAATGAGGCACCTTATTGTTACTCTCCACTGTGACTAGTCTTGTGGGAAAAGCTGGGGAAGCCGCCAAAAGAACTGTCCCAAGGAGTAGTAGCTAGGGATCGAGTGTGCGAGATGAACCGGAGAAAGTAAATGTAGAGAGATGAAATGCAAAAAAGATGGAGGGATGTGATGGTTGCTTGTCCGTTTATTTTACCAGGCCACTTATTACTGGGAGTGGTTGGGTTTTGTGATATGACGGCTTTACTGCCGCGCCACGAGCGGGCTGAGAGGTGAGACTCCCGTGCAGCGCCGCCCTCTACACTTGTACTACATTGGTCGTGGTTTATTAGTCCCCCATTGAATTTGACTAAAGATTTAACTGACAAAATGTTAGTGCATGTCAACAAAAACTATATCGTTGGATTCATATTTGAACATAGTTTTGAATGATATAATTTTAGGTGACATGCATCAGCATTTATCGTACTATATATAATGTTAGTTCAATTTTTGGTCGTACTAATCTATAGTAGTAAGGTGCCCGTGCGTTGCATCGAAGAGTGAAATGGATTGATCGGGGAGTTGTTTATTTTGACAAAGGATGTGGGGGTCACCTCATGTGTAACGGGTATCGATAGGTTTCTTCGGATATTATTTCATCTCTAGAGCTCACAAACATTCGGGTGAAATAGATAAAAAGGTATCTTTTGCAAACAAAAGCGTTCAACTGTTCAATCTGCATCCAAAACTTGTGAAGAAATAATACTTATTGTGCTTTGCAAGAAATTATCTTTAAGAATTAGTTTTTGAGTATCGACTGTTATACATGTTGGCTACAGATGACATGGCACTTTCTTATAGTCAACAGTTGGCTATACTATTAAGTAATATTAACCATGCCCTTATACACCTAGACGGAGGGATTAAATCAGGATGACTTGCAAGCGGGCAGAGGAGATGTAAGAAATCATTCATCGTAAGTCTTTCACCTGTACTGTAGTAAAAATTCATACATGGAAGATTCTAGACTAAACCATAAATGGATACACTTTTGTTCATGTGCGATACTCCAATAGAGCAAGATCCTGCATGGAAGTCTCCACATGCTTAGACAACGGATTACATTGAGCGAAGACTAATGATCAACATTTAACTTGATAATGCGTGTGTCCAGGTGAACCTCCTTGGAGTCCCCGTGCACCGCGTCGGCGGGTAAAGGATGCCATGGGTTTTCCAAGTCCACATTGGCGGGATAGTCCCAGCTCCTAGAGTCCAAGTCCGTTCGATGAGGCCGGTGTCGCCGCCCACGCGACCAGAGGGGTAGTAACACTGACCACGCACCCGTACATCGGCCTTGTGTCAGTGTCAGTGTCAGTGGTGTCGCCCCTGACGCACATTACAGAGACGGGGCGGCTGCCTGCACGCGCCTCGCCGGTGCCCACGATCAAGAGGAAGACGTTGCCGTCCTCCTCCGAGACTAGCAGGCGGCGGTGATCCTCCAGCGACTCCGGCATGGTGAACGGGTAGCACGTCTCGTACTTGATGTTCTCCACCAAGGGCCATCAGTCACCGCTGCATGCATCTGTGAGGTGATGCACCATGTCCGCCGGCGAGCCACAAAACGGCATCGGGCACTCATAGCAGTGGACGAAGGGCACCTTGGAGGCATCGACTAGGTCGTCCATGAAACGGGAGTGGCTGTAGGGGACATTGCGCCAGTTGAATATATGAGCAAGTTACTATGAGATTTAATCCGAATAAGCACAAAATAAATCATGAATTCTACCACGATTTCGAACAGGAAGGACATAAACACATACGGTGCAACGGGAGCAGCACCGTTGGCGTTGAGGTTGTCGCCCATGTCCAAACACCACGTAGACATGGTCTTTGAGCACGGTTCGTAGTCGTTCCACGCTCGGGCATTGAAGTTTGGAACTATTTTAGATTAGAATATACTACTCCTCCGGTGCTAGTAGTAGAGAAGAGTCCTACTCTACTACTCTACTAAAGCAAGTTAGGGCATAGCACTGTAGGGAGTACCAGTACTGTGATCACTCAAGCAAGTTGCCTGGCATCGACATGACCCTACGCTGCTGGTATGTGTCTCGTAAGTCAAGTGGCGTGCTATAGTCATCATCACCTGTCCACTTCCCGCAACACATATTCGCTTCTCCATCTTTGTCCGCACATAATCTCGTCCAATCTCCCATCCCCGCTAAGGCGCCCCCCCCCCCTCATCCGAAACCCAAGCACTAACAATGGCAGAACCGAGCAGCGTCTGCCGAAAGAGTGGCTGGAATTCGCTCCCCATAGAGGTAATCAAGCTCATTGTTTCGCGTGTAGACAATCTCAGTACCATGCCGCTCGCTGCGTGCTCGCCGGGGTTCTACTGTTTACTCAAAGCCCTCAGGCCGGAGCTTTTTAAGCCAGCTCCTTGCTTGCTGATGCCACCTGATCTTTAGAAACGGCGTGTCACGCAGCATAACGATTGTAGGGTGGCGAGCATCAACCCCGTTGACTGCGATCTAATCCCCGTCAGCCTCAACTACATTAACGGTATGTACTGGGTCGGCATGAACACATCTTGGATGGTGCTCGTCGACGGTCGCGGTAGCTGGATGCTCGTGGAGGTCTACTGTCGGTGTCAAAACCGGCGGATCTTGGGTAGGGGGTCCCGAACTGTGCGTCTAGGCGGATGGTAACAGGAGGCAGGGGACACGAAGTTTTACCCAGGTTCGGGCCCTCTTGATGGAGGTAAAACCCTACGTCCTGCTTGATTAATATTGATGATATGGGAAGTACAAGAGTAGATCTACCACGAGATCAGAGAGGCTAAACCCTAGAAGCTAGCCTATGGTATGATTGTATGTTGTCCTACGGACTAAAACCCTCCGGTTTATATAGACACCGGAGAGGTCTAGGGTTACACAAGGTCGGTTACAAAGGAGGATATATACCTATCCATATTGCCTAGCTTGCCTTCCACGCCAAGTAGAGTCCCATCCGGACACGAGACGAAGTCTTCAATCTTGTATCTTCATAATCTAACAGTCCGGCCAAAGAATATAATTCGGCTGTCCGGAGACCCCCTAATCCAGGACTCCCTCAGTAGCCCCTGAACCAGGCTTCAATGATGATGAGACCGGCACGCAGTATTGTCTTCGGCATTGCAAGGCCGGTTCCTCCTCCGAATACATCACGGAAGAATTTGAATACAAGGATAGTGTCCGACCCTGCAAAATAAGTTTCCACATACCACCGTAGAGAGAATAATATTTCCACAAATCTAATCTGCTGACACGTTTTGGCAACATGACATTATGCCATGGCCCGGTAATTATTCGAACCGTTTCCTTTAACTATCCCCGCACATAACGCGAGGCAGTTTTTTGACACGTCTTGTCAAAGCAGAGATCGTGTTCCCCCTATTACGGGATTCTCATCAATACGGGCGTGGGTAACCCAACCGCCCCATCGGTTACGGCGCTTGGAGGATAGGCTAGTGGGGACACATAGTTTCGTCCGCCCATATAAAGGGATAAGGATTCACCTCTTCATCCACGCCTTCTTCCTCCTTTGCTCATCCACTTTCGCACACTCGAGCTCCAGCGCCCAAGTCCGCATTTCACACCTCGACCTTCTCCAACCATGTCCGGAGCGGGAGGCAGGTGGATGGTCTCCTCCGTCACGGAGGGACACATCAAGAAGCTGAGGAGAGCCGGATACCTGCCCGACGACATCGCGCACCGGCTCCCAGATGAGGGGCAGCTCATCCCCACCCCCAGGCCCCATGAGAGGGTAGTGTTCCTTACCCACTTCCTCCGCGGACTGGGATTCCCTCTCCACCCATTCGTCCGGGGGCTAATGTTCTACTACGGCCTGGATTTCCACGATCTGGCCACGAACTTCATCCTCAACATCTCGGTGTTTATCGTCGTTTGCGAGGCATTTCTCCGCATCAAGCCCCACTTCGGCTTATGGCTGAAGACCTTCAACGTCAAGCCGAAGGTAGTGAACGGCCGCCAAGCAGAGTGCAGAGGCGCCATGGTGGGCAAGATGCCCAACGTCACATGGCTCGAGGGCTCCTTTGTGGAGACCATAAAGGGGTGGCAATCGGGGTGGTTCTACATCACCGAGCCGCGTCACCCTAAATGGGCAGCGGCCCCCAAGTTCCGATCTGGCTTCCCCATGCGGCTCACCTCCTGGCAAAAGAAGGGCCTGTCCTGGGGTAGTTCGGGAGAGCTGACCGGACTCCAAACATGTATTCAAAACATGGTGAACAAGAAGCTCAAACTTGTCAACGTGGTCCAGGTCATGCTCATTCGCCGGATCCTCCCGTGCCAACAACGGGCTTTCAACTTGTGGGAGTTCGACCCGGCCCAGCACTGAACTCTGAACAGGCTCTTCAACACAACTCACGAAGATGCTTGGAAGGTGTTGTTCAAGAGCGCCGAGGTTCCCCCTCCCACTACCAAGGACCACGGATTCTGCGTGAAGCGCCAAGCCAGGATACTTGTTTTCCATAGTTTGACTCTATGCGAGATCTAAGCTCCCGTACCTTTGACAGGACTGGCAGGAGACGGCCGGACAGATCGACTGTCCGGCTCCTTTGCCCGAAGGCCCAGCAGATGCTCTCCTGGTGAAGATGCTGACTCCGGCTCCTTATGCGGTGCCGGAGAAGACCAAGAAGGCAAGGGAACTCGAAATAGTTCGCGACACCAGGCGTCATCGGACTCACCATCTGATGACTCTACGGCACACTCCTCCCCCGAAGACGAGGAGGAAGAAGAAGATGCTCCCCCTCTAGGCAGGGAGACAAGAAAAGGAAGGCCGCCCCAACTGGGGGTCGAAGGGTCCAAGAAGGGAAGGACTCTCCTTCCGGACAGCTCCACCGCCGCCGCCGAAGGCGAAGACGAGTGGTTGACCAGGGCCAAGCCCATGGGGAGGTCATAAGTATTCGGATACTAGAGTAACTCATAGCATTCCTTTGTCACACTGCTTTCCCTAACGCCGAATATGATCATGCAGGCCGCCATGAGCCCGTAGCGATGTATCGTCGGACGGCTCCCTGGGCTCGTCGGATATGGATAGCGATCCGCTTCCGACCGCCACCTCCCCTTGCCCTGCGGACAATGCTGAGGTGTTGTCTCGAGAGGCACCGGGTCGAGGGCAGACAGTCCCGGAGGTGCCTCAAGGCGTCCTTCCGGACTCCGGGAGCAGAGGGGACAAGGCCCCTGAGAGCCCCGAGTTCGGCCCTCAGCCGAACACCGCGCCGGCGCCTCCAGCAGTTCCAGACTCGGGCAGGCGGCCTCCTTCTAAGAGGGGCGAGACGCCTGTGCCGGTGACCTCTGTCCATCCAGAGGCGCCGAACAATCTGCTGGAAGCGCTTCGCAGCGCTTCCATCGACGAGGAGCACCGTACTATTATGAGTGCGGTGGTCCAGAAGGTTCAGTCCGCCAAGAGCGGATTGACGGAAGCCCGTGCCAGCCTTCTAACAAGCTTTGAGGTAAGTGTTTAGAATATAGGAAAAATATTACCGCATAGACAGTAGCCCCTGATGCTCTGTTCGGTGTTCACAAAGAAAAGCCGAACAGAGGATCAAACAACATCGCAGAAGTCTAATATAAGTATGTCAATATGCATATGCAGGCTTCACTGCTGGCATCTGCCGCACTGACTGCGGAGGTCGCCGCAATGAAGCAGGACCTTAAAGTGTCCAAGGACGAGCTCGGCCTTGCCAAGAGGCAGCTCGAGGACAACAAAGGTAAGTAATACCTAGTTTATGGATATGTATAAAAAGAATGCGATTGCAAAATGACAGGATCATCATGAATTTGCCAGGGGCCACGACCGAAGTGGCGACCCTAAGGCAAGCGTTGTCCGAGGCCAAAGATAAAGCGGCCAAGGAGCGCACCGAGCGGGAAAGGCAAGGGGCTCGGGTGGGCAAGGTGCAGCAAGAGTTCCAGGCTCTCATGACGAAGCACGAGGCGTTGGAGCTTGACTCAAAGACGCAAGAGTCTGAGCTTGCCGTGGCCCTCGAGAGCGCAAAAAGTGCCAAGGCCGAAGCCCAAAAGGCCCTCCAGGAGATTGACGCAATGAAGAAAATAGCGGTGGGTAAGGCATTCTATATGCAAAGCAAGCATGTGAAAGTAAATTACCTATTACTTACCCGAATCCGGAGCTCTCCAGGAGCATTCGCAGATTTGCCCCGCAGCATGTTGGATGCCGCACAGTTTTACCAGGCCGAGGAGGGAAGCTCAACGAAGAAGTTGTTCTGGTCTCAGTATACTGGGACCGAACACCCGACGCCTATGAGCGACCAGCTGAAGCAGCTGGTCGAGCTACACAAAGCGGCCGAACAGGCCATGAAGGGCTTTATAGTCTGGCTGTGGCCTGGTGACGCCCTTCCGAACAGCTACTTCAGCCTGGTGAGGCGGCTTGTGGGCGCCTGCCCACGGCTGGAGGTCGTCAAGCGGTCTGTCTGCATCGAAGGTGCGGGCCGGGCTTTCGCCTGCGTGAAGGTGCAATGGGCCAAGCTAGACGCCGTGAAGCTGATCAAGGAGGGACCGCCGTAGGGCAAGGAGCATCGCACCCCCGAAATTTATTATGAGGGTGTCCTGAAGAGTGCCCGTCTTGTAGCGGATGAATGTTCAAAGGATGTAATATTTGAGTAAACTTGCTCGTGTGATCCTGTATGATGAAAACTTGTTTCATATGCGCTATGCAATGCTTGTTTGAATTTAAAATATTACCTTCTGTTTGGCTGTTTATCCAATCTGAGAGATGGCTAGTCCTCGGCTTCTGCCCCCATGCCACGAGTGCTGGGCTGTTCGGGATAAACTTGAGCACTCTTGTTCTCATTGTTGGGTCCTTCGAGGGAGGTGCTTAGCACAGCGAACAAGGCAACCGAACTAATAATGCTTTATCACTCTCACTTAGCCATAGAATTCTATAATTTTAAATTTCGTCGAAGCCCCTGGTATTCGAAAGGCCGAATTCGGGGCGCGATACACGCCTTTAAGCCGGACAGGACCGGCTCCTCGCTCTAAGCGGCATAAGTCTTTAGGGACTCGAAACCTCGCCGAACAGCGACCAGTCTCTCGCCTTATCATGACAGTCGGTTTTAGCTTTCTCTATAGAGGTGCTTAGCCCAGCAGAACCGGGGCACAATCGCAGTAGTTCTCCTAGTGCTACCTTAGCCAATAGAGCAGAACGTAAGGTACCAAAACATAAAAGCCGGGCAAACCCAACATTTGACCAAAGACATGATTCGGAGCTGATGCATATAATGCTATAAGTTCGGGGTGCCGCACTTGTGAAAGTGTTCGGACTTCTCACACCATATATTGTGGGTTACTTAAGCCCCTGGTGTGTTGGCCGTACCAAAGTGTACGGTTGCAAGGCGCCATTAATGAACACACATATATATATATATATTAAACAAGAATGCAATAACAGTCGTAATATTATGCGTTGTTTATTCAAAGAGGTGCGTTAAAGCAGAATGATACATATAGTGCGATAAGCAAAAAGTAGGACTATGTCCCTTCCAAGGGCAAGCAGAGGAATGGTATTAAAGCAAATATTTCACTCGTTATCGTAATCCACCTGGGAGTTCCGTGGTGTGACGTAGCTTTTTGCCTATCTTGGTTGCTACATCATGTGTTCGGCAATCATGCTGCCAGACAAGGTTTCTAGAGATTAAAGTCCTGAATGAGAAAAATAACAAAGCGGGAAGCCCCTAGTGTGGTTTAGGCCGCGTCTTGGAGTGTGCCGTAGTTTTGCCCCCCTCCCCACATGTGCCCATAGTATCTTTAATGCGTAATTATGTACGAGTGGCACGGATTTTGCCGTTTGGCTTGGGCCAGGGTGGGGGCCGCATTGCTACGCGAGCTCAGACCGTGCCAGGCGGTCTAGTTGCCGATTACTCCGAGCGCGTTTGAAGGTGTTCGGGTCTTGAAACGCCGAACTGGTGGATTGCCTTGAGAGGCTGCTTTGCGCTTTTGCTGCGAGGGCTGCAGTGTACTCCTCCATGCGGAGAGAGCGCTCTGTGTTTCCGTTAACTGTGATGACCCCCTGGGGTCCTGGCATCTTGAGCTTGAGGTATGCATAATGCGGTACCGCATTGAATCTCGCAAATGCGGTTCGCCCGAGTAGTGCATGATAGCCACTACGGAACGGGACTATATCAAAGATTAATTCTTCACTTCGGAAGTTATCCGGGGATCCGAAGACCACTTCCGGTGTAATTGAGCCTGTGGAATGGGCCTCTACACCTGGAATGACACATTTAAAGGTCGTTTTTGTGGGCTTGATCCTAGAGGGGTCTATACCCATTTTGCGCACAGTGTCCTGGTAAAGTAGGTTCAGGCTGCTGCCGCCATCCATAAGGACTCGAGTGAGGTGAAATCCGTCAATGATTGGGTCTAAGACCAGTGCGGTGAATCCGCCGTGACGGATACTAGTGGGGTGGTCCCTGCGATCGAAGGTGATCAGGCAGGAGGACCATGGGTTGAACTTTGGGGCGACTGGCTCCAACGCATATACGTCCCTAAGCGCATGCTTCCGCTCCCTCTTGGGGATGTGGGTTGCGTACATCATGTTCACCATCCGCACTTGTGGGGGGAACCTCTTCTGTCCTCCGGTGTTCGGCTGCCGGGGCTCCTCTTTGTCATCGTTGTGTGACCCCTTATCTTTATCTTCGGCAATTAACTTGCCGACCTGCTTGAACACCCAGCATTCCTTGTTGGTGTGGTTGGCTGGCTTGTCAGGGGTACTATGTATTTGACACGAGCGATCGAGTATGCGGTCCAAACTGGACGGGCCCGGAGTGCTTCTTTTAAATGGCTTTTTCCGCTGACCGGGTTTAGAGCCTTTGAATCCGGCGTTGACTGCCGTATCCTCAGTATTATCGCTGTTAATGCGGCGCTTATGTTTGTTGCGACGTGACCTGCTATTGCCGTCCTTGGTATCCGAAGTACCATGGTTTTTTGATATGTTGTTACTGTGAGCCAGCCAGCTGTCTTCTCCCGCACAAAAGCGGGTCATGAGTATCGTGAGGGCTGCCATAGATTTCGGCTTTTCCTGTCCAAGGTGCCGGGCAAGCCACGCGTCGCGGATGTTATGCTTGAAGGCCGCTAGGGCCTCTGCATCCGAACAGTCGACGATTTGTCTTTTCTTTGTTAGGAACCGTGTCCAGAATTGCCTGGCCGATTCTTCTGGCTGCTGAATTATGTGGCTCAAGTCATCGGCGTCTGGTGGTCGCACATAAGTGCCCTGAAAGTTGTCGAGAAATGCGGCTTCCAGATCTTCCCAACATCTAATGGACTCTGTTGGCAAGCTGTTAAGCCAATGCCGCGCTGGTCCTTTGAGCTTTAGTGGGAGGTATTTGATGGCATGTAAGTCATCGCCGTGGGCCATGTGGATGTGGAGGAGGAAATCCTCGATCCATACCGCAGGATCCGTTGTGCAGTTGTATGATTCAATATTTACGGGTTTGAAACCCTCTGGGATTTGATGATCCATTACTTCGTCTGTGAAGCATAAGGGGTGTGTGGCGCCTCTGTATTGGGCTATATCGTAACGCAGCTCGAATGGGTCTTGCCCGCTGTGTTCGGCCCGGCCGGATTGACTTTTACTGTATCTGGCGTGACGTTTATCGTCTCGCATAGTGGCGCGCCCTCGTGATCCGTAGATCGATCTTGCATGTTTTGCTTTGTCCTCCAATACATCTCGCAGTTATGGCGTATTTCCCCATGTGAGGGAGTCCTGGACTAGGGGGTGTCCGGATAGCCGGACTATACCTTCGGCCGGACTCCTGGACTATGAAGATACAAGATTGAAGACTTCGTCCCGTATCCGGAAGGGACTTTCCTTGGCGTGGAAGGCAAGCTTGGCGATACAGATATGTAGATCTCCTACCATTGTAACCGACTCTATGTAACCCTAGCCCTCTCCGGTGTCTATATAAACCGGAGGGTTTTAGTCCGTAGCACGAACAACAATCATACCATAGGCTAGCTTCTAGGGTTTAGCCTCCTTGATCTCGTGGTAGATCTACTCTTGTACTACCCATATCATCAATATTAATCAAGCAGGACGTAGCATTTTACCTCCATCGAGAGGGCCCGAACCTGGGTAAAAACATCGTGTCCCCGGTCTCCTGCTACCAACCGCCTAGACGCACAGTTCGGGACCCCCTACCCGAGATCCGCCGGTTTTGAAACCGACATTGGTGCTTTCATTGAGAGTTCCTCCGTGTCGTCACTTTTAGGCCCGATGGCTCCTTCGATCATCAACGATGATGCGATCCAGGGTGAGACTTTTCTCCCGGACAGATCTTCGTATTTGGCGGCTTTGCATTGCGGGTCAATTCGCTTGGCCATCTAGAGCAGATCGAAAGCTACGCCCCTGGCCGTCAGGTCAGATTTGGAAGTTTAAACTACACATCGGACGACCGCGGAGACTTGATCTTCGACGGATCTGAGCCGCAGTCGAGCGCGCCACACTGTCCCGGTGGGCATGATCTAGCTCTGCAGCCGAACAGTGCCCTGGAGGCCGCACCTGTGTCCGCTCCGACCCTTGGCCCAGAGCCGACCACACCAATTGAGGATGGGTGGTTAGACACCGCCTCGGGGGCTGCAATCTCTACGGCGATCAAGCCGAACACCAGCCTTGTCCTCTGCGAAGCCCGTGACTCCAAGATGTCGGACTCCTCTCCAGACTCCGAGCCCTGCGCGCCCCTACCGATCGAATCCGATTGGGCGCCGATCATGGAGTTCACCGCCGCAGACATCTTTCAGCACTCGCCCTTCGGTGACATTCTGAATTCACTCAGGTCTCTCTCTTTGTCAGGAGATTCCTTGCCAGACTATGACCGGCAGCATTGGGATGTGGACGACGAAGAAATTCGATGCCCACCCACCGCCCACTTCGTAGCCACTGTCGATAATTTAAACGACGTGCTCGACTTCGGCTCCGAAGACATCGACGGTATGGACGACGATGTAGGAGATGAACATGAACCAATGCCTATAAGGCACTGGACAGCCACCTCATCTCATGATGTATACATGGTGGACACACCCAAAGGAAGCGACGGCGAGGAACACAGGGATGCAACGAGGGATCATTCACTCAAAAAGCAATCAAAGCGGCGACGTGAGCGCCGCTCCAAGCCCCGCCTCGACAGAGACAGCAGCCATACAGACCCAGCCATAGAGAAGGACGAGCTGGTGGACGACGAACATGCCTTCGAGCAACCGTCCGAACAGGGCAACTTGGATAAACAAACCAAACACCCCGTCCCCGGCGAAAACAACAGTTCGGATGACCTTACGCCGGATAGGCTCATGGAGCAGAAGAACCTCCACAAAAGGCTCGTCGCCACTGCGCGTAGCCTGACAAAGCAGAAGCGGAAGCTTAAAACTGCGGAAGATGCACTCAGAATCAGATGGAGCAAAGTACGCAACACCGCAGACAAATATGGCGGCAGTCGCCGCACAAAAAGCTATCCAAAGCGAAAGCTACTGCCTGAATTTGACAAGGAGGCCTTAGAGCCCCCACAGTCAAAAAATAGGAAAGCCACCCGGTCGGATAGACGACCGCATGGCCAGCATGGAGCGGCAAGCGGCGCTGCACACAAGCCGGCACGCGATCCACCAAAGGATCTGCATCAAAAAGACGGCCCAGCCAGATCTATCTACGAGCCAAGAAAGCAAGCTCTAGTAAGCAATGCAACACAACAAATATCCGAACATCACGGCACACCCAAATACAGGGGTGCCGCACACCCCCTATGTTTCAGCGATGAGGTGCTGGACCATGAATTTCCAGCGGGGTTCAAGCCCGTAAATATAGAGGCGTACGACGGAACAACAGACCCTAGGGTCTGGATCGAGGATTATATCCTCCACATACACATGGCCAGAGGAGATGACCTCCACGCCATAAAATAATTACCCCTCAAGCTTCAAGGGCCAGCCCGGCATTGGCTCAAAAGCCTTCCCGAAAACACCATTGGAAGTTGGGAGCTTGAGGATGCTTTCCGGGCAAATTTTCAAGGGACCTATGTCCGCCCTCCGGATGCAGACGATCTCAGTAACATAACTCAACAGCCCGGAAATTCTGGAACAGATTTCTTACTAAAAAGAATCAGATAGTTGACTGTCTGGACGCCAAAGCCCTAGCAGCTTATAAGCATAACGTTCGAGACGAATGGCTCGCCAGACACCTTGGCCAAGAAAAGCCAAGAACAATGGCCGCATTAACAACCCTCATGACCCGCTTTTGCGCAGGAGAGGACAGCTGGTTGGCAAGATGTAGCACCAGCGACCCAAGTACATCCGAAGTTAGGGATGGAAACGGAAAACCCCGACGCAGCAAGGACCAGCGCCGGAATAAGAGAAACAGCCCAAAAAGCACGGCGGTCAACGCCGGATTCAAAAGCTCGCGGCAGAATCAGAGAAAGCCGCCCCTCAGGGATAACAGGGACGAGCTATCCAACTTAAACAAAATCTTGGACAAGATATGTCAAATACACAGTACTACCGGGAAGCCTGCGAACCACACCCACAGAGATTGTTGGGTTTTCAAGCAATCCGGAAACTCAACGCCGAACACAAGGGGCTCGACACACCAAGTGAGGACGATGACGAACCCCACAAGAAGAGCACCAGGAAACAAAAGGATTTCCCACAAGAAGTCAAAACAGTAAACTTACTTCACGTGACGAACAGAATGGCGCCAACAGAGATACGTGCCATACGGCCTATCCCAAAGGAGTCTCGCTAATGGTTGTTAAAACCGATCACCTTCGACCATCAAGATTACTCTAGAAGTATCCGGAATGCAGGCTGGACTGCCTTGGTATTAGATCCAATAATTGGCGGACTCCACTTTACAGATGTCCTGATGGACGGCGGCAGTGGTCTAAACCTGTTATACCAGGACACAATCCTCAATATGGGGATAGACCCAACAAAAATTCGCCATAGCAAAACCTCCTTTCAAGGGGTAACGCTAGGCCCGGATGCCCGTTGCATGGGTTCTCTCCGGCTAGAAGTTACGTTCGGCTCCCCCGATAACTTCCGACGTGAACAGCTAACTTTCCACATCGCCCCATTCTCAAGTAGCTATCAAGCACTGTTGGGATGCGAAGCTTTTGCCAGCTTTAACGCAATACCGCATTATGCATCTCTTACGCTTAAGATGCCCGTTCCATGAGGCATCATCTCATTAAAGGGAACACATTGAGTGTTCCTCCCGCGCGGAAGACAGTGCGGCTGCCTTGACAGCCCCACAATAAAGCAGCTTCACCAGCCAAAGCACCTAAACAGGTCGTCAAGACCATGGCCACGGCTAGACGAGTCCGGCATAAACATACAATTGATAAAGGCTTAATAGCCGTATACCCCTGTACTAGGGGCTCCCCGCATATAAAACAAGAGACAATAAAGCTCAATTTTACCCATTTCGATTTATACTTCGTTTATTTAGTATAACTCATGTTCTGCACGATCTTTCCTAAACAAAGTTCCTCTCTTTTACAGATAAACACCGTGCTACACCCGTCTAGGATACGGCACAACGGAGAAACAGGCGCAGACGTGCAGCAGGGACCTGTTCCAAGGATTCCTTTCAGATTAAGACCCTGCATAAACCTTTTTTACTGTCTCTTATTGATACACATCCCCTGGTTTCTTGGTATAACCAAGGAGGAGGCTGGTGTTTTGGCATGTGGCCACGTCAGAAGTTTTGCGCGTACCTGGACACTAGGGACTTATTACTAAGGGCATTATCCCGCCCGCCCTCATAAAGACCGAATACCTTAGGGAGTGTTCGGCGTCGCGAGTTTAGCCTTATATGCATCAGCTCTGAATCATGTATTTGGTCAAATGTTGGGTTTGCCTGGTCCTGTGTTTTGCTACCTTACGTTCCGCTCTATCGGCTAAGGCGGCACCAGGAGAACTACTGCGATTGTGCCCCGGTTCGGCCAGGCGAGCACCTCAGTAGAGAAAGCCGAAAACTGACTGTCATGATATAGCGTGAGACTGGTCAACCACTCGATGACTTACCGGAATCTTTAGGATTCCTCCGCATTAACGAAGGGCCGCTTCCCGGCCAGGCACATATGCGCCCCAAGTTCGGGCGAGCGCAGGCGCCACCAGGGGCTATATAAGTAGCCTCACTGTCAAACTCCTATGGCTAAGTGAAAGTGATAAAGCATCATAGTCCGATTTCCTAGTTCGCTGCGCTATCACCTCCTTTGTAGGACGAAGACGTTGGATCAAGTGTGAAAATGCGCCTTCTGCGAACACCCCCGCATTATGTGCGTGTGGGCTGAAGCCAACGACTGCCATCTTTCAGATTATATATACATATATGTTAACCGGCCGCACAGGAGGTATTATAATACTTGCAGGCACAAGTATAAAAAGCTTCTACAATTTATCAAAATATTGTTTTACAATAATAATATGCTATTCGAATATAGTATCCTTCGAGCACCGCGTCTCTACTAAACGAGCGCCTTGCAGAACTTCCGGAAAATAGTGCTCGGCGGGTACTTGGCTTCCATCCGAATCTGGGGATGCAACATCGGTGGCCTCCATTTCCGCCCAGTATGTCTTGACACTGGCAAGAGCCATCCGCGCACCCTCTATGCACGCAGACCACTTCATCGCATTGATATGCGGCGCCGCACCAAGGAACTGTTGCACCAAGTTGAAATAACTTTTCGACTCTGGCCTCTCTGGCCACAGATGATTCATGACATACTTCATGGCGAGACCGGACAACCTATTTAGCTCGGCCCATTCGGCCAAACGATCGGCTAATGACAGTGGACGCTCCGGATTGTGGAACTGCGACCAAAAGAGCTTTTCCACTTCGCGATCTTCTTGATCTCGGAAGTGTTCGGCCGCACCTGCGACACTCGCTGCCAAATCCAGATAGGTGTCCGCCGAACTCCACATCCGGTCTAACGGAGCATGTTTAGGATCAAAGAACTTTCTCCGCAACATAAAGGGCTTTCCAGCCACGATCTCTCCGTCCTGACGCAGCTCCTCCTTCATATCTCTCATAGCAGAGCGAGCATCCTTGGCATCGGCAACGGCCTTCTCCAGGTCCGTATGTTCCGCCTGATCTTCTTTTTCAAGAAGCTTACAACGGTCAGCAGCGCTCTTCACCTTCACAGCCATCTTGGCCATTTCCTTCTTGCTTCGGCAGTGAGCAGCATGTTCGGCTTTCAGCTCTTCAATTGCCTTTCCGGCAGCCGCATCACTTTTCCTGGCTTGCTCCTTGGCTCGGGCAAGTTCCGCCCAAAGATTCTCCGTGGCAGCAGCACCATCTGCATCAAGCGCACACATTGTAAGATACTGGCATAAAGCTCCTCTTACCAGGTGCCGCCGGAGTAATTATATACCTTGTGCCTTGTCAAGCCGCTTGTTGACAAGCGCGATGTCGGCATCTGCCACGTCAAGTTGCCACTTTAGCTTGGCAAATTCATCAGTCCGGCTGGCCACCCGACACTTCGCCACCTACGTATGAAGGCGGCATATTAGACCTGGGATTATGATCCTTTGCACGCCGTCACTTTTGACAACGCACAGAGTCTCAGGGGCTACTATCTACACAGGGCGCATCTTATTTATGCGCAACTGCCCAAAAAGGGTACATTATTTCGCGTACCTCAAAACCTGTCAGTAAACTCATGACGGCCTCGTGCAATCCGCTCTCCATGGATGAAATCCTCTCAATCACCATACCCATCAATGCACGGTGCTCCTCTGAGATAGATGCTCGCCCTAGCAGATCCTTCAGCTCCTCCGACCGTGCACCAGCTGGTGTTGGACTCGTCCGATGGCCCTTTTCGAAGGCAGAATGCGGAGGGCTTTGGGGGGCCATATGACTACCTTCCGGCCCTGTCGGATTCGGAGAAACCCTCCGTGACGATACCTCAGGGTCGCTCGCCTCACAAGGCGGTACGGCAGGGGGAGGCGTTCCGCTCTCCATCATCTCCGGAAGAAGATCCCCCGAAGACGAGCTCTGCTGAGAAGGGCTAAGGTCCGAGCTACAAGGTAAATTTTCGATTACTCTTCTCAGATATAATGCAAGGATTTCTCTCATTTCTTAAAAAGAAAAACTCCTCTCTACTTACGGCTCGGTGGAGGGCTGATCCCCTTGAGGGCATAATTCGGCCGAAGTATCCCCCGGCACAGGACCCTTTGACGAAGATTTCTTCCCCCGCTTTGAGGCCATGGTCTCCGGATCGTCAGAGGCGGTCCTCTTCTTCCCCCGAGGAGAGGAATTTTCGATTCCTCCCTTCCAGACAACCTTCTTCGAGGAGGTTGTTGCTTCCTTGTCCCCTCCCTCGCTTTCCTTCAAAGGCACAACCTCCAACATCCTGACTAGCATGGGATCCGGCGTGGTCTCGGGGAGGGGGCCGGACACCTGATTAGCTTTGCTTTCGCTATCCACTCCTGTTTAAAGGACATCTCGTTTAGGGTCAATTTTATGATAAATATACGGATAGCGAGTCCGGGCACAAGGCTACTTACTTGAGTATCCGGACGATTACAGCTCAGACCTGCGTCCTCTGTAGAATCCAGACACACTACTTGTGGTCCGAAGAACAATTTGTACATCTCCATAGGCTTCATGCCAAGAAAATGTTGGAGAACTCGTGGTCCATCCGGGTTGAACTCCCACAGGCGGAGGGGGCGACGTTTGCAGGGCAGAACTCGGCGAATTAACAAAACCTGTGTCACCACGACCAGACTGATGTCTCTTTCTAGGAGATCTCAGATGCGGCCCTGCAACAGGGGCACGTGCTTTGCCGACCCCCAGTCCAGCCCCTTATTGACCCATGACGCCAGTCGTGGCGGGGGACCCGAGCGGAAAGCAGGCAGCGCCACCCACTTGGTGCTCCTGGGAGCTGTGATATAAAACCACTCTCGTTGCCATAAGCTGGACTCCCCTTGAAAAGAGCCCTCGGGCCATGGAGCACCAGCATTCTTGCTTATAAAAGCACCTCCGCACTCCGCGTGTCGTCCCTCGATCATCTTCGGCTCTACTTTGAAGGTCTTGAGCCATAGTCCGAAGTGAGGAGTAATACGGAGGAAGGCTTCACACACGACGATGAATGAGGAAATATGGAGGATGGACTCCGGAGCTAAGTCGTGAAATTCCAGCCCATAATAAAACATGAGCCCCCTCACGAAGGGATCCGTCGGGAAGCCTAGCCCCCGAAGGAAGTGAGACATGAACACCACACTCTCACCAGGCTTGGGAGTGGGAATGACCTGCCCTTGAGTAGGCAGCCTATGCCAGATTTCACCGGTCAAGAACTTGGCCTCTCTCAACTTCAGCACGTCCTCCTCCGTGACGGAGGAGGGCATCCATCAGCCTCGAAGGTCGGAACCGGACATTGTTGAAGGTCCAAAGCGCCTGAAATCTGGAGCCTTGGGTGTTGGAACTCGAGGCGAACGGTGAACTCGTTTGAGATTGAAAGAAAGGAGTAAGGCCCTGGTCTCTTTATAAGAGGTTGAATACCAAGGGCCCTCCCCATGACCGTTTGGGACTCGCCTTTCATCGAGAAAACATACCAACGGGTACGGTTGGGTTACCCACGCCCGTATTGATGAGAATCCCAGAATAAGGGGAAACGATCTCTGATTTGACAAGATGTGCCAAGGAAACCACCTCGCTAAACGCGCTGAGGTGGGACAGTAAAACGATTCGAATAAAGACTTGGTAGTGGTGTGATGTCATGCTATAGAATACGTCAGCAGATTAGATCTGTGTAAATATTATTCTCTCTATGGCAATATGTGGAAACTTATTTTGCAGAGTCGGACACTACCTTTGTGTTCAAAATCTTCTACGAAGTACTTGGAGGAGGAACCCGCCTTGCAATGCCGAAGACAATCTGCGTGCCGGACTCGTCGTCATTGAAGCCTGGTTCAGGGTCTACTGAGGGAGTCCTGGATTAGGGTGTGTCCGGATAGCCGGACTATACCTTCGGCCGGACTCCTGGACTATGAAGATACAAGATTGAAGACTTCGTCCCTTATCCGGAAGGGACTTTCCTTGGCGTGGAAGGCAAGCTTGGTGATATGGATATGTAGATCCCCTACCATTGTAACCGACTCTGTGTAAACCTAGCTCCGGTGTCTATATAAACCGGAGGGTTTTAGTCCGTAGCACGAACAACAATCATACCATAGGCTAGCTTCTAGGGTTTAGCCTCCTTGATCTCATGGTAGATCTACTCTTGTACTACCCATATCATCAATATTAATCAAGCAGGACGTAGGGTTTTACCTCCATCGAGAGGGCCCGAACCTGGGGTAAAAACATTGTGTCCCCGGTCTCATGTTACCATCCGCCTAGACGCACAGTTCGGGACCCCCTACCCGAGATCCGCCGTTTTGACATCGACACCATGCCTTTTTATTTGAATGGCATCGGGGTGCAGGCTGAGTATTTGGCTGGAATGCGTCTCTATCGCGGCCACGAGGTGGCCGATCAGCCACGTCATATGCTTCTTCCTCCAGTCGGGGTAGCAACCTGCATTTTGGGTAACTCTTGGAGGGGCGCTCGGGTTTATATTCCTCGGCCGCGAGGACTTCAGTCCATCTGTCAGCTAGCAGATCTTGATCAGCTTGAAGCTGCTGCTGCTTTTTCTTAAGGCTATTTGTCGTGGCTATAAGTCGGTGCTTGAAGCGCTCTTCTTCGACAGGATCCTCTGGCACGGCGAATTCATCATCGCCGAGGCTTGCCTCGTCTTCATGTCGGGACCCCGATTCCAAGTCACATCGATCTAGCCGGTAACACCTTATATCACTTTGTGGCCTCATGCACGGTATCCCCACGAGTGTCGCCTTACCCTGGCCCAGGCCCATTTGCGCCTTTTGGCTCACGTATATGATTGTGTCGCTAGCATCCATATGACAGAGAAACCGGGCCGACATGGCTAGTCGTGAACCCAAAGCGGCACTAACCTATGGGGACAGGCATACATGATTCACATCGAGCATGTCGGTCAGCAGCGTGTGAACCCGGGCTATAGCACTGGGCTAACAGGACTCCGGGGAACCCGTGCTGTAGCAGGCCAGGCAAGACTCCGGATGTCACCGCGTGACATTTCCCCGAAGGGACAGACATAAGAACGAAGTGAAACACATGCCAGCCAGTCAAGTTTCCTGAGCAGTAGTGCTGGGCTAGCAGGACTCCGGTGAACCGGGCTGTAGCGGTCTACTATGGCTCAAGGAAGCACTAGACTACATTTCCCCATAAGAGAGGCTGCCAAGGATAAACAACTAGATTGTCGGATCCCACACATAGCAATACACGTCACATGTACGCATAACATGCAAGTATGTGTTGTACAACATGGCATCACAACATAACGCAAACTCATATAGGTAAAGGCCTAGAAGAGCCACATAGCATTAAATACAAACAGGGGTCACATGACCAATCATTCAGAGCATACAAGCAACGGAAGCATTACATGTCTGAGTACAGACAACTACAAAAGAAAAGGCTGAGAAGCCTGACTATCTACAAGTCCCTCCCAAGGGAACAAGATCATAGCTAAGGTAACAAGCTACTCGTCGAAGTCCAAGCGGTACTACTAGTGAGACAGATGTCTCACCTACAAAACATAAATAAAGCAAACGTGAGTGCAAAGGTACTCAGCAAGACTTACATCAGATCCTAACATACATGCATTTGTATCAAGAAGGTAATGTGGGGTTTAGTTGCAGCAAGCCAGCTTTGACTCAGTGGCTATCCTGTTCTACGACAACGAGAAACTTCTTTGAGGTGAGGCAGCGCAAACGAGTCCACTAATCACCACATCAATACACTACTATGGATTCATCCCCGTCTCTCTACGAGAAAACGATCCATAGCACTCACACTTGTCTTGAGCATTTTAGGGTATCCACTTTAAGTTGTCTATGTACCACGTAAGCATCCAAGAAGTCCAGAACCGAGGACACGGTTATTCGAATAGATCATGATAACCCTGTAGGGGTGTACTTCTTCACACACGCTCCCACCACTTATCACCATGTACACGTCATGTATCTCGGCAACCTTCAAGCGGAAGCCTGGCGAGGGTGTCGGCCACGACCTGACTAACCACACAAGACTCTAGTCCAGGTTTATCGCCTATTCGGGTTCCATCCGCAAGGAGATCCAGCCGTGGTGTCGCTCACGGCCGAAACGATGTGTGCAGGGTTCCCAAGCCCACCTCGCCGGATGGATCTATGCTTGGTACACCATGCCACTTGTGCCTAGTCTGTCCCAAGCCCACCTAGCCGGGTGCCACTTGGTAGACTACTAACACTACCTACAAACACCAGAAACTATTTGCAACTCCTGGACAGAGATCAAGTTGGCTAATAAGTCGAGAGGGGCACTTAAGCATTCCAATGTGTGGTAGTAGCTAGTCATTGGACAACATACACAGAACTCAGTGCTTAAGGACGGTTCCAGTGAGACAACCCACCATGTACTCCTACATGGCCTCTCACCGCTACCTTTACCAAACCGTGTTCACATGCTTAACTCTCAGCACCAGAACATATCGTAACATTCCAATTCATTCCCAATGAATCAGACCTGACATACTCTAAGCAATAGCAGGCAATGCACGGTAGGAACACAACATGGCTCAATCAACTCCTACACATGCTAGTGGGTTTTAACTATTTACTGTGGCAATGATAGGTCATGCAGAGGAAAGGGTTCAACTACCGCAGCATAAAGTAGCAGTTGAGTCGTTGTTGTCCTAATGCAATAAAAGAGAGTAGGAGCGAGAGAGTAGGATCATATCGGAATGAACAAGGGGGTTTACTTGCCTGGTAGATCAACAGGGGGGCACTGCTCCTCTGACAGGTACTCTGGATCGATCTCCGGAGCAGGACCTATCGAGAAGGAATGGTGTCGACAATCAAACACAAGCATATGCAACAATATGATGCATGATCATGGCATGAGTATGTGATGTTTGTTTGAGTTAATGCATCTAGCATTCATTTGCATGAAGTCCATTTGAACCAAAGTTTCAAATGCAACTCCGAAATAAGCTCTTATAAATGACATTGATGTTTTTTCATATATACAGCATGTACAGGTTGGTTTTTCATGCATGAAAATGGTACATATGGATAGATTGAATTTTTCTGATAATTTTTCATATATAAATTGTTTCATTTGGAGTTACGGTTGAATTACTATGAATATTTGAAGTTTATATCATTTTCTGGAATTTCCTGATTTATTTCAATACCAGAAAAGAAATAACTGCGTCAGCATTACAGAGGCATGACGTCAGCGAGTCAACCGTGGCTGACCAGGTCAAACCTGACATGTGGGGTCCACATATCAGTGTCACAGTTAGTTAACAGGGGGATTAACTCATTCTAATTAAAGGGTTAGTGGCGTTGGGGCCCACTGGTCAGTTGCTCAGGGGTTTAGTTAGATGGTGATTAGCCTTAAGCTAATCACCTGACCCATGGGGCCCACCTGACGGCCCGTGTGGTTAACGGGTCAAACCCCACCGGCGTTTAGCCGCCGGCGAGGCTGAACGCGACGGAGGGGCTCGGGATCGTCGCTCCGTCGGCCAAAAGCTCGGTGGAGACCACAGGAGAGGAGCTGGAGCTCGTCCGCGTCGGTTGGAGCAAGCGGGAGGGCGCGGGGTGGCCGGAGCTCATCGGAGCGGGGCTCGCAGCGGTGGCCAGAGCTCGGCTCGAGCGGCAGAGGGCTAGAGGGCGCCGAAAGAGCAGGGGAGAGAGGGTTCGACGGCGGGGCTCACAACGAGTCGAGCAGAGGCAACGGCGGCTCAGAGAAGGCTCTGCAGGCGACGGATGGGCGGTGGAGATCCACGGCGGCCGAGGTTGAAGATGACGGCGGAGGCGGCTCCACAGGGCGCCCGGCGACGCGTGGCGTGACGGAGAGGTGGTAGGCGACGTGGCGGAGCTCGCAAGCACGAGGGTAGTCGAGGGAACGGCGGGGAGCACGTCGGTGGTGAGCTGCAACAACGGCGACTTTCGGTTTCAGGAGAGTGAGGGAGAGGGAGAGAGAGCGAGTGAGAGGGAGCGCTCGATCCAGACGGCACTGGAGACGTCAGCCAGCTCATTGCACTGGCAGGGGAGGGTAGGCAGGCAGCTCGCGTGGCGCGCGGAGCGCGCGCGTGCGCTGGGCACCGCTTCCCCTCTGCCTACTAGCAAGTGGAGGAAGATGGCTCTGCCCCTGGTGGGCTGGGCCAGAATAGGAACGGGCCGGCCAGAGGCGCCAGGTAAGTATCTCCCTCTCTCTAGTTTTCTATTTATTAATGTTTTCTATTTTCTGCAATTTGTTTGGACTTAGTAATAATACTAATCCATTTTATTTAATTCTTTCAAATTTTGCAGGGACCTAAGGGATTAGTCCAAAGCCCCTCACCAAAATTCAGAATTTCTGGACATATATTATATATATAGCAAATATATATCCAAAGCAAATAATTACTGGATTAATTCCAAATGCCCAAAATAAATACTTATGAGCTCTTAAAAATATTGATTTGATTTTTATCTCTGTCCAATATTTTCAGAGGGCAACATGAGCATTTTCTTGGACCCTTTGGAGAAATTTTTTATTTGGGTTATTTCCAGAATGATTCTGAGGGTTTCACAAATCCTCATTTCAAATTTCAATGAAATTTAAACATGATGCAACCATGACCAGCTAGTCCAGGTCATACCAGAACTAGGGATGTGACAACTCGCCCCCACTCGAAATAATCTCGTCCCGAGATTCAGGAGTTGGCGGAAAGAAAGCGGGGTACTCAAGTCGAAGACGATCTTCTCGCTCCCAGGTAGCTTCTCTCTCGGAATGATGAGACCACAGAACCTTGAGAAACTTGATGTTATGACGTCGAGTGACATGCTCTGCTTGATCCAGAATGTGGATGGGGTACTCTCAATAAGTGAGGTTATCCTGGAGATCAAGCGTTTTGTGGACCACTCCGCGGATGGGATCCGAGAAGCAATGCCTGAGTTGAGAGATGTGGAAAACATCATGTACTCGAGAAAGATGTGGGGGTAGTTCCAACTGGTAGGCAACCTCTCCTTGTTTAGCGAGAATGCGAAAGGGACCAATGTAACAAGGAGCCAACTTGCCCTTGATAAAGAAATGATGGGTACCCTTCAAAGGGGTAACCCGAAGGTAAGCCTTGTCGCCAACTTCAAAAGCCACTTCCTTATGACGACGTTCATACTGGCTCTTTTGACGAGATTGGGTTGTTTTCAAATTCTCACGAATGATGCGAACTTGCTCTTATGCCTCCTGGATCATATCCGGTCCAAAGAATTGTCTTTCACCGGTTTCTGACCAGTTCAAAGGTGTTCGACATCTTCGTCCATAAAGAACCTCAAAAGGAGCTTTCTTGAGGTTGGATTGGTAGCTATTGTTATAAGCAAACTCGGCGAAGGGAAGACACTTCTCCCAATCCATACTAAATGAGATAACACAAGGTCTAAGCATGTCTTCGAGAATTTGGTTGAACCTTTCCACCTAACCACTTGATTGAGGGTGGAAAGCGGTACTGAAGGAAAGATGGGTGCCCATGGCAGTTTGGAAATTCTCCCAGAAATGAGAAGTGAAAAGACTACCACGGTCTGAATTGATCTCTAGTGGAACACCATGAAGTGACACTATTCGAGAAATATATAAGTCAGCGAGCTGTCTAGCAGTGATACTATCTCGAACTGGTAGAAAGTGAGCCACTTTGGAAAGACGATCAATGACTACGAAGATCGCATTATTCCCTTTCTTGGTCCTAGGAAAGCCGGTGATGAAGTCCATACCAACTTTATCCCATTTCCACTCAGGAATAGCTAAAGGTTGAAGGGTGCCAGCAGGCCTTTGATGCTCTGCCTTAACGCGACGACAAACATCGCAGTTAGCAATAAACTAAGCAATTTCTCTCTTCATCCTAGTCCACCAGAACCTCTAGCGTAGGTCCTGATACATTTTAGTACTACCGGGATGAATCGTGAAAGGAGATTCATGAGCCTCCTTAAGAATCAGTTGTCGCAGATGTTGATTCTTGGGAACCACCAAGCGATTCTCAAAGAAAACAACACCTCGATCATCCATAGAGAAACATCCACCAACTCCCTTCTTAATGTTTCTCTTGATGCGGATAACACCCTTATCAAAGTTCTGGTTAGTAACGATCTGATCCTCAAGGGTAGGTTTCACCACCAAGCTTGATAGGAATCCGTGAGGAGCAAGGTGAAGGTTGAGCTTACATAATTCCTTATGGAGAAGTGGTTGGTTGTCAGGACCCCGACTCAATGCCACATCGATCTAGCATGTAACACCTCATATCACTTTGCGGCCTCACGCACGGTATTTCCACGGGTGTCGCCTTACCTTTGCCCGGGACCGTTTGCGCCTTTTGGCACACGTATATGATAGTGTCGCTAGCATCCATATGATAAGGAGCCCGGGCTGACATGGCTAGTCGTAAACCCAAAGTGGCACAAACTTACAGGGACAGGCATCCATGACCCAGCATCGAACGTGTCGGTCATCAGCGAGTGAATCCAGGCTGTAGCACTGGGCTAGCAGGACTCCGGTGAACCGGGCTGTAGCGGGCTAACAGGACTCCGGTATTCATCGCGTGACATTTCCCCGAAGGGACAGACATAGGAACGAAGAAGGACACATGCCGGCCAGCCTAAGTGTTCCCGAGCAGTAGCAAGCTACCATGGCTCAGTGATAACACTAGGAGACATTTCCCGGTAAGAGAGGCTACTAAAGATAAACAACTAGATAGTCAGATCCCACACATACCAAGCATTTCAATAACATACACACAATATGCTCGATATGTGCAATACAACATGGCATCACAAAATGACTCTACGACTCAAGTAGTTTATCCAATAGGCTCCGAGGAGCGAGATATTACAAACAGGGGTCTCATGACCCAACATTCAGAGCATACAAGTCAAAGCACATGCGGAAGCTTAACATGTCTGAGTACAGACATCTATAAATGAAAAAGGCTGAGAAGCCTGACTATCTACCAGATCCTGCCGAGGGCACAAGATCGTAGCTGAGGTAACAAGCTAAACGTCGAAGTCCACGCGGAACTACTAGCGAGACTGAAGTCTCTCTGCAAAAACATAAAATAGGCAAACGTGAGTACAAATGTACCCAGCAAGACTTACATCAGAACTAACTACATATGCATCATTTTCAACAAGGGGATGGTGGGGTTTAACTGCAGCAAGCCAGCTTTGACTCGGTGGCTATCCTAAACTACGACTGCAAGCAACTCTTTTGAGGAGGCGCACACGAGTCCACATATTCACCAACCAATACACCACTATGGAACCGCTCCCGTCTCCCTACGAGAACGCCATCCATAGTACTCACGCTTATCTTGCGTATTTTAGTGTATCCACTTTCACTTGTCTATGAACTGATATAAGAAACCGGACACGGCTATTCGAATAGATGATGTTAACCCTGCAGGGGTGTACTTCTTCATACATGTTTCCACCACTTAGCGTCTGCACACGACATGTGCTCGGCAGACTTCTAGCGAAAGCCGACGTGGGTGTAGACCATGACCTACCTAAACACTCAAGTCGCTAGTCCAGGTTTATCGCCTATTCGGGTTCCATCCATGAGGAGATCCGGCCGGAGTTTCGCTCACAGCCCCAAACGATGTGAACAGGGTTCCGTGACACCAAACGGGCGCCCGGTATACCCGGCCACGTGCCTACCGCATCACAGCCCACCCCTACGGTCAGCGCTGTCCACGGCCTCCAGTAAGCTACAAACACCAGAAACTACTTGCAACTCCTGGACAGAGAACTAGGGTGAATAAGAAGTCGAGCGGGGTCATATTTCAGGGCCCAATGTATGGTAGTAGCTGAATCATGGATCACAAACACAGAACTCAGTTCCTAAGGACGGCTTCAATGAGACAACCCACCATGTACTCCTACATGGCCTCTCACCGACACCTTTTACCAAATTGTGTTCACACACTTAGCTCACACACAGTAGGACATGTTCACACACCTCTGATTCATCCCGGATGAATCAGACTTGACACAACTCTAAGCAGTAGCAGGCATGACAAACAAGCATGAATGAGTAGGCACAACAGGGCTCAAACAACTCCTACTCATGCTAGTGGGTTTCATCTATTTACTGTGGCAATGACAGGTCATGCAATGGATAAAGGGGTTCAGCTACCGCAGCAAGTAACAGATGAATCGATGTTGTCCAAATGCAGTAAAAGAGAGTAGGAGCGAGAGAGTTGGATTGTATCGGAATGAACAAGGGGGTTTTGCTTGCCTGGCACTTCTGAAGATAGCATTGAGTCTTCATCAGTGTCAACGATCACATCATCGGTATCACGTCTATCGAGAGGGGGCAAATACCGGCAACACAGAAGGGAACACAATCAATGCAATGCACAATATGATGCATGATCATGACATGGCAAAATGAATGTGTTTTGGGCTAATGCATCTAGCAACAAGTTAAATGGGGTTGGTTTGAATACAAGATTCAAATTCAAACTCCATATGTGATTATTTAAATGCCATTTAATTGAATTGTCCTAAACAGCAGCTATAAGTTGTTCTAACATGCATGAAAATGGTACAGATGGATTCCTTGAATTTTTCTGATAATTTTTCATATATAATTTATTTAATTTGGAGTTACGGTTGAATTTCTATGAATTTTAGAAGTTTATACAATTTTCTGGAATTTTCTGAATAAGAACAAATCCAGAAAACATTACTGCGTCATCCTGACGTCATGATGACGTCAGCAGGTCAACGTGGCACAGTCCGGTCAAACTCTGACCTGTGGGTCCCGAGTGTCAGTGTCTAACTAAACTAACCTAGCTTAGTTAATACTAACCTAACTTAATTAGCCGGGCGGGGCCCGCATGTCAGTGAGAGAGAGGGGGGTCAAACCGGCCAGTGGGGTCAAACCCGGGTCAAACTCGCCGGAGTTGACCAGAGGCTCGTCGCCGGCGAGGCCAGGGACGGCGGAGAGCGTCGGGATTCGCCCTCCGATGACCAAAAGAGCGGCGGAGGGGCTCTACGGGATGCCCAGGCTCGCGCGCATCTAACAGGGCAAACGGGAGAAGCTAGGGTGGCCGGAGGCGACGGCAATCATGACGACGGCAGCGGCCGGAGTTCGGGTGGTGGCGAGTTTGGCGCTATGAGCGGTGGTTTGGCGCGCTGAGGGCACTAGGGAGAAGCTCTTGCTCCTCCGCATCCAAAGGAACGGACGGGAGGCCGCGAGGTGGCTGGAGTTGAGCATGGCGTCGACCTCGGCGGCGGCCGGAGCTCGGGCGAGCTCGGGGTCGGTGTTAGGGAGCACGGCAGGAGGCGTGGTGGGTGTCTACGGGTTCATGCGATCGTGCTGAGCACGATGGTGGGCTCGGGAACGAGCTGCGGTGGCTGTGGCCACGGTCACGCCATGGCCGGCTGCGAGAAGCTTCGTTCATGGTTGGGGATCGGGGCTAGAGCTCGTGAAGGAGGACGAGGAAAGGGGAAATCGGGTCAAAGTCTCACCGCGGAGCTGCAGGGATGGTTAGAGGGCTCGGGGGCGCGCCGGAGTGGCCGAATCGACGGAGAAGGGCGCCGGGGCTGAAGCTTGGAGATGATGATGATGGCGGCTGCTCGGGGCCCTTCTGGTCGCGTGAGACGTCGAGGAGGTCGAGGGAGGCACTGCGGAGCTCGGGAGTGCGTCGGGGAGGACAGGGGGTGGCGGTGGCCGCGAGGGCAGCGAGGGTCAGCGACGGTGGCGCTCGGCCGGTTGTGTGCGAGAGGGACGGAGAAGGGGAGAGGCGATGGGAGAGGTCGAGGGGGTTCCAGGGGGGTGCGTGGCGTCACCGGGGCGTCGAGGAGGAGCCAGGCAGGCTGGGAGGTAGGAGGTGGCCGGGGCGCGTGGCCGCGCGCGCTGGGCGCGTGCCCGTCCTCCTGGCAGGGAGGAAGACGACAGGGGAGGGAGGCGGCGGTGGGCTGGGCCGGCTGGAGGAGCTGGGCCAGGTAGGTGGGCGCCAAGTAAGTGGCTGGGCTTCTCTCTTTTTTTATATATTTCTGTTCTGTTTTCTATTTAATTGCCACTGAATTCAAATTCAAACAAATTTGAAAACAGTGCCAAAACTCCCCTGGATAATTTTATGTCACTTAAGGTCTACTCCTCATAAACATAAAATATCTCAGGGCATTTGAAAATATATTCATTATATATTATGAATATAACTCCAAATTCAAATAAAATATTGATTTAAAATCAGAGCCCAAATAATTCCTTAGAAATGTCCCAAAATTTTGGTTTGATTTATAACTCTTGCCAAAATTGTCAGAGCTATTTCTAGGGTATTTTGGATTTACTGATTGCAATTTTAGGGTTTCTTGCCCCTTTATTAAAATGATCTCCGAGGCTTTCAATTTCCTCATTTCAACTTTCGGAATATAGACATGATGCACACATGAAGCTAGCCTAGAGCATTACCAGAAGCTAGGGATGTGACAACTCACCCCCACTAAACAAAAATCTCGTCCCGAGATTCAAGCGTAGGGTAAGGTGAAGGGGGAACGCAAACTAGCACAATCTTCACGATCCAGGTTGCACTTCATAGGAACGTTGTTTTGATCACCATCTTGTCTTGATGTCTTGCTCTGAGAACTCTAGCTAATCCTGACAAGAAGAGGAAAGGAAAACTCTAGAAGGATCGATCTTCTCGAAGGTCGAACAACTCAGGATTAACTCTCGGAATGAGACATAGCGACATCTCTCGAGCTGAGAGACGAAGCACACCTCTAGAGGGATGGAGTGGAGCAGATGACGAGGTTTACCAGGTATACTACAATTCCACGCATAAGAAGGTGGTAAACGATTGTCAACGTAGCGAGGAGTTTGAGTTGCCATGATACCATAACGATGCACCTTAGGGAAGGTGACTCGTAGAAATATCCCCTTAAGTGGCAAAAAGAATTACCTTTGATTCAAAGATCCTTGAAACTCTTTATACCAGCTTAAGGCAAATCATAATCGATCATTTAGAGGGGTTCGGTAGAATGGCATACCCGAACTTGGATGATGTGGATTACCTTGTTGAAGACAACGTAATGGATGAATTTGCTTATCACCGGAAATGGAAGAGACCCATGGTAGAATGGCACATTGGCGGTGCAAGCTGGGAACAAAATGCAAATGCTGGGAATGATTCTGGTAACTGGGGAAGAACCCAACAATAGAGAGTGAATTCACTGTTTGAAAAGGTCATAGCATTGCCAAGGAAACTGAGAGCAATCCAGGTAGTGCCAATGATAACACGTAGCGCTTGTGCGTGCTCTCAAGAACTTGAGCATTTCCACAATCATCAAGGTTTTATCAACAACCGCGTCAAGGGTGCTGACAACACAACATACTACCACGATGAATAGCGATGGACGATGCAGATGCAAAGGAAGATAACACTTTCTCAGATTTCACCCTTGGCAGGGCCAAGGACATAAAATCTGGATGATCGACCGAGAGACATTTAGCACTCCGCTTCTAATGTTCTCCTTGATGCGCTAGTGTATCCCATTCATAGATATGGTTTGATAACTAGAACATCAAGTAAAAGGTCGGACTTCAGGAGCAATAGAATCCATAAGGAACAGTTACGGAGGTAAATCCTACGAAATCCTTATGGGGAGGTGGCCAACTTCTTCAATCAAGATACTACAATAATAGGTCTTTCGGCTGGGTGGTGCTGGCCACGACATCCACTATACCAGTTATCGAGGAACCAATATTATAGTTCTTGGGGAAATGTTCCAACCATCATATCTGCCTGAGATTCAGATCTGGTTGGTGTCAGGATATTCCAGACTCATCGAGTCTAGGAAGAAAAATGAAAGTTTGCAACACAAATCGACGAGATGACGTTGCGGGATTCTCGGGAGATGAACTACGATAGCAAGCTCCAAAACATGAGCTGGTTCTGCTACAAACATGTGAACACGTTGTCCCAGACAAGCATGCCCACATGGTAGTCTTACAATAAAACACTACCGAGTTCTGGTTGGGAACCATCAGCGAGGATATCAAAGTTCTTTCATAAGTCCGGATTAGCTCTTATGAAGATACTCCTTCTCCTTGAACAAATCAGTCAGTGGCTTGGTGTGCTAGGATACACATATGGAATGAAGGTTGCAAGTCTCCAGACCACAGAATACTTCGCACGTGTGCATGACTGACTTGCGATGATTCCAGAGGAAGCAACATTGACTTTCTCGAGTCCACGGCGGCAACTTGCATCAAATGCACATAACTAGAGGAAGTCACTTCTTACATCCGAACATATGCTTCATGAGCTAGCATGAACAAATGCTTTCAAAAGTTTCCAACACTAGCTTAATGTTCAGCAAAATTATGGAGAAGACAAGGATGTTGTCAATGGGCACAACAACAATTCATCTGGGTTTCCTTTTAAAAGGAATTCCATAGTTAAGTGAACAAGTGATAGCATTGGTCAGACCCAAAAGATATAATGGTGTATGCTCGAGGGATCAACCATGAGTAAGACAACATTACGAATATCGTTGGTTCTGGTCTGATTGGATGATAGCCCATACTCCAATCAAAGGTTGGATAAAAATGATAGGTCCATTAACTGATCACGAGGTTCAGTCGATGAAAGTATCAACTTTCTTCAACACATACAAGACATCCCTTATAATGAACTATATCGGACAAGCTTCTATCTTCCAACTCTCCAAGTTGATGCATAGCTTAACCAACTACCTCAGGGGTATCCAACACGGATTCTTGGAGAAAGGGTGGTTTACAGGATAAACCAACTTGATCACGAGCTCAACATAACAGTCAGGTGACAACCTGGTGATACTTTCGAGAAGATATTCGGAAAATCACGAACCACCGGTATGTTACTAAGCTCGAGAACAATCTTGCTTTTCAGGGCAAGACGATATGATCAGTAGGGCAAGGATTTGAAATAATCCTAACTCATCGATCGAGGAGTGAACCAGGAGAATGGACTAGGTAGCACGATCAATCTTAGAATGATGATTCACTAACCAACATGCTAAGAATGAAATTATTGTCCTTTAACTACCAAACAACGGAGTTGCTAGCAGTATTGATTTCACACATCACGACTCACTTGTCGACATTCCGGTTGCATCAACACGAAGACCGAGGAATGACTAATGATGGTGAGAAGTATCACTGTGTCAAGAGCTCATAGGATGGTGTGCAATTCCCATGACATTCTTGATATAAAGATGGTAATACTCCAAGGTAGAACAAAGCAAAAGCTGGATTGGCATCTTGATCTGCGGAGTACAATTGTTTTGACCCAATCCTAGATATGGATGAGGTACTGGAGTTTGTTTCTCCTAGTCATTCCGGAATAGAATGGCTTGACGGACCACAAGAGTAATAGGTATCGATGAACGATTGCACGCATACTCTTGACTATCAATTGATAAACGAGGGTCAGAAGACAACTAAAGAGGGACAACTCAAAGGAACATACGATTTTCTGAGTTGTGGATGCATGGTTTAGCATGTCGAACGAAGTTCAACATATTTCTTCCGGATAACCCATGCAGAAAGGTATAACTGGCAGAGCCACAATATATAATGGAGAACTCATCAAGAATAATCCTGTTGTGATATTTCAGTTCAACGAGGAACTTCTGCCATAAGTAGTTCATGGTATTTGGAAGAAGAAGATACCACGGACTTCAAGGACTATCGCAAAGGTTACTAATATCCTAAAGGCACTAGCAATTACTATCAACATGATGTAAGTAGGGTGAATCTCGGGTTCAAGAACCCAGGAATAGAATACCTACTACTAAGTAGCATCACGGGATGCTTTCAAGAATAAAGGCCAGAATCATCACACTGAGAACACAAATCATGGCTAAATTACTAGATGATCCCCTAAGACACCTAGGGTCATAATAATATCTCCAACATATATGTCAAGGTAACAGAGTACCTCAACTCACTGATTAGTGTGGTTAATCTGGCCCAAAGGAACATTGAAACGGGAGGAAGGAATTTGCAAGTGCATCAGACTGTTTAGAAACCTGGGATGACTCGGACAGCATAACGGCTGTAAATGCTCAAAAGGTTTGGAGACATACTACAAAATGGTGGCATAACCACTCAAAAGCACAATATCAAGGTTTCGAGATCAACAATTAACATACAGAGGTACTAGAAGCTGAACTGAGGCTTGAATCACCAATCTTATAAGTCTACGGATTAGTAACACGTGATCCTGATAGAAAGATGAGAAGCCTAGTTCCTTAACCCCGCAGGAAAGTTAAGATGACTCAGATCAGAAGGCATAAGTTATAAGGAGTAAAAAGAGCCTTACGTTCCATCCCACAATCAATTCCCTTATATAACTAAAGAATTTCTAGACTCAACTTCGACCAGTTTGGCTTGGTAATCCTACAGGCAGTCAAGCTCTGATACCAACGCTGTCAGGACCCCGACTCCATGCCACATCGATCTAGCATGTAACACCTCATATCACTTTGCGGCCTCACGCACGGTATTTCCACGGGTGTCGCCTTACCTTTGCCCGGGACCGTTTGCGCCTTTTGGCACACGTATATGATAGTGTCGCTAGCATCCATATGATAAGGAGCCCGGGCTGACATGGCTAGTCGTAAACCCAAAGTGGCACAAACTTACAGGGACAGGCATCCATGACCCAGCATCGAACGTGTCGGTCATCAGCGAGTGAATCCAGGCTGTAGCACTGGGCTAGCAGGACTCCGGTGAACCGGGCTGTAGCGGGCTAACAGGACTCCGGTATTCATCGCGTGACATTTCCCCGAAGGGACAGACACAGGAACGAAGAAGGACACATGCCGGCCAGCCTAAGTGTTCCCGAGCAGTAGCAAACTACCATGGCTCAGTGATAACACTAGGAGACATTTCCCGATAAGAGAGGCTACTAAAGATAAACAACTAGATGGTCAGATCCCACACATACCAAGCATTTCAATAACATACACACAATATGCTCGATATGTGCAATACAACATGGCATCACAAAATGACTCTACGACTCAAGTAGTTTATCCAATAGGCTCCGAGGAGCGAGATATTACAAACAGGGGTCTCATGACCCAACATTCAAAGCATACAAGTCAAAGCACATGCGGAAGCTTAACATGTCTGAGTACAGACATCTATAAATGAAAAAGGCTGAGAAGCCTGACTATCTACCAGATCCTGCCGAGGGCACAAGATCGTAGCTGAGGTAACAAGCTAAACGTCGAAGTCCACGTGGAACTACTAGCGAGACTGAAGTCTCTGCAAAAACATAAAATAGGCAAACGTGAGTACAAATGTACCCAGCAAGACTTACATCAGAACTAACTACATATGCATCATTTTCAACAAGGGGATGGTGGGGTTTAACTGCAGCAAGCCAGCTTTGACTCGGTGGCTATCCTAAACTACGACTGCAAGCAACTCTTTTGAGGAGGTGCACACGAGTCCACATATTCACCAACCAATACACCACTATGGAACCGCTCCCGTCTCCCTACGAGAACGCCATCCATAGTACTCACGCTTATCTTGCGTATTTTAGAGTATCCACTTTCACTTGTCTATGAACTGATATAAGCAACCCAGAAGTCCTTTTCCGCGGACACGGCTATTTGAATAGATGATGTTAACCCTGCAGGGGTGTACTTCTTCATACATGTTTCCACCACTTAGCGTCTGCACACGACATGTGCTCGGCAGACTTCAAGCGAAAGCCGACATGGGTGTAGACCACGCCCTACCTAAACACTCAAGTCTCTAGTCCAGGTTTATCGCCTATTCGGGTTCCATCCATGAGGAGATCCGGCCAGAGTTTCGCTCACAGCCCCAAACGATGTGAACAGGGTTCCGTGACACCAAATGGGCGCCCGGTATACCCGGCCACGTGCCTACCACATCACAGCCCACCCCTACGGTCAGCGCTGTCCACGGCCTCTAGTAAGCTACAAACACCAGAAACTACTTGCAACTCCTGGACAGAGGACTAGGGTGAATAAGAAGTCGAGCGGGGTCATATTTCAGGGCCCAATGTATGGTAGTAGCTGAATCATGGATCACAAACACAGAACTCAGTTCCTAAGGACGGCTTCAATGAGACAACCCACCATGTACTCCTACATGGCCTCTCACGACACCTTTTACCAAATCGTGTTCACACACTTAGCTCACACATAGTAGGACATGTTCACACACCTCTGATTCATCCCGGATGAATCAGACTTGACACAACTCTAAGCAGTAGCAGGCATGACAAACAAGCATGAATGAGTAGGCACAACAGGGCTCAAACAACTCCTACTCATGCTAGTGGGTTTCATCTATTTACTGTGGCAATGACAGGTCATGCAAAGGATAAAGGGGTTCAGCTACCGCAGCAAGTAACAGATGAATCGATGTTGTCATAATGCAGTAAAAGAGAGCAGGAGCGAGAGAGTAGGATTGTATCGGAATGAACAAGGGGGTTTTGCTTGCCTGGCACTTCTGAAGATAGCATTGAGTCTTCATCAGTGTCAACGATCACATCATCGGTATCACGTCTATCGAGAGGGGGCAAATACCGGCAACACAGAAGGGAACACAATCAATGCAATGCACAATATGATGCATGATCATGACATGGCAAAATGAATGTGTTTTGGGCTAATGCATCTAGCAACAAGTTAAATGGGGTTGGTTTGAATACAAGATTCAAATTCAAACTCCATATGTGATTATTTAAATGCCATTTAATTGAATTGTCCTAAACAGCAGCTATAAGTTGTTCTAACATGCATGAAAATGGTACAGATGGATTCCTTGAATTTTTCTGATAATTTTTCATATATAATTTATTTAATTTGGAGTTACGGTTGAATTTCTATGAATTTTAGAAGTTTATACAATTTTCTGGAATTTTCTGAATAAGAACAAATCCAGAAAACATTACTGCGTCATCCTGACGTCATGATGACGTCAGCAGGTCAACGTGGCACAGTCCGGTCAAACTCTGACCTGTGGGTCCCGAGTGTCAGTGTCTAACTAAACTAACCTAGCTTAGTTAATACTAACGTAACTTAATTAGCCGGGCGGGGCCCGCATGTCAGTGAGAGAGAGGGGGGTCAAACCGGCCAGTGGGGTCAAACCCAGGTCAAACTCGCCGGAGTTGACCCGAGGCTCGTCGCCGGCGAGGCCAGGGACGGCGGAGAGCGTCGGGATTCGCCCTCCGATGACCAAAAGAGCGGCGGAGGGGATCTACGGGATGCCCAGGCTCGCGCGCATCTAACAGGGTAAACGGGAGAAGCTAGGGTGGCCGGAGGCGACGGCAATCATGACGACGGCGGCGGCCGGAGTTCGGGTGGTGGCGGGTTTGGCGCTACGAGCGGTGGTTTGGCGCGCTGAGGGCACTAGGGAGAAGCTCTTGCTCCTCCGCATCCAAAGGAACGGACGGGAGGCCGCGAGGTGGCCGGAGTTGAGCACGGCGTCGACCTCGGCGGCGGCCGGAGCTCGGGCGAGCTCGGGGTCGGTGTTAGGGAGCACGGCAGGAGGCGTGGTGGGTGTCTACGTGTTCATGCGATCGTGCTGAGCACGATGGTGGGCTCGGGAACGAGCTGCGGTGGCTGTGGCCACGGTCACGCCATGGCCGACGGCGAGAAGCTTCGGTCATGGTTGGGGATCGGGGCTAGAGCTCGTGAAGGAGGACGAGGGAAGGGGAAATCGGGTCAAAGGCTCACCGCGGAGCTGCAGGGATGGTTAGAGGGCTCAGGGGCGCGCCGGAGTGGCCGAATCGACGGAGAAGGGCGCCGGGGCTGAAGCTTGGAGATGATGACGATGGCGGCTGCTCGGGGCTCTTCTGGTCGCGTGAGACGTCGAGGAGGTCGAGGGAGGCACTGCGGAGCTCGGGAGTGCGTCGGGGAGGAGAGGGGGTGGCGGTGGCCACGAGGGCAGTGAGGGTCAGCGACGGTGGCGCTCGGCCGGTTGTGTGCGAGAGGGACGGAGAAGGGGAGAGGCGATGGGAGAGGTCGAGGGGGTTCCAGGGGGGTGCGTGGCGTCACCGGGGCGTCGAGGAGGAGCCAGGCAGGCTGGGAGGGAGGAGGTGGCCGGGGCGCGTGGCCGCGCGCGCCGGGCGCGTGCCCGTCCTCCTGGCAGGGAGGAAGACGACAGGGGAGGGAGGCGGCGGTGGGCTGGGCCGGCTGGAGGAGCTGGGCTAGGTAGGTGGGCGCCAGGTAAGTGGCTGGGCTTCTCTCTTTTTTTTATATTTCTGTTCTGTTTTCTATTTAATTGCCACTGAATTTAAATTCAAACAAATTTGAAAACAGTGCCAAAACTCCCCTGGATAATTTTATGTCACTTAAGGTCTACTCCTCATAAACATAAAATATCTCAGGGCATTTGAAAATATATTCATTATATATTATGAATATAACTCCAAATTCAAATAAAATATTGATTTAAAATCAGAGCCCAAATAATTCCTTAGAAATGTCCCAAAATTTTGGTTTGATTTATAACTCTTGCCAAAATTGTCAGAGCTATTTCTAGGGCATTTTGGATTTACTGATTGCAATTTTAGGGTTTCTTGCCCCTTTATTAAAATGATTTCCGAGGCTTTCAATTTCCTCATTTCAACTTTCGGAATATAGACATGAGGCACACATGAAGCTAGCCTAGAGCATTACCAGAAGCTAGGGATGTGACATTGGCCCTGCTGCAACATGAGATTGTTGCAATAGGACTTACGACTTAGCGCATTAGCCATGACATTGCCCTTGCCTGGGGTGTAGGTAATCCCTAAGTCATAATCTGATATCAACTCCAACCAACGTCTTTGCCTAAGGTTCAAATCTAGTTGGGTGAAGATATACTTGAGACTCTGGTGATCGGTGTAAATTTCGCAACGTTTACCAAGGAGGTAATGTTGCCAGGTCTTAAGTGCATAGACTATGGCTGCAAGCTCTAGATCATGTGTAGGATAATTCTCCTCATGTGGATGCAACTGTCGAGATGCATAGGCAATCACATGGCGATCCTGCATAAGAATGCAACCTAGTCCCTGTCGTGAGGCGTCGCAGTAGGCAACAAAGTCCTTAGTGAAATCCGGTGGCACAAGTATGGGAGCAGAAGTCAGGCGTATTTTCAGTTCCTGAAAACTGTACTCACACTGTGGGGACCACTCAAACTTTTTATCTTTCTTGAGAAGTTCCTTGAGAGGTTTGGCCACTTTGGAGAAGTTCTCAACAAAGCGTCGATAGTAACTGGCTAGGCCAAGGAAACTCCGAACTTGCTTAACCGTTTCAGGCGGAGTCCAATCAAGAACGGCCTGAACTCTCTTGGGATTGACAGCAATGCCCTTACCAGAGGTTACGTGGCCTAGGTGGGTCACTTCTGGCAACCAAAATTCGCACTTGGAGAACTTGGCATAAAGGCGGTGCTCTCTGAGTTTCTCTAACACAAGTCTAAGATGTTCGGCATGCTCTACCTCGTTCTTCGAGTAAATAAGAATGTCATCGAGGTAAACCACGACGAACTTATCTAAGTACTCCATGAAGATCGAGTTCATCAAGCGAGAGAATGTAGCTTGAGCATTGGTTAGACCAAAGGACATGACGGTGTACTCGTACTGCCATAATGAGTGACAAAAGCCGTCTTAGGAATGTCCCCATTTCTGATCTTGATTTGGTGGTAGCCTAACCTCAAATCCATCTTGGAAAAAACTGAGGATCCAGTGAGCTGATCATACAGATCGTTGTTCCTGGGGAGCGGATACTTGTTCTTTATCGTGACCAAATTAACGAGACGATAATCTACAACCATCCGGTCCGTACAATCCTTCTTGACGAAGAGGACGGGGCAAGCCCAGGGAGAAGAACTAGGACGAATGAAACCCTTTTGCAAGGATTCATCGAGTTGTTTCTTAAGCTCAGCTAGTTCTAAGGGTGCCATCTTGTAAGGTCTCCTAGAAATTGGGGCGGTTCCGGGAATAAGATCTATGACAAACTCTACATCTCTGTCAGGTGGAATACCTGGCAGTTCCTCTAGAAAGACATCCGGAAAGTCGCGGACTACCGGAATATCTTCAAGGTCAGGAAGAGGGCTCGCATTTAGAGAATAGAGTTGATGCTTTGCAATTTTGGTGGCGACAGTTACTATCTTGCCAGAGGGGTGTGTGAGCTGAACAGACCTGGTGTAACAGTCAATCTTGGCATAATGAGCTTTCATCCAGTCCATACCCAAGATGATGTTAATATCTATAGACTTGAGGGCTATAAGTGATGCAAGAAATACAAGTGTGTCAACAAGGATTTCATTACCATGGCTTACACTAGAAATTTTCCATTTGGCTCTAGGAGTTTGAATGACTAGTGGAGAGGGCATATCAAAAAATGACATGTTGTGCAAGTTAGCGTAGCTTTCGTAAATGAAGGAGTGAGATGCTCCAGTATCGAATAAAACCAATGCTGGATGGCAATTGACAAGGAGTGTACCAAGAACGACATCCGGATCATCATGAGCGTCTTTAGCTGAGACGTGATGCACACATCCATGTTCAGTGGGAGCTGACTTGACACTGATCATCTTGCATGATGGCTTACCACGGCCAACAGACTTCTCAGGCTGGGGTGGAGCATAATTGGTTTGAGAGCAGTCACATGCATAGTGTACTGGCTCTCCGCATGTGAAGCAAGTCCGTGAAGTTGGACGTGGACCCGCATTGACAAGCGGTCTACCAGTAGGCCTGGGTGGAGCATGTAACTGAACAGGGTGAGGCGCCACATAAGAGGGCCTCGGTGAATAACCAGGTGGAAGAGCGGAGGTCAGAACCCAAATCCGGCGCTTCTAAGAAATAGAACTGGAGGAAGAACCCAAATCACGGGTGTGCTTACGAGACTCCTTGTAAGTGAGTTGAGCTGTGTCTGCATTAATGGCCTTGTTCACAAGAGCCTGGAATGCATTGCAATGATGCAAGTGGAGATCACATTGCAACTTGGGGTTGAGACCCTTCTGGAACCTAGCCTGCTTCTTAGCGTCCGTGGACATCTCTTCTGTAGCATAGCGGGCAAGGTTCTCAAACTCTCTACTGTAAGCATCAACAGCCATCTTATCCTGGGTGAAACTACAGAACTCTTCTCTCTTGCAATCAATGAGAGCCTGAGGAATGTGATGCTCGTGAAAAGCCTCAGTGAAATCTCTCCAGGTAGGAATCTGTCCAGCTGGAAGCATAGCCTCATAGTTCTGCCACCAAAGACTAGCAAGACCTTCCAGGTGATATGTAGCATAGGTGACCTTGTCATCTTCAGCTATGCTCGCGAAAGGCAGCTTGTGTGTGATACTACGGAGCCAGTCATCTGCATCGAGTGGTTCAATGGAATGATGGAAGGTAGGTGGTTTCAAACCAATGAAATCATAGATGGTCGCTGACTCTTTGCACTGAGGTGCGGTGTTCTCCTCGATACGTGCTAACAAGTGGTTGGACTCACGCTTGTTCCTCTCCATCTCTAACCTGAACTCTACCAACGAAGACTGATCGGGAGGATCCTCATCCCTACCATCTCCGTGGTTCCGACTACGAGCAACAGAACTTCGATCAACTGACGACATCCTAAAGAACCAACCAAGGAAACAAGGATGGATTTAGCATCATCATAAGGATGTAAAATAGCAGAAGAAATTAGTACCTCTCAAACTCCTAGGACAATTCCGGCAGCATAACGGCAGTAAAATGCTCAAAATGAGACATCCAGCAAATGATGGGGTAGCACCATACTCAACATCATCACTCAAGGTTCTGAGATATTACTAAATAGACTACACCGGAAGTACTTGAATTGGGATAAGACTCGAATCAACCAACCCTTAGAGACTACGGAGTAGTAACACGTGATCCTGATAGACAAAAGAGGAAGCCTAGTTCCTGAACCCCGTAGGAAAGATAGGATGACTTAGATCAGAAGGCATGAGGTATAAGGAGTAAAAAGAGCCTTACGTTCCTTCCACAATCAATTCCCCTATATAGCTAAAGAATTTCTAGACTCAACTTCGACCAGGTTGGCTTGGTAATCCTATAGGCAGTCAGGCTCTGATACCAAAACTGTCGGGACCCGGATTCCAAGTCACATCGATCTAGCCGGTAACACCTTATATCACTTTGCGGCCTCACACACGGTATCCCCATGGGTGTCGCCTTACCCTGGCCCGGTACGGTTTGCGCCTTTTGGCTCACGTATATGATTGTGTCGCTAGCATCCATATGACAGAGAACCTGGGCCAACATGGCTAGTCGTGAACCCAAAGTGGCACTAACCTATGGGGACAGGCATACATGATTCACATCGAGCATGTCGGTCAGCAGCGTGTGAATCCGGGCTGTAGCACTGGGCTAACAGGACTCCGCAGAACCCGGGCTATAGCAGGCTAGGCAGGACTCCGGATGTCACCGCATGACATTTCCCTGAAGGGACAGACACAGGAACGAAGTGAAACACATGCCGGCCAGTCAAGTGTCCTGAGCAGTAGTGCTGAGCTAGCAGGACTCCGGTGAACCGGCTATAGCGGACTACTATGGCTCAAGGAAGCACTAGACTACATTTCCCCATAAGAGAGGCTACCAAGGATAAACAACTAGATTATCGGATCCCACACATAGGAATACACATCACACGTACACATAACATGCAAGTATGTGATGTACAACATGGCATCACAACATAACGCAAACTCATATAGGTAAAGGCCCAGAAGAGCCACATAGCATTAAATACAAACAGGGGTCACATCACCCATCATTCAGAGCATACAAGCAACGGAAGCATTACATGTCTGAGTACAGACAACTACAAAAGAAAAGGCTGAGAAGCCTGACTATCTACAAGTCCCTACCAAGGGAACAAGATCGTAGCTGAGGTAACAAGCTACTCGTCGAAGTCCAAGCGGTACTACTAGTGAGACAGATGTCTCACCTGCAAAACATAAATAAAGCAAACGTGAGTAGAAAGGTACTCAGCAAGACTTACATCAGATCCTATCGTACATGCATTTGTATCAAGAAGGTAATGTGGGGTTTAGTTGCAGCAAGCCAGCTTTGACTCAGTGGCTATCCTGTTCTACGACAACGAGAAACTTCTTTGAGGTGCGGCCGCGCACATGAGTCCACTAATCACCACATCAATACACTACTATCGATTCATCCCCGTCTCTCTACGAGAAGGCCATCCATAGAACTCCCACTTGTCTTGAGCATTTCAGAGTATCCACTTTAAGTTGTCTATGTACCACGTAAGCATCCAAGAAGTCCATAACCGAGGACACGGCTATCCGAATAGATCATGATAACCCTGCAGGGGTGTACTTCTTCACACACGCTCCCACCACTTATCACCATGTACACGCCATGTATCTCGACAACCTTCAAGCGGAAGCCTGGCGAGGGTTTCGGCCACGACCTCACTAACCACACAAGACTCTAGTCCACGTTTATCGCCTATTCGGGTTCCATCCGCAAGGAGAACCGGCCGGGGTGTTGCTCACAGCCCCAAACGATGTGTGCAGGGTTCCCAAGCCCACCTCGCCAGATGGATCTATGCTTGGTACACCGTGCCACTTGTGCCTAGTCTGTCCCAAGCCCACCTGGCCGGGTGCCACTTGGTAGACTACTAACACTACCTACAAACACCAGAAACTATTTGCAACTCCTGGACAGAGATCAAGTTGGCTAATAAGTCGAGAGGGGCACTTAAGCATTCCAGTGTGTGGTAGTAGCTAGTCATTGGACAACATACATGGAACTCAGTGCTTAAGGACGGTTCCAGTGAGACAACCCACCATGTACTCCTACATGGCCTCTCACCGCTACCTTTACCAAATCGTGTTCACATGCTTAACTCTCAGCACCAGAACATATCGTAACATTCCAATTCATTCCCAATGAATCAGACCTAGCATACTCTAAGCAATAGCAGGCAATGCATGGTAGGAACACAACATGGCTCAATCAACTCCTACACATGCTAGTGGGTTTTAACTATTTACTGTGGCAATGACAGGTCATGCAGAGGAAAGTGTTCAACTCCCGCAGCATAAAGTAGCAGTTGAGTCGTTGTTGTCCTAATGCAATAAAAGAGAGCAGGAGCGAGAGAGTGGGATCATATCGGAATGAACAAGGGGGTTTGCTTTCCAGGTACATCAACAGGGGGGACTGCTCCTCTAACAGGTACTCTGGATCGATCTCCGGAGCAGGACCTATCGAGAAGGAACGGTGTCGACAATCAAACACAAGAATATGCAAAAATATGATGCATGATCATGGCATGAGTATGTGATGTTTGTTTTAGTTAATGCATCTACCATTCATTTGCATGAAGTCCATTTGAACCAAAGTTTCAAATGCAACTCCAAAATAAGCTCTTATAAATGCCATTCATGTGTTTTCATATATACAGCATGTATAGGTTGGTTGGTCATGCATGAAAATGGTACAGATGGGTAGATTGAATTTTTCTGATAATTTTTCATATATAAATTGTTTCATTTGGAGTTACGGTTGAATTACTATGAATTTTTGAAGTGTATATCATTTTCTGGAATTTCCTGATTTATTTCAATACCAGAAAAGAAATAATTGCGTCAGCATTACAAGGCATGATGTCAGTGAGTCAACCGTGGCTGGCCAGGTCAAACCTGACATGTGGGGTCCACACGTCAATGTCACAGTTAGTTAACAGGGGGATTAACTCATTCTAATTACAGGGTTAGTGGCGCTGGGGCCCACTAGTCAGTTGCTTAGGAGTTTAGTTAGATGATTGTCCATGTCAAAACCGGCGGATCTCTGGTAGGGGGTCCCAAACTGTGCGTCTAGGCCAGATGGTAACAGGAGGCAAGGGACACGAAGTTTTACGCAGGTTCGGGCCCTCTCGATGGAGGTAAAACCCTACGTCCTGCTTGATTAATATTGATGATATGGGTAGTACATAAGTAGATCTACCACGAGATCAGAGAGGCTAAACCCTAGAAGCTAGCCTATGGTATGATTGTTGATGTGTATGTTGTCCTACGGACTAAAACCCTCCGATTTATATAGACACCGGATAGGGTTAGGGCTACATAGAGTCGGTTACAATGGTAGGAGATCTTCATATCCGTATCGCCAAGCTTGCCTTCCACGCCAAGGAAAGTCCCTTCTAGACGCGGGACGGAGTCTTCAATCTTGTATCTTCATAGTCCGGGAGTCCGGCTGAAGGTATAGTTCGGCTATCCGAACACCCCCTAATCCAGGACTCCCTCAATGGTGATTAGCCTTAAGCTAATCACCCGACCCACGGGGCCCACCTAACTGCCGGTGTGGTCAACGGGTCAAAACCCACCGGCGTTTAGCCGCCGGCGAGGCCGAACGCGGCGGAGGGGCTCGGGGTCGTCGCTCCGGCGGCCAAAAGCGCGGCGGAGACCACAGGCGAGGAGCTGGAGCTCGTCCGCGTCGGTTGGAGCAAGCGGGAGGGCGCGGGGTGGTCGGAGCTCGTCGGAGCGGGGCTCGCGGCGGCGGCCGGAGTTTGGCTCGAGCGGCAGATGGCTAGAGGGCACCGAAAGAGCAGGGGAGAGAGGGTTCAACGGCGGGGCTCACAGCGAGTCGAGCAGAGGCAATGGCGGCTCGGAGAAGGCTCTGCAGGCGACGGATGGGCGGTGGAGATCCACGACGGCCGAGGTTGAAGATGACGATGGAGGCGGCTCCACAGGGCGCCCGGCGACGTGTGGCGTGACGGAGAGGTGGTAGGCGACATGGTGGAGCTCGCAAGCATGACGGACGGTCGAGGGAACGGCGGGAAGCACGTCGGCGGTGAGCTGCGGAGACGGCGACGTTCGGTTTTGGGAGAGAGCGAGGGAGAGGGAGAGAGAGCGAGTGAGAGGGAGCGCTCGATCCAGACGGCAGTGGCGACATCAGCCATCTCGTTGCGCTGGCAGGGGAGGGCAGGCAGGCAGCTCGCGTGGCGTGCTGAGCGTGCGCATGCGCCGGGCATCGCTTCCCCTCTGCCTGCTGGCAAGAGGAGGAAGACGGCTCTGCCCTTGGTGGGCTTTGCCAGAACAGGAATGGGCCGGCCAGAGGCGCCAGGTAAGTATCTCCCTTGTCACATCCCTAGTTCTGGTATGACCTATACTAGCTAGTCATTAGTGCATCATGTTTAAATTCCATTTAAATTTGAAATGGGGATTGGTGAAACCCTCACAAAACATTTCTGGAAATGACCCAGATAAAAAGTGCTCCAAAAAGGACCAAGAAAATGTTCATGTTGCTCTCTGAAAATATTGGTCAGAGGTAAAATTCAAACCAATAATTTTGGGAGCCCATAAATATTTATTTTGGCCTTTTGGAATTAATACAATAATTATTTGCCTTGTATATATATATGTGATATATTTTATATATGTCCAAAAATTCTGGTTTTTGCTGAGGGGCTTTGGAATAATCCAACTAGTCCCTACCAGAATTATCAGAAGCAACAAAAATGATTTAGTGTCTAAAACTAAATCAAAACAAATTATCAGAAAAATGCAAGGAATCCATTTATGCCAGTTACATGCATGAAAAACCAACTTATACATGTTGTATAAGTGAAAACATAATATGGGCATTTTAAATGCTTCATTTTGAATTGCATTTGAATCTTTGATTCAAATGGGCTTCAACCAACTTGGTAGCATCTTGCATTAGCCCAAACACTAGCATTTGCACATGTCATGTTCATGCATCATTTTGTTGCATTTGTTTGTGTGTTGATCGCCGGCACCGTTTCTTCTCAATAGGTTCCACTCTGGAAGGTGTTCCCTAGTACCTGTCAGAGGAGCCGTACCCCTTCGTCGTTCTATCAGGCAAGCAAACCCCCTTGAGCATTTCGATAAATCCCACTCTCTCGCTCCTGCTCCTTATACTACATTAGGACAACAACGATTCAAACTGCTACTTTCTGCTGCGGTAGTTGAACCCATTCCTCTACATGACATGTCATTGCCACAGTAGGAGTTGCTTGAGCCTTGATGTGCCTGCTCATCCATGCTTGTTTTTCTTTATGCCAGCTATGCTTAGAGTTGTGTCAGGTCTGATTCATCGGGAATGAATCGGAGTGGTGAACATGTCCTACCGATAAAGGCTAAGTGTGTGAACACGTTTGGTAAAGGTAGCGATGAGAGGCCATGTAGGAGTACATGGTGGGTTGTCTCATTGGAACCATCCCTAAGCACCGAGTTCTGTGTATGTTATCCAAGGCCAGTTACTACCACACATTGGGTTCCGGTTATCCGGCCCCTCTCGGCTTATTAATCCACTTGATCTATGTCCAGGAATTGCAACAAGGTTCTGGCGTTTGTAGGTAGTGCTACTTGTCTACCAGGTGGTGTCCAACGGGACGGGCTTGGGACAGACTAGGCACCATGGCACGGTGTACCAAGTGGCACCCGGATGGTGGGCTTGGGAACCCTGCACACATCGTTTGGGGCCGTGAGCGACACCCCGACTGGATCTCCTTAGGGATGGAACCCGAATAGGCGATAAACCTGGATGAGAGACTCGTGCGGTTAGTCAGGTCGTGGCCGACACCCTCGCCCGGCTTCCGCTTGAAGGTTGCCGAGGTACATGACGTGTACAGGGCTATAAGTGGCAAGAGCGTGTGTGAAGAAGTACACCCCTGCAGGGTCAACATTATCTATTCGAATAGTCGTTTTCCTCGGATATGGAAACTTGGAGGACTTATGTAGTACATAGACAACTTGAAGTGGATACTCTAAAATCCGCAAGATAAGCGTGGGTGCTATGGATGGCCTTCTCGTAGGGAGACGGGAACGGATCCATAGTGGAGTATTGATATGGTGAATATGTGGACTCGTGTGCGTCTTCTCACCTCAAAGAAGTTTCTGATACTCGTAGTATAGGTTAGCCACTGAGTCAAAGCTGGCTTGCCGCTATTAAAACTCCACCACCCCCTTTGTTGATAATGTTGCATATTTGGATAGTTCTGATGTAAGACTTGCTGAGTACCTTCGTACTCACGTTTGCATATTTATGTTTTGCAGTTGGTTACACTAGTGACTTCGAGGAGTAGCTTGTATCCCAGCTATGATCTTGTACCCTTGGGAGGGTCGTGTTTAGTCAGGCTTCTTAGTCTTTTCCTTTTGTAGTTATCTGTACTCAGACATGTAATGCTTCTGTTGCTTGTATGCTCTGAATGATGGGTCATGAGACCCCTGTTTGTATTGAATGCTATGTGGCTCTTCTGGGCCTTTATCTATATGAGTTTGAGTTATGTTGTGATGCCATGTTGTACAGCACATACTTGCATGTTATGCGTACATGTAACGTGCATTGCTATGTGTGGGATCCGACAACCTAGTTGTTTATCCCTGGTAGCCTCTCTTATGGGGAAATGTAGTCTTGTGCTTCCATGAGCCATAGTAGTCCGCTATAGCCCGGTTCACTGGAGTCCTGCTAGCCCAGCACTACTGCTCCGGAACACTTGACTGGCCGGCATGTGATTCACTTCGTTCCTGTGTCTGTCCCTTCGGGGAAATGTCACGCGGTGACATCCGGAGTCCTGCCTAGCCTGCTACAGCCCGGGTTCCCGGAGTCTTGTTAGCCCAGTGCTACAGCCCGGGTTCATACGCTGTTGACCGACATGCTCGAGGTTGATTCATGTATGCATGTCCGTGTAAGTTAGTGCCACTTTGGGTTCACGACTAGTCATGTCGGCCCGGATTCTCTATCATATGGATGCTAGCGACACTATCATATACGTGTGCCAAAAGGCGCAAACGGTCCCGGGCCAGGTAAGGTGGCACCCGTGAGAATACCATGCGTGAGGCCGCAAAGTGATATAAGTGTTACATGCTAGATCGGTGTGACTTAGGATCGGGGTCCCGACAGTGTTGGTATCAGAGCCTGACTGACTGTACGATTACCAAGCCAACTGGTTGAAGTTGAGTCTAGAAATGCTTTAGTTATATAAGGGAATTGATTGTGGAAGGGAACGTAAGGCTCTTTTTACTCCTTTACCTCATGTCATTCTTTCTGAGTCATCCTTTTCTTTCTACGAGGGTTAAGGCCTAGTCTTATCCTCTATCTCTTAGGATGACATGTTACTAAACCGTAAAGTCTTAGGATTGTTGGGTTTGTGTCTCTGTTCAGTTCTGCTACTTCCGTGTGTCCTCAGTTTGACCCAGAACCTTGATATTATGATGCTGATTGATTATGCTATTCCTTTGATGAATGTCTCAAAATCCTTTTGAGCATTTACAGCCGTTATGCTGCCGAAATTGTCCTAGGATTTCAAGAGTTTCCAATGCTTTTGCATTAGATTCCGCATCCTTATGTCAATGCTAATTCCATCCTTGTTTCCTTGGTTTCTATGCTAGGATGTCGTCTGCTAACTGAGGTTCAGTTGCTCATAGCAAGAACCACGGAGATGGTAGGGACGAGGATCCTCCTAACCAGCCTTTGATGGCAGAATTCTTGTTAGCATTCGAGAGGAACAAGCGTGAGACTAACTGCTTGCTAGCACAGATTGAGCAGAACACCGCACATTAGCGTAAGAAGTTGGTTTCCATCACCGACTTCATTGGTCTGAAACCACCCACCTTCCATCATTCCATTGAGCCACTCGATGCAGATGACTGGCTCCGAAGCATCACTCACAAGTTGCATTCTATGAACGTAGCTGAATGTGACAAGGTCACCTATGCTACCTATCACCTGGAAAGTCCTGCTAGTATTTGGTGGCAGAGCTATGAGGCTATGCTTCCAGCTGGCGAGCTTCCTACCTAGAGGGATTTCACCGAGGCTTTTCGTGAGCACCACATTCCTCAAGCTCTCATTGACTGCAAGAGGGAAGAGTTCTGTAGTTTTACCCAGGGTAAGCTGCCTGTTGATGCCTACAGTAGAGAGTTTGGAAATCTCGCCCGCTATGCTACAGAAGAAGTGTCCACAGATGCTAAGAAACAGGCTAGGTTCCGGAAGGGTCTCAACCCTAAGTTGCGTCGTGATCTCCACCTGCATCATTGTGATACTTTCCAGGCTCTTGTGAACAAGGCCATTAATGCAGAGACAGCTCAACTCACTTATGAGGAGTCTCGTAATCACAACCGTGATCTGGGTTCCTCCTCCCACTCTGGCTCTCAAAAGCGATGAATTTGGATTCCGAACTCAGCTCTTCCACCTGGATATGCACCGAGGCCATCCGATGTGGTGCCTCACCCAACTCAGCAACGTGCTCCACCCAGGCCTATTAGTGGACCACTTGCCAATGTAGGTCCACGTCCTACCTCAGGAACTTGCTTCACCTGCGGAGAACCAGGACACTACGCACTTGACTGCCCTCAGTCCAGTTATGCCCCACCCCAGTCTGAGAGGTCTGTTGGCCATGATAAGCCATCAGGCAAGATGATCGGTACCAAGCCAGCCTCCACTGAATGGGCATGTGTGCACCACGTCTCGGCTACAGAAGCTCAAAATGATCCCAACGTCGTATTGGGAACACTTCTTGTCAATTGTCACCTAGCTTCAATTCTGTTCGATACTGGAGCATCCCACTCCTTCATATCCGAAGGTTATGCTCGGTTGCACGACATGTCATTTTGTGATATGCCGACTCCACTAATAATCCAGACTCCTGGTTCCAAATGGCAAACCTCCAAGGTAAGCCATGGTAATGAAATCCTTGTTGACAGACTGGTATTCCTTGCTTCTTTGATATCTCTCAAGTCTTCAGATATTAACATCATCTTGGGTATGGACTGGATGACAGCTCATTATGCCAAGATCGATTGTTACACTAGATCTGTTCAACTTACACATCCATCTGGAAAAATAGTCACTGTCTCCACTAGAGTTGCAAGGCGTCAACTCTATTCTCTTAATGCCAGTCCTCTTCCAGACCTTGAAGATATCCCGGTAGTCCGTGACTTTCTGGTTTTCTTTCCAGAAGAACTGTCAGGTGTTCCACCTGACAGAGATGTAGAGTTTGTCATAGAACTTATCCCAGGAACTATTCCAATCTCTAGGAGACCATACAAGATGCACCTTTGGAGTTAGCCGAGCTTAAGAAACAACTTGATGAGTCCTTGCAAAAGGGTTTCATCCATCCCAGTTCTTCTCCTTGGGCTTGTCCTGTCGTCTTCATCAAGAAGAAGGATGGTACGGATCGGATGGTTGTAGATTATAGCCCCGTTTATGTGGTCACGATAAAGAACAAGTATCCGCTCCCCAGGATCAACGACATGTATGATCAGCTCGCTAGATCCTCAGTCTTTTCCAAGATGGATTTGAGGATAGGCTACCACCAAATCAAAATCAGAAATGGGGACATCCCCAAAACGGCCTTTGTCACTCGTTATGGTCAATACGAGTACACCGTGATGTCTTTTGGCCTAACCAATGCTCCAGCTACTTTCTCCCACTTGATGAACTCGATCTTTATGGAGTACTTAGATAAGTTTGTCGTGGTTTATCTCGATGATATTCTTATTTACTCGAAGAACGAGGAAGAGCATGCTGCACATCTTAGATTTGTGTTAGAAAAACTTAGAGAGCACCGCCTTTATGCCAAGTTCTCCAAGTATGAATTTTGGTTGCCCGAAGTGACCTATCTAGGCCATGTGATCTCTGGTAAGGGCATTGCTGTCAATCCTGAGAGAGTTAAAGCCATTCTCGATTGGACTCCACCCAAAACGGTCAAACAAGTTAGGAGTTTTCTTGGTCTAGCCAGTTATTATCGCCGCTTCGTTGAAAACTTCTCCAAAGTGGCCAAACCCCTCACGGAACTTCTCAAGAAAGATAAAAAGTTTGAGTGGTACCCACAGTGTGAGCACAGTTTTCAGGAACTGAAAAGACGCCTGACTTCTGCGCCCATACTCGTGCCACCGGATTTCACTAAAGACTTAGTTATCTATTGCGACACTTCGCGTCAAGGACTAGGTTGCATTCTTATGCAGGATCGTCATGTGATTGCCTATGCATCTCGACAGTTGCATCCACATGAGGAAAATTATCCTACACATGATCTAGAGCTTGCAGCCGTAGTCTATGCACTTAAGACCTGGCGACATTATCTTCTTGGTAACCGTTGCGAAATCTACACTGACCATCAGAGTCTCAAGTATATCTTCACCCAACCGGATCTAAATATCAGACAAAGATGTTGGTTGGAGTTGATCTCGGATTACGAGTTAGGAATCACCTACACCCCAGGCAAAGCCAATGCCATGGCTGATGCTTTAAGTCGTAAATCCTATTGCAACAACCTCATGCTACAACAATGTCAACCACCCCTCCATGAGGAATTCTGTAAGCTTAACCTTCACATAGCTCCTCATGGTTCCCTTTCTACCTTGGTGGCGAAACCCTTACGGATCAGATCATAGAGGCTCAGAAGCATGATATGGGAATCTCCCGGATCAAGAGAAATATTTCCAAGGGAGTTGCCAACTATTTCTCTATGGATGAACGAGGTGTTGTTTACTTTGGAAACCATTTGGTGGTACCCAAATGTCAATAGATGCAACAACTGCTCCTTAAGGAGGCCCATGAATCTCCTCTCACGAGTCATCCCGGTAGTACCAAGATGTATCAGGACCTACGCCAGAGGTTTTGGTGGACTAGGATGAAGAGAGAAATCACTCAGTATATTGCCAACTGTGATGTTTGTCGTCGCGTTAAGGTAGAGCATCAAAGACCTGCTGGCACCCTTCAACCTTTAGCTATTCCCGAGTGGAAATGGGACAAAGTTGGTATGGACTTACCGGCTTTCCCAGGACCAAGAAAGGAAATAATGCTATCTTCATAGTCATTGATCGTCTCTCCAAAGTGGCTCACTTCCTACCTGTTCGAGAGAGTATCACTGCTAGTCAGCTCGCTGACTTATATATCTCCCAAATAGTGTCACTCCATGGTGTTCCACTAGAGATCAATTCAGACCGTGGCAGTCTTTTCACCTCTCATTTCTGGGAAAGTTTCCAGAATGCCATGGGAACTCATCTTTCTTTCAGTACCGCTTTCCACCCTCAGTCAAGTGGTCAGGTGGAAAGGGTCAACCAAATTCTCGAAGACATGCTTAGAGCTTGCGTTATCTCATTCGGTATGGATTGGGAGAAATGTCTTCCCTTTGCCGAGTTTGCTTATAACAATAGCTACCAATCCAGTCTTAAGAAAGCACCCTTCGAGATTCTGTATGGACGAAGATGTCGAACCCCTTTGAACTGGTCAGAAACCGGTGAAAGACAATTCTTTGGACGGATATGATCCAGGAGGCAGAAGAGCAAATTCACATCATTCATGAGAATTTGAAAACAGCCCAATCTCGTCAAAAGAGCCAGTATGACCGTCGTCATAAGGAAGTGGCTTATGAAGTTGGCGACAAGGCTTACCTTCGGGTTACTCCTTTGAAGGGTACCCATCGTTTCAGTATCAAGGGGAAGTTGGCTCCTCTTTACATCGGTCCTTTTCGCATTCTTGCTAAACGAGGAGAGGTTGCCTACCAATTGGAACTACCCCCACATCTTTCTCGAGTTCATGATGTCTTCCACGTCTCTCAACTCAGACGTTACTTCTCGGATCCCATCCGCGGAGTGGACCACAAAACGCTTGATCTCCAAGATAACTTCACTTATCGAGATTACCCCATTCACATTCTGGATCAAGCAGAGCGTGTCACTCGACGTCATAACATCAAGTTTCTCAAGGTTCCGCGGTCTCATAATTCCGAGAGGGAAGCTACTTGGGAGCGAGAAGATCGTCTTCGACTTGAGTATCCCTAGTTCTGGTATGACCTAGACTAGCTAGTCATTTGTGCATAATGTTTAAATTCCATTTAAATTTGAAATGGGGATTGGTGAAACCCTCACAAAACATTTCTGGAAATGACCCAGATAAAAAGTCCTCCAAAAAGGACCAAGAAAATGTTCATGTTGCTCTCTGAAAATATTGGTCAGAGGTAAAATTCAAACCAATAATTTTGGGAACCCATAAATATTTATTTCGGCCTTTTGGAATTAATACAATAATTATTTGCCTTGGATATATATATGTGATATATTTTATATATGTCCAAAAATTCTGGTTTTTGCTGAGGGGCTTTGGAATAATCCAACTAGTCCCTACCAGAATTATCAGAAGCAACAAAAATGATTTAGTGTCTAAAACTAAATCAAAACAAATTATCAAAAAAATGCAAGGAATCCATTTATGCCAGTTACATGCATGAAAAACCAACTTATACATGTTGTATAAGTGAAAACATAATATGGGCATTTTAAATGCTTCATTTTGAATTGCATTTGAATCTTAGATTCAAATGGGCTTCAACAAACTTGGTAGCATATTGCATTAGCCCAAACACTAGCATTCGCACATGTCATGTTCATGCATCATTTTGTTGCATTTGTTTGTGTGTTGACTGCCGGCACCGTTTCTTCTCGATAGGTTCCACTCCGGAAGGTGTTCCTGAGTACCTATCAGAGGAGTCGTACCCCTTCATCGTTCTATCAGGCAAGCAAACCCCCTTGAGCATTTCAATAAATCCCACTCTCTCGCTCCTGCTCCTTATACTGCATTAGGACAACAACGATTCAAACTGCTACTTTCTACTGCGGTAGTTGAACCCATTCCTCTGCATGACCTGTCATTGCCACAGTAAATAGTTGAAACCCACTAGCATGAGTAGGAGTTGCTTGAGCCTTGATGTGCCTGGTCATCCATGCTTGTTTTTCTTTATGCCAGCTATGCTTAGAGTTGTGTCAGGTCTGATTCATCGGGAATGAATCAGAGTGGTGAACATGTCCTACCGATAAAGGCTAAGTGTGTGAACACGTTTGGTAAAGGTAGCAATGAGAGGCCATGTAGGAGTACATGGTGGGTTGTCTCATTGGAACCGGCCCTAAGCACTGAGTTCTGTGTATGTTATCCAAGGCCAGTTACTACCACACATTGGGTTTCGGTTATCCGGCCCCTTTCGGCTTATTAATCCAGGAGTTGCAACTAGTTTCTGGTGTTTGTAGGTAGTGCTACTTGTCTACCAGGTGGTGTCCAACGGGACAGGCTTGGGACAGACTAGGCACCATGGCACGGTGTACAAAGTGACACCCGGATGGTGGGCTTGGGAACCCTGCACACATCATTTGGGGCCGTGAGCGACACCCCGGCCGGATCTCCTTGCGGATGGAACCCGAATAGGCGATAGACCTGGATGAGAGACTCGTGTGGTTAGTCAGGTCGTCGCCGACACCCTCACCCGGCTTCCACTTGAAGGTTGCCGAGGTACATGATGTGTACAGGGCTATAAGTGGCGAGAGCGTGTGTGAAGAAGTACACCCCTGCAGGGTCAACATTATCTATTTGAATAGCTGTTTTCCTCGGATATGGAAACTTAGAGGACTTATGTAGTACATAGACAACTTGAAGTGGATACTCTAAAATCCGCAAGATAAGCGTGAGTGCTATGGATGGCCTTCTCGTAGGGAGACGGGAACAAATCCATAGTGGAGTATTGATATGGTGAATATGTGGACTCGTGTGCGTCTTCTCACCTCAAAGAAGTTTCTGATACTCGTAGTATAGGTTAGCCACTGAGTCAAAGCTGGCTTGCCGTTGTTAAAACTCCACCACCCCCTTTGTTGATATTGTTGCATATGTAGATAGTTCTGATATAAGACTTGCTGAGTACCTTCGTACTCACGTTTGCATATTTATGTTTTGCAGTTGGTTACACTAGTGACTTCGACGAGTAGCTTGTATCCCAGCTACGATCTTGTACCCTTGGGAGGGTCGTGTTTAGTCAGGCTTCTTAGTCTTTTCCTTTTGTAGTTGTCTGTACTCGGACATGTCATGCTTCCGTTTCTTGTATGCTCTGAATGATGGTTCATGAGACCCCTGTTTGTATTGAATGCTATCTGGCTCTTCTGGGCCTTTATCTATATGAGTTTGAGTTATGTTGCGATGCCATGTTGTACAGCACATACTTGCATGTTATGCGTACGTGTAACATGTATTAGATTGTGCGGGATCCTTCAACCTAATGTTTATCCCTGGTAGCCTCTCTTATGGGGAAATGTAGTCTTGTGCTTCCATGAGCCATAGTAATCCGCTACAGCCTGGTTCACCGGAGTCCTGCTAGCCCAGCACTACTGATCCGGAACACTTGACTGGCCGGCATGTGATTCACTTCGTTCCTGTGTCTGTCCCTTCGGGGAAATGTCATGCGGTGACATCCGGAGTCCTGTCTAGCCTGCTACAGCTCGGGTTCCCGGAGTCCTGTTATCCCAGTGCTACAGCCCGGATTCATACGATGTTGACCGACATGCTCGAGGTTGATTCATGTATGCCTGTCCCTGTAAGTTAGTGCCACTTTGGGTCCACGACTAGTCATGTCGGCCCGGATTCTCTGTCATATGGATGCTAGCGACACTATCATATATGTGAGCCAAAAGGCACAAACGGTCCCGGGCCAGATAAGGTGGCACCCGTGGGATTACCGTGTGTCGGTGTCGAAACCGGCGGATCTCGGGTAGGGGGTCCCGAACTGTGCGTCTAGGCCGGATGGTAACAGGAGACTGGGGACACTTTGTTTTACCTAGGTTTGGGCCCTCTCGATGGAGGTAAAACCCTACTCTTGCTTGATTAATATTGATGATATGGGTAGTACAAGAGTAGATCTACCACGAGATCAAGGAGGCTAAACCCTAGAAGCTAGCCTATGGTATGATTGTGTATGGAGTTGATTCTGTCCTACGGACTACAACCCTCCAGTTTATATAGACACCGGATAGGGTTAGGGTTACATAGAGTCAGTTACAATGGTAGGAGATCTTGAATATCCGCATCGCCAAGCTTGCCTTCCACGCCAAGGAAAGTCCCATCCGGACACGGGATGAAGTCTTCAATCTTGTATCTTCATAGTCCAGGAGTCCGGCTGAAGGTATAGTCCGGCTACCTGAACACCCCCTAATCCAGGACTCCCTCAGTAGCCCCTGAACTAGGCTTCAATGCCGATGAGTCCGGCGCGCAAATTGTCTTCAGCATTGCAAGGCGGGTTCCTCCTCCAAGTCCTTCATAGAAGATTGTAATCACCAAGAGTAGTGTACGGCTCTGTAAAATGAGTTTCCACATATTGCCATAAAGAGAATAATATTAGCACAAATCAAATCTGCTGACGTATCCTGCAGTGCGCCATCACACTACAGCCAAGTCCTTTACTCGAATCGTTTTTATTTTTCCACCTCAGCATGTTTTGCGTGGCGGTTTCCTTGGCACGTCTTGTCAAAGCAGAGATCGTGTACCCTTTTTACGGGATTCTCATCAATACGGACGTGGGTAACCCAACCGCGCCATTTATCACGGCGCTCGAGAGGCAAGCGAGTTTTATTAGGCAGGTGGGGACGCATAACCGCATCCGCCTATATAAGGGGACAAGAATCCACCCTTTTCACCTACGCCTTCTTCCTCCCTTGCCTATCCATCTCTCGCGCACCCAAGCTCCAGCGCCCAAGCCCGTACTTCCCACCTCAACCTTCTCCAGCAATGTCTGGAGCGGGAGGCAAATGGATGGTCTCCTCCGTTACGGAGGGAAAAATTAAGAAGCTAAGGAAGGCCGGGTATCTGTCCAAGGACATCGCGCACCGACTTCCCGAGGAGGGGCAGCTCATCCCCACCCCAAGGCCCCACGAGGGGGTGGTTTTTCTCCTGCACTTGCTCCGCGGACTGGGTTTTCCACTCCACCAATTCGTCCGGGGGCTCATGTTCTACTACGGCCTAGATTTCCATGATCTGGCTCCGAACTTCATCCTCAACATCTCGGCGTTTATCGTCGTGTGCGAGGCTTTCCTCCGTGTTCCCCCCCATTTCGGCCTTTGGCTCAAGACTTTCAATGTCAAGCCCAAGGTGGTGCGCGGCAGCCAGGCGGAGTGCGGAGGCGCTATGGCGGGCAAGATGGCCAACGCCCTATGGTTCGAGGGCTCTTTTGTGGAGACCCTAAAGGGATGGCAATTCGGGTGGTTCTACATCACCGAGCCACGCGATCCGGAATGGACCGCGACCCCCGAGTTCCGATCCGGACCCCCCACGCGGCTTGTGTCCTGGAAAGAGACGGGCCTGTCGTGGGGTGACGAAAAAGAGGTGACCGGATTGCAAACATGCATCCGGTCCCTAGTGAACAAGCCAGTCCGGCTAGTTAATATAATCCAGGTTATGCTCGTCCGCCGGATCCTCCCGTGCCAACAACGGGATTTCAATCTGTGGGAGTTCGACCCGGCGCAGTACCAAACCCTCAACATGCTATTCGACACGTCGCATGAAGACGCCTGGAAGGTGCTATTCAAGGGCGCCGAGGCTCCCGCATCCACTTCCGAGGACCGCGGATACAGCTCGCAGCGTCACGCTAGCAAGGTACGCCATCTACACCCTTCACAGGATGTTTAAGCCTTTTTTCATAGTTTGACACTATGCGGGATCTGAACTCCCTTACCTTTGACAGGCTTGGCGAGCGGTAGCCGAGCCGATTAACTGTCCGGCTCCACTGCCCAAAGATCCAGCCCCAGCTTTACTGGTGAAGCTGCTGGCCTCGGCGCCTTATGTGGTGCCGGAGAAGAAGGCCAAGAAGAAGAAGACCACGGGGACTCGAAAGAGTGCCCGCAACGTGGTGGCGTCGGACTCATCATCTGACGAGTCCGAGGCGCCCTCCTCCCGCGAGAACGAGGAGGAGGAAGAAGAAAACTCTCCCCCTCCAGTGGAGGGAGGAGAGAAGAGGAAGGCCGCCCCAACGGGGGAGACCGAGGTGTCCAGGAAAAGGAAGACCCCTCCGTCGGACTACACCCCTGACGCCGAAGAGGGCGAAGAGGAGTGGCCGGACAGGACCAAGCGTCCGGCGAAATCGTAAGTTCGGGTATCAGAGTAACTCATGATGTTCCTTTATTGCGCAGCTTTCCCTAATGTCGAATGTAATCATGCAGCCCGCCCCGAGCCGCACTCAACGATTCGTCGAGCGGATCCCTGGATTCATCGGATGTGAACTCTGTTCCGCCCGTTGCCTCCCCCCGCACTGCAGATGACGCCGAAGTGGCGTCGCAACGAGCTCCGGGGCAGGAGGAGGTGATCCCGGAGGGGCCGCAAGGCGACCTCCCGGACCCCAGGAGTGAAGGGGACAAGACCCCTCAGCGCTCCAAGTCCGGCTTTAAGCCGGACACTGTGCCGGAATCTTCAACAATTCCGGACCGCGGCAGGCGAACTCCTTCCGAGAGGAGCAAGCCTTCTGAGCCGGCAGCCTCTGTCCAACCGGAGGCGCCGGACAATCTGCTGGAGGTGCTTGAAGGCGCCTCCATCGACGAGGAGCACCGTACTATTATGAGTACGGTGATCTGGAAGGTTCAGACCGCCAAGAGCGGGCTGAATGAAGCTTGCGCTGGCCTCCTAACAGGCTTCGAGGTAAGTAAAAATATGTAAAAATATTACCGCATAGACAGTAGCACCTGATGCTCTGTTTGGTGTCCGAAAAGGAAAGCCGAATAGAGGATCTATCAAATTTCGCAGGAGTCTAACAATAAAGAGTCAATATGCATATGCAGGCATCGCTGCTAGCCACCGCCGCACTGACTGCGGAGGTGGATACCGTAAAACAGGGACTCGAGCGGTCCGAGCAAGAGCTCGGCCTTGCCAAGCAGGAGCTCGAGGAGAAAGAAGTTAGGAAATACCTTATAAAAAGATGCCTATAGAGAGACGTGATTGCAAAAAATAACAAGATTGAACTTCTTATTGTAGGGGCCACGACTGAGGTGGCGTCCCTCAAGCAGGCGCTGTCCGAGGCCGAAAAGAAAACGGCCGCGGAGCGCACCGAGCGAGAGAAACTTGGGTCTCAGGTCGGCGAGATGCAGCAAGAGCTTCAGGCTCTCATGAAAAAACATGAGAGTTTGGAGCTTGAGTCAAAGACCCAAGCGTCTGAGCTCGCGACGGCCCTCGAGACGACCAAGTCTGCCAAGGTCGAAGCCCAAAAGGCCCTCTGAGAATTGGAGGATTTGAAAAAGATAGTAGCGGGTAAGGCATCCTTTATGCAAAGCAGAAATATAAAAGTAAACTACTTGTTACTTACCCGAATCCGGAGTTCTCCAGGGGCATTCGTAGATCTTCCCTGCAGCATTCTACCGAGCTGAAGAGGGCAGCTCAATAGAGAAGGTGTTCTGGTCTCAGTATGATGAGGCCAGACACCCTGTGCCCTTGAGGGACCAGTTGAAACAGCTGGTCGAACTCCACAAGGCGGCCGAACAAGCCATGAAGGGCTTCATAGTTCAGCTATGGCCCGGAGAGGCCTTGCCTGGGAGCTACTTCGGGCTGGTGCAGTGACTGGTGGAGGCCTGTCCAAGGCTCGAGGTCATCAAGCGCTCTGTCTGCATCGAAGGTGCCCGTAGGGCCCTTGCCCGTGTAAAGGTGCACTGGGGTAAGCTGGACGGCGAGAAGATTGTGACGGACGGGCCGCCGTCGGGGAAGGAGCGTCGCAAGCCGGAGAACTACTATAAGGATGTTCTTGCGGGTGCCCTCCTTGTGGCAGATGAGTGCACCAAGGATGTAATTTTTTGAATGAATTCGCTCGTGTTTATCCTGTGCGCTGAAAACTTGTTCACATGCGCTAAGCAATGCTTATTGAATTTAAAATATTATTTTTCTGTGCGGCCGTTTATCAAAAATTGAGAGATGGCCAGTCGTCGGCTTCTGCCCCCATGCCACTTAGTGCTGGGGTGTTCGGTGATAAACCTGGGCGCTCTTTTTCCCATGGTTGGGTCCTTCGAGGGAGGCGCTCAGCACGATGAACCAGGCAATCGGACTATAATGCTTGAACACTCTCACTTAGCCATAGAACGTTATAATTTTAAATTTCGGCGAAGCCCCTAGTTCGGAAGACCGAATTCGCGGCGCTATCCACGCCTAGGCTGGGGTTATCCAGCTCCTCGCTCGAAGCGGCATAAGCCTTTAGGGACTCGAAAAACCTCTCGAACAGCGACTGGTCTCTCGCCTCATCATGACAGTCAGTTTTAGCTTTCTCCACTGAGGTGCTTAACCCAGCTCAACCAGGGCACAATCGTAGTGGTTCTCCTAGTGCTACCTTAGCCGATATAGCGGAACGTAAGGCACCAAAACATAGGAGCCGGGCAAACCCAACTATTGACCCAAATCATGATTCGGAGCCGATGCATATAGTGCTATAAGTTCGGGGTGCCGCACTTGTTAAAGTGTACGGACTTCTCACACCATATTAAAGGGTACTGAAGCCCCTGGCGTACGTGTCGTACCATAGTGTACGGGTGCAACATGTCATCAGTGAACATATATATGAAAGGGGTAATGCAAAAAGTAGACAAAAAGCTAAACATTGTTTATGGAGAGGCTATTTATCAAAGCCGAACGATACAAATAGTGCGGTAAGCAAAAGATATTGGACTATTCACTATGTCCTGACTTAGGGGAAGGCCGCGGAATTATATATAAAGTAGGTATACTGCTCGCAACCGAGACCACCTCGGAGTTCCATAATGCGGCATGGCTCGTCTGCCTCCCTGGGTCTTGCATTGTTTGTGCGGCAATCGAATTGCCGAACAGGTCGTCCGAAGTATGGAGTCCTGAAAGTAAGAAGAAATTAAAAAAAGGAATCTGGCAGCCCCTGGTACGTTTTAAGCCGTATTTTGAGCATGCCGTTATTGTGCCCCTTCCCCTGTACCCATGGTATTTTAAGGGCGTAGTTATGTACGCGAGGTACTGGTTTTGCTAGGTCGCGAAAGCTGGGGTTGGGGCCGCATTGCTACGCTTGCTCAGAGTGTGCCAGGTGGTCCTGCTGTAGGTTACTCCGGGCGCGCTTGGTAGTGTCTGGCTTTTTAATGGACGGACTGGGGAATTGCCTAAGAAGGCTACTTTGTATCTCTGCTGCGGGAGCTGCCGTATGCTCCTCCGTACGAAGAGAGCGTTCGGTGTTTCCATTGACCGTGATTACTCCTCGAGGGCCTGGCATCTTGAGTTGGAGATATGCGTAGTGCGGCACCGCATTGAATTTTGCGAATGCGGTTCGTCCGAGTAGGGCGTGATAGCCACTGCGAAACGAGACTATATAGAAGATTAACTCTTCGCTTCGGAAATTGTCCGGGGATCCGAAGACCACGTCAAGTGTTACTGAGCCTGTACAGTTGGCTTCTACACCTGGTATGACGCCTTTAAAGGTCGTTCTTGTGGGTTTGATCCTTGAGGGATCAATGCCCATTTTCCGCACTATGTCCTGATAAAGCAGGTTTAGGCTACTGCCGCCGTCCATGAGGACTCTTGTGAGGTGAAATCTGTCGATGATTGGGTCAAGAACCAATGCGGCGAAGCCGTCGTGACGGATGCTAGTGGGATGGTCCCTTCGATCAAAAGTGATCGGGCAGGAGGACCATGGGTTGAACTTTGGGGTGACTGGCTCCATTGCGTATACGTCCCGTAGCGCACGCTTCCGCTCCCGCTTGGGGATGTGGGTTGCGTATATCATGTTCACCGTCCGCACTTGTGGGGGAAAGCCCTTCTGTCCATTGTTGTTCGGCGGCTTGGGCTCCTCATCGTCGCTGTGCAGCCCCTTGTCTCTGTTTTCGGCTCTTAACTTACCTGCCTTCTTGAACACCCAACAATCCGTGTTGGTGTGATTGGCTGGCTTTTCGGGGGTGTCATGTATCTGGCACAAGCGATCGAGTATTCGGTCCAAACTGGACGGGCCCTGAGCATTCTTTTTGAATGGCTTTTTCCACTGACCGGATTTATAGCCTCTGAATCCGGCATTGACTGCCGTGTCTTCATTGCTGTCGCTGTTAATGCGGCGCTTTTGGTTATTCCGATGTGTCCTGCCACTTTTGTCCTTGGTATCTGAATTACCAGGGTTCTTTGATAGGTTGTTACTGCGAGCTAGCCAGCTGTCTTCTCCCGCGCAAAAGCGGGTCATGAGTGTCGTGAGGGCTGCCATGGATTTCGGCTTTTCCTGTCCCAGGTGCCGGGCAAGCCACTCGTCGCGGATTTTATGTTTGAAGGCTGCTAGGGCCTCTGCATCCGGACAGTCGACTATCTGGTTTTTCTTAGTTAGGAACCGTGTCCAGAATTGTCTGGCTGATTCTTCTGGCTGCTGAATTATGTGGCTTAAGTCGTCGGCGTCCGGCGGTCGCACGTAAATGCCATGGAAGTTGTTGAGGAATGTGGCTTCCAGGTCCTCCCAAGAACCGATTGAGTCTGCTGGCAAGCTGTTAAGCCAATGTCGAGCCGGTCCTTTAAGTTTGAGCGGGAGGTACTTGATGGCATGGAGATCATCGCCGCGTGCCATGTGGATGTGAAGGAGATAATCCTCAATCCATATTGCCGGGTCTGTGGTGCCATCGTATGATTCGATGTCTACGGGTTTCAAGCCCTCTGGGATTTTATGATCCATTACTTCATTCGTGAAGCATAGCGGGTGTGCGGTGCCTCTGTACTGGGCTATATCACGACGCAGCTCGGAAGAGCTATGTCTGTTGTGTTCGGCCCGGCCGGATTTGTTGTATCCGGCGTGTGGATCATTGTCACATGCCGTAAGGCGCCTATGCGGTCCGTAGATCGATCTTGTCTCTCTTGCCTTGTCCTCCAGTATGTCTCGCAGGTCGGGCGCATTTTCCCGTGCCTTAGTTGTGCGGCATCGGGGCATTGCTTGGGTGGGGGGTTGAGAGGCCTCTCTGTCGCGGCCACGAGGTGGCCGGTCTGCCATGTCATGCGCTGGTGATGTAGGTTCTTCCTCTTCTGATCGGGGTAGTGACCTGCGCTTCGGGTAACTCTTGGAGGGGCATTCGAGTTCATACTCTTCGGCCGCAAGGTCTTCAGTCCATCTATAAGCTAGCAATTCTTGGGAAGCTCTAAGCTATTGCTGCTTTTTCTTGAGGCTGCTTGCCGTAGCTAAAAGGCTGCGTTTAAAACGCTCTTGTTCGGCAGGGTCTGATGGTATGATGAATTCGTCGTCATCGAGGCTTGCCTCGTCTTCGGAGGGAGGAGTATAGTTATCATCCTCGACCTCTCGGTCTGCCGCTCTCTCATGAGGGCTGGCATTTCCATCTTCCTGTGCCGAATCTTGCTGGGGTGGGTGTTCTTCGGCGTTATCCGGGGTAGTATTATCTCCCGTGCCGGAATCACTGTTTGTGCTTTGGCGGGATTTAGAGCGGCGCCGCTGACGTCGGCGCTTTGGCTGTTTCTTGGGGGCGTCATCCCCCATTGTTCCGTCGCCATCTCCGTCTTTTGGAGTATCCACCATGTATATGTCATATGACGAGGTGGTGTTCCAGCGCCCTACAGGTGCTGGTTCCTATTCGTCTCCTATATCGTCGTCCATGCCGTCGATGTCTTCGGAGCCGAAGTCTAGTATGTCAGTTAAATCATTGATAGTGGCTACAAAGTGGGTGGTGGGTGGGTTTTGAATTTCCTCACCGTCCGTGTCCCACCCTTGCTGGCCGTAGTTCGGCCAGGGCTCTCCTGATAAAGAGAGAGACTTAAAGGAATTCAGGATGTCGCCAAAAGGCGAATGCTGAAAGATGTCCGCGGCGGTGAACTCCATTACCGGCGCCCAATCGGATTTGATTGGCAGGGGTGCGGGGGGCTCGGAGTTCGAAGAGGAATCCGGCTCCTCGGAGTCACGAGCCACGCGGAGTGCGGAGTTGGAGTTCGGCTCAATCACCTCTTAGATCGCAGCCCCTGAGGCACCATCCAACCGCTGATCCTCTATCGGCGCAGTAGGTTCCGAATCAATGGTCGAAACCGGTGCGTGTGCGGCCTCTGAAGCGCTGTTCGGCAGCAGAGCTATATCATGCCCGTCGAGACAGCGCGGCACGCTTGGCTGTGGCTCGAATCCGTCGAAGATCAAGTCCCCGCGGATGTCAGCCGTGTAGTTTAGGCTTCAAAACCTGACCTGACGGCCAGGGGCGTAGCTTTCGATCTGCTCAAGGTGGCCAAGCGAATTGGCCCGCAGTGCGAAGCCGCCGAGGACGAAGATCTGTCCGGGGAGAAAAGTCTCACCCTGGACCGAATCGTTGTTGAAGATCGAGGGAGCCATCGGGCCTAAAGGCGACGACACAGAGGAACTCTCAATGAAAGCACCAATGTCGGTGTCGAAACCGGCGGATCTCGGGTAGGGGGTCCCGAACTGTGCGTCTAGGCCGGATGGTAACAGGAGATTGGGGACACTTTGTTTTACCCAGGTTCGGGCCCTCTCGATGGAGGTAAAACCCTACTCCTGCTTGATTAATATTGATGATATGGGTAGTACAAGAGTAGATCTACCACGAGATCAAGGAGGCTAAACCCTAGAAGCTAGCCTATGGTATGATTGTGTATGGAGTTGATTCTGTCCTACGGACTACAATCCTCTGGTTTATATAGACACCGGATAGGGTTAGGGTTACATAGAGTCGGTTACAATGGTAGGAGATCTTGAATATCCGCATCGCCAAGCTTGCCTTCCACGCCAAGGAAAGTCCCATCCGGACACGGGACGAAGTCTTCAATCTTGTATCTTCATAGTCCAGGAGTCCGGCTGAAGGTATAGTCCGGCTACCCGAACACCCCCTAATCCAGGACTCCCTCATCGTGTGTGAGGCTGCAAAGTGATATGAAGTGTTACATGCTAGATCGGTGTGACTTAGGATCGGGGTCCCGACATCCCTCTCTCTGGTTTTCTATTTATTAATGTTTTCTATTTTCTGCAATTTGTTTGGACTTAGTAATAATACTAATCCATTTTATTTAATTCTGTCAAATTTTGGAGGGACCTAAGGGATTAATCCAGACCCCCTCACCAAAATTCAGAATTTTTGGACATATAATATATATATAGAAAATATATATCCAAAGCAAATAATTACTAGATTAATTCCAAATGCCCAAAATAAATACTTATGAGCTCTTAAAAATATTGATTTGATTTTTATCCCTGTCCAATATTTTCAGAGGGCAACATGAGCATTTTCTTGGACCCTTTTGGAGCAATTTTTTTATTTGGGTCATTTCCAGAATGACTCTGAGGGTTTCACAAATCCTCATTTCAAATTTCAATGAAATTTAAACATGATGCAACTATGACCAGCTAGTCCAGGTCATACCAGAACTAGGGATGTGACACTTCGGAGGGGGGCATGTAATTATCATCCTCCGCTTCTCCATCTGCCGCTCTCTCAGGAGGGCAGGCTTCTCCATCCTCCTGCTCTAAATCTTGCTGGAGGGGATTGTTGTTATCTTCGGCACTATCTGGAGTGTTATTATCTCCTGTGCCGGTATCACCACTTTTGCTTTGGCGGGACTTAGAGCGGTGCAGCTGATGTTGGCGCTTGGGTTGCTTCTTGGAGGGGTCATCCTCCGCTGTCTCGTCGCCATTACTTCTTTGGGTGTGTCCACCATGTATATATCGTATGATGAGGTGGCTGTCCAGTGCCCTGTGGGCAGTGGTTCATCTTCGTCTCCTGCATCGTCGTCCATACCGTCGTTGTCTTCGGAGTCAAAGTCGAGCATGTCGGTTAAGTCATCGACAGTGGCTACTAAGTGGGTGGTGGGCGGGCCGTGAATTTCTTCGTCGTCCGCATCCCAATCCTGCCGGACATAGTTCGGCTAGGATCCTCCTGACAAGGAGAGAGACCTTAACGAGTTCAGTATGTCACCAAAGGGCGAGTGCTGAAAAATATCCGCGGAGGTAAACTCCATGATCGGAGCCCAATCGGATTCGCTAGGAACGGGCGCAGGTGGTTCGGAGTCCGTGGCCGGAGAGAGATCCGACAGTTTGTCAACACGGCTCTCGTGTAGAGTAAGGTCGATGTTCGGCTCGATCACCGATGAGGGTAAGGCCTCCGTGGCGGGGTCCGTCCCCCCGTCCATGGATGACGTAACTGGCTCCGAATTGAGGATAGGAGCGGCTGCCGATGCGATCTCCTGAACACTGTCGGATGGTAGAGCTAAATCGTACTCATCATGACCGCGTGACGCACAAGGCAGAGGCTTGAATCCGTCAAAGATCAAGTCTCCGCGGATATCGTCCGTGTAGTTTAAGCTTACAAACCTGACCTGATGACCAGGGGCGTAGCTTTCAATCTGCTCCAAATGGTCAAGCAAATTAGCCCGAAGTGCAAAGCCGCCAAATACAAAAATCTGTCCGGGGAGAAAAGTCTCACCCTGGACTGCATCGCTAATGATGATAGAAGGAGCCATCAAGCCTGACGGCGACGACACAGAGGAACTCTCAATGAAAGCACCAATGTCGGTGTCAAAACTGACAGATCTCGGGTAGGGGGTCCCGAACTGTGCGTCTAGGCGGATGGTAATAGGAGGCAGGGGACACGAAGTTTTACCCAGGTTCGGGCCCTCTTGATGGAGGTAAAACCCTACGTCCTGCTCGATTAATATTGATGATATGGGTAGTACAAGAGTAGATCTACCACGAGATCAGAGAGGCTAAACCCTAGAAGCTAGCCTATTGTATGATTGTATGTTGTCCTACGGACTAAAACCCTCCGGTTTATATAGACACCGGAGAGGGCTAGGGTTATAAAAGGTCGGTTACAAAGGAGGAGATATACATATCTGTATTGCCTAGATTGCCTTCCACGCCAAGTAGAGTCCCATCCGGACACGAGATGAAGTCTTCAATCTTGTATCTTCATAGTCTAACAGTTCGGCCAAAGAATATAGTCTGGCTGTCCAGAGACCCCCTAATCTAGGACTCCCTCATCTACACCCGGCGATTGATCCCCCTTCCTTCGATTAACACTACACTGCTTTGGCACCGCGGCCCAGAATACTCGGAATCTTACAGTAGCCAACATGATACCAAGTTTGATTTTCTCAATGTTGTCATCTGCCAAGTGCCCACAAGATCTGTGAATTATAAAGACTTCAGGCTAATTGCGTTCTTCAACCGCGGTCTCGCCTACCTGACAGGTCACTGCGGTAAGTGGATAAATCTGCACGTCCATCACAGGATCATACATCCTCCATGGTTCTCTGATGCCATTAAACACAAGGGCTTCATTTACACTGTCGACTCCTTCTATGGCTGGACGTATTGTTGTCCTACTCCAGTCATCGCTACAAACGGTTGTTACAGCAGTATGTTACTTTCCTATGATATCATGATGGCTTGCTTATATTACTGTCAACATTTGCTGAAAAAATATTCATGCTCATAACATGTTGTTCTTAAGATTGACTAAATCAAGAGCCCTTTTTTATTTGACTCCAACTTGATATGATGTTGTAGGCTGCCTAGTGTCCCTACCCTTCCTAATCCCAGAACCTTTCAAAGAAAATGGCATGGCAGTTGCAGGTGGTTCCTGGCTCGATCAGACGACGGCGAAAGATTTATGATCGTTCGCACGTACCGGACGTGTTGTTTCGCGGAATACAATCACAGTCACTGCAAGGTCTTTGAGCAGGATCCCAGCTTCTCTGGGCCTTCAGGAATTTTTGACTGGAGGCTGGTAAGTAGCCTTGGTACACGCTCTCTGTTTGTCAGACTGAATGATCCAATTAACAAGGAGATAACCGACGGCAAGGATCATGATGGCAGTGCGGTTTCGTTCATCAGGCAAAACTGTGTGTACACAGCGTACCATGCGTCTCTGCATGCACCATACCCTGATATGTGCCGCCACGCTCTGCAGCCCAAAGTAGGAGAGAGGGTCGCAAGTATTAGACTTCGACCTGCTGGCTGGAGTTTCCCCCGTCAGGCACCCATCTGGTTCAAGCCGTCAGCCAATCTCCACAGCTTAATAAATAGTAACGTCTAACTGAGCCAGTTAGTTAGATGCGTACACTTGGTGTAGTAGGATCTTTATTTAGTTTGACGCATACACTTGTTCTTTTTTGGTATCCCTTTTGTAATGATGGCTGATGTTTGGTTTGGAAGAGAGAGTTGCGTCTTCACTCTTCTGGTTTGCTTACTGCTTCTGTTGCACCCCCAGCCCTGGTTGCTGCTGTTGTGGTTTGCAATGTACAATCAGTAGTATATTTTGTCTGTTGGTTGAATAAATGTGTTGTTAGACCGACAAACACAATGTCTTGGAAGTCGTTGCACGGTTCGATCCTTTAGTGCCCCGTACCGTACGGAGTGCATACTATTTTTCATACGGAACACATTTTCCACTTGTTGATAACATGCAGCCCACTGATGAAGGCCCAATAGAGAAGCCCATAATTAACTGGAAGGGAGGCTCTCACATGAATCCGGCCCAGGTACATGCTCATGGTCCCCTAAACATAAATAAGTAAGTAAATAAAGAAATAAATAAAGCTAAATGCTCATGCACCAGTTCTTTGGGAAAATAGGTAGCCTAGTATTTCTTTTTGAAGAATACCCAAGCTAGGCTTACGAGTATGGTCAATGTCTATTAAAAGTAATATCAAAAGGGGTTGAAAATTCCAAAAAAAATATAGCAAATGGGATATAAGTTTCTTTTTTGTTTTTGTTCTTCACTGATATCTTATACGTATTTCATTGGATTTAACATGACATAGTACTAATTTATTTTTAAATTTGTTTTAGTATGGCTATTAATTTTTGGATTAAGAATATTTCGTTCCCCAGCAAAAAGTTGTGAATTTTCAAAATTTCCCACATATTTAGTTAACTTTTTGACCCTGGTACTGACCAGAAAATGGACACCACTTCTAAAACTGGAAAACGGGCTCCAATAAATTCCATATGAATTAGAAAATGAGAAAAAATTATAAAAATAATTGCAAATGGGTTGTACACGCCGCAGATTTCGAGGCTGACTTGTTTATGCATGGCTTTGTCAATGAACACACGATTCTAGCAGAAGTGAATGTTGGATGTCCATCCAACGGCCGACGTGCTTCTTCAATCTCTGATCTTCCTGCTCCAGCCGCCTAAACTAGCGCCGGCGGGACTGCCTGCTCCCTCCTCTTGTGGCCCGCTGTGATGCCGCGCAGGCTTCCCCGTCCCACCCTACTCCCTCCGCTGGCCTGGTCGCACGCAATCAACTGCCTCCTTATTACGCGAAAAAAATGATTCCTCCCACTGACATCTAGGGCGCACCGGTTGGGAGGCTGACTTGTGGGCCTACTAAGTTGAAGCGTACGCAAGGCTTGTCAACTTAGTCAACAAACAATTCTAGCAGCAGTAACCGTTGGATTTGAATTGAACGGTCCTGTTGCTTCTTCAATCGCTGCTCTTCTTGCACCAGCCTCCCAAACCAGCGCCGGGGAGACCGCCTGCTCCTGCCTCCAGTGGCCGGCTGTGCTGCCGTTGAGGCCTCATCGCCCCCTACTACTCCCACCGCTAGCCAGGCCCTGCGGCGACGGCAGCCTCACACCGCAGCAGAACCAGTGAACCCTCGTACTCCTCTCCGCGTGGGCATCCACTGTCGCGTCTTCCCCGGCTCCGCATCGTCCCCTTCCTAGGCCTTGCCGTCGTCCACCACCTTGGAGCTCTCAGCGCGTCGTGGTCAACGTGGTCAACGACATTCCATCGGAAGAGTACTGTACATGGAGAGGCTGACAGCTGGGTCCACGGCCACAGCCCAGTTTTTTGTTATTTGCTAAGTAAGTCGCTTTGCCAGGCCTGTTGGGCTGCAAATCTTTCAAGACAAGGAGAGCTTTCATTCGGCTGGCCGAGAAAATGGCCCATCAGTAATGAGAAATGGGCTGTGCATTTTTAAAACACATCAAACCGGCAATTAGTTTCAAATATCTTTTTTTCATTTCGAGATTTTAAATTACATTAATTTTTATGCATGGAGAATTTGTTGGATTTTATATTGATATACATTTATTTTTAAAATCAGTTTGAATCTGAGTCGAAATTTCGGGATTAAAAATAGTTCGGACCACATCGAAATATGCAAAATTTCATATAATTTTTTAAATGTGGCCACAATATGGGATGTAATGCTAACAAAAAGAATATGGGCTCCAAAAAAACCTTAATAATTAGCAAATGGGTTGTAAATTATTAGAAATAATGGCAGATGGGCTGTATGTCGTTTTCCACAGATTTGAGGCTTTCCTATAAAAAGGTTGACGCACAAGCAGTGACTGTTGGATGGCCATCCAACGGCCATCGTGCTTCTTCAATCTCTGCTCTTCCTGCTGCAGCCGCTCAAACAAGCGCCGGCGGAACTGCCTGCTCCCTCCTCCCCGTGGCCGGCTCTGCTGCCACGCAGGCCTCACCACCCCACCGTACTGCCATCGCTGGCCTAGCCATCCCTCTACTCACCCACACCTGCCGTTATTCTCTAGCGACGGCAGACAAACCAGTAAACCCTCATACAGTCGTACTCCCCTCCGTGTGGGAAACAACTGCCGAGTCTTCCCTGCCTCCGTGTCGTTCCCTTCCTAGGCCTCGCCGTCGTCCACCGCCCTGGTGCTCTCGGCGCGGCCTAGTCAACGTGGTCAACGACCGACATGCATCTGAAGTGGACTGTACGTGGAGAGGCCGACAGCTAGGTCCACGGCCGCACGCAAGGAAATGCCTCCTTATTACGCGCAAAATAATGATTCCTCGACCTGACATCAGGGACCCACCGAAAGGGCCTCTATATTTCGTGAAAAAAATGTTACCTCCGCTGACAGCTCGGACCCACCAGCTATATCTTCGCATGCAAGGAAGTGCCTCCTTATTACGCACGAAAAAATGAATACTCCCCCTGTTAGCTGGGACCCAGTATAGTGGCAGGCTGACTTGTGGGCCTACTAAGTTGACGGGGACGGAGGGCTTTGTCAACTTAGTCAATATGCACGATTCTAGCTCTAGTGACCGTATGATGTCCATCCAACGGCCGTAGTGCTTCTTCAACCTCTGGTCTTCTTGCTCCAGCCGCCCAAACCAGCGCCGGTCGTGCCTCATGCTCCTGCCTCCCGTGGCCGACTGCGATGCGACGGAGGCCTCACCGCCCCCTACTACTCCCACCGCTGGCCAAGCCATCTCTCTACTCACCCACACCCCCTGTTATTCTGCGGAGATCGCAGCCTCACACCGCAGCGAACTAGTGAACCCTCGTACTCCTCTACGCGTGGGCATCCACTACCGCGTCTTCCCCGGCTCCGCGTCGTCCCCTTCCTAGGCCTTGCCGTCGTCCACCGCCCTGGTTCTCTCGGAGCGGCATGGTCAACGTGGTCAAAGAACGGCTTCCATCGCACGTGGACTGTACGTGGAGAGGCTGCCAGCTGCATCCACGGCCACAGCAAGGAAGTGCCTCCTTATTACGTGCAAAATAATTATTCCTCCACCTGATAGCGGGGACCCACCGGACGGGCCACCGTATTTCGCGAAAAAAACGTTCCCCCCTGACTGTTGGGACCCACCAGCTACATCTTCGCATGCAAGAAAGTGCCTGACAGTCGGGACCCACCTGGTCGAAGCGTACGTAGCATTGTCATTCTAGTCGCGAACGTGTATGTACATATATACTGGTGGATGTAGAGGCGCGCACGTGTCGTAGTAGAGGCGCGCACGTAGCATGTACATGTACGTACAGCGGCCAGGGTGCAAGAAAGAAAATACGGCCACGTATGTGTACATACGGGCGGGGTCTCGAACTCCTACTCGCGCATACGTACGGCCAGGGCTCGTGTACATGGCTGGGTCAGAACGAAGAAATAGTGTCGTCGCCGTGTTCATGGGGAGGAAACAGAATGTGTCGTGTTCATGGGGAGGCAACGGAATGCGTCGTGTTCATGCGGAGGCAGCGGAGTGCGTCGTGTTCATCGGGAGGCAATGGAACGCGTGGGAGCCAACCGGCTGGGTCGGAACGGAATGCGTGGTCGTGTTCATCGGGAGGGCTTGGACGGAATAGGCGATGGAAACGAGGCCTGGCGTACCGCAAACCGGAGGAAACGGACCTTCTACGTATGGAACGGGATCCTGTTGATCGGGAGGGGTGTGGCGTACCGCAAAACGGAGGAAACGGACCTCCTGCGGTCTAAACGGGGGTCCTGTTGATCGGGAGGGGTGTGGCGTATAGCAAAACGGACGAAACGGACCTCCTACGGTCGAAACGAGGGTCCTGCTGATCGGGAAGGGGTGTGGCGTACCGCAAAACGGACGAAACGGACCTCCTACGGTCAAAATGGGGGTCCTGTTCATCGGGAGGGGTGTGGCGTACTGCAAAACGGGACTCCACGGGATACTACTCATCTCCACCGTCGACCTCCTCCAGCCTCCACGGGCTACCGTCGACCTCCTCCAGCCTCCACGGGCTCCTGTTCATCCAGCCTCCACCGCGCGCTACTCCACCGGCTACTATTCAACCACCCCTCCACGGGCACCCCTCCACCGTCTACTGTTCATCCAGCCCTCCACAGCACGACGTCCTGTTCAACCACCCCTCCACGGGCACCCCTCCATCATCTACTATTCATACAGCCCTCCACACCACGGG
>NC_041380.1:30583925-30609684 GCF_002162155.2 Triticum dicoccoides
TCACTGTTCATCCAATCGCTCGGGTTCAGTAACGCGTAGCCTGCAGTGCAATCGCTCGGGTTCAGTTAGAGCCCAACGACTCGCTCAAGTTCAGTTAGAGCCAACGCCTCGCACACACACGCGTATGTGTACGAGAGATACGCGCATCGCTCGGCCCCTGAACTCCCACCATAACCGGGAACTCCCCGAAATTTTCCTCCCCCTCGCTTCTACCATGGTTTTTTCCGTCATGGATGGCCCAAAGAATGTCATGCAGCCGCATCTCCGGCCCGCCCAGGACGAAAAGCCCATTTTCTGTCATGATTTTTTGTCATAGAAGTAGGAGCCCACCACATCTATGATGATACCGTGTTTTGTCATAATTATCGTCATAGAAGTGTCATATGTATGACAGAAAAAAAAAATTGTTCGGCCCAAAATGTCACGGATGTGTCTTTTTTTGTAGTGTTGCCGTTGAGCCCTAGGCTCCGGCATGGGCGCAGCGCATCGTCCGTTTCCTCCAAACAGGGGAACTCCCCGAGGAACAGGAAGAGGCAGAGTAAGTAGCTCATCGGTCCAGCATGTACCAGTTCGTGGATGATGCCCTATACAAAAGGAGACCGAACAGCGTGAAAATAAAGTGCATTCCATAGAAGGATGGACTAGATCTGTTGGCAGAGATACATGGAGGCATGTGTGGCTCCCACATAGGGACAAGAGCCCTTGCCAGCAAAGCGTTCTGGCAAGGTTCCTTCTGGCCCACCGCTCTCCAGGATGCAACTGCACTAGTAACCAAGTGTGAAGCGTGCCAGTTCCATTCAAAGAAGCTTCGTCAACCAGATCAAGCTCTTCAGACAATCCCTCTTTCCTGACAATTTTCGGTCTGGGCGCTCGATATACTAGGCCCTTTTCCCCATGCCGTCGGGGGCTTTGAGTACTTGTACGTCGCAATCGATAAGTTCACAAAGTGGCCGGAAGTGGAACCGGTGAGAAAGGTGACAACACAATCAGCCATCAAGTTCTTCAAGGGACTAGTTTGCTATTTTGGTGTGCCAAATAGGGTCATCACCGACAACAGCACGCTGTTCACGAGCCGCACCTTCACGCAATACATTCAAGACCTCGGCGGCAAGGTTTGTTTTGCTTCTGTTGCTCATCCCAGAAGTAACGCCCAGGCTGAGAGGGCGAATGCAGAAGTGTTGCGAGGCCTCAAGACCAGAACTTTCGACAGGCTAAGTGCAGAAGGCACTGGATTGATGAGTTGCCAACGGTTCTTTGGTCGATCAGAACGACACCAAATCGAGCCACTGGCCGGACACCCTTTGCCCTGGTATACGGGCCAGAAGCAGTTCTCCCCGCGGAACTCATATACGGCACCTCCAGTGCTCGCTTATGATGAGTTTGAGCAAGAGCAGTTGCATCAAGATGATGCGACGCTCCTTGAGGAAGATCGTCTTCAGGCTGTTGTGCGAGCTGCTTGCTACCAGCAAGCCTTGCGCCGCTACCATAGCTGCAAGGTTCACACACGAAGCCTTGAGGAAGGCGACCTTGTTCTTTGGTGAATCCAATCCTCCAAGATTTCAAACAAGTTGACGCCAAAGTGGGAAGGCCCTTATCAGGTAATACAAGTCACCAGGCCCGGCGCAGTCCGTCTAGAGACCAAAGATGGCATTCCGGTGAGCAATTCCTGGAATATCGAACATCTTCGCAAGTTTTACCCCTAAGGCACGGTTTCCAAGAGCCCCGGCAACCCCCCTTTTTGTACTAGCCTTGCCGGCAAGGCAGGTAACCCTATGTACAAAGCCAGGCGTAGACCCTATGCACAGTCAGGGAAAGAAAACCCTTAGTATGTACAATTTTCCGTAGATTTCCATGTTTATGTGTATACGTATATACATTCTTGTCCAGGATATTGTACTTCTTTTTGATTCCAACGAATGTTAATGAACCGCCAAGGTTCGATGCTCTTGCCCTCTCTTCTTTCCACCCACGGCAAGGACGCCCAATTCCACCAAGGACCCGTCTCCGACAAGAGATTGGGAAGACTGCCCGGCACGGCGATCCCCGGCAAACCAAAAGGATAAAGTCTACCTCTTGCCCATTCATGTTTGTAACCTGTGACTTGTGCATTAGAAAACCTCGCCACTCTCTTTTAAACTTAGGTGCTCCCATCCCTGACCCGAACGCTGCTTCGGTCGGAATGGTCGTAGTAGCATTTGCTAAAAGGAGATTGACGAGGAGCTGGACCCTTTATCTGTAACCCGGCAGATGTGATTCTCCAGCATGCACAGAGGGCACCAGCAGGATAGCTTGTCGGGAGAACTCGTTTATCTACATTAAAGAGGCATTACACCTCTGCATGGACGTGTACATTGATGTCTACTACACAACCTTCTTGTAGACGTTGTTGGGCCTCCAAGTGCAGAGGTTTGTAGGACAGTAGCAAATTTCCCTTAAGTGGATGACCTAAGGTTTATCAATCCGTAGGAGGCATAGGATGAAGATGGTCTCTCTCAAGCAACCCTGCAACCAAATAACAAAGAGTCTGTTGTGTCCCCAACACACCCAATACAACGGTAAATTGTATAGGTGCACTAGTTCGGCGAAGAGATGGTGAAACAAGTGGTATATGGATAGTAGATAAAGGTTTTTGTAATCTGAAAATATAAAAACAGCAAGGTAGCTAATGATAAAAGTGAGTGTAAACGGTATTGCAATGCGTTGAAACAAGGCCTAGGGTTCATACTTTCGCTAGAGTAAGTTCCCTCAACAATACTAACATAATTGGATCACATAACTATCCCTCAACATGCAACAAAGAGTCACTCTAAAGTCACTAATAGCGGAGAACGAATGAAGAGATTATGGTAGGGTACGAAACCACCTCAAAGTTATTCTTTCCAATCAATCCGTTGGGCTATTCCTAAAAGTGTCACAAACAGCCCTAGAGTTCGTACTAGAATAACACCTTAAGACACAAATCAACCAAAACCCTAATGTCACCTAGATACCCCAATGTCACCTCAAGTATTTGTGGGTATGATTATACGATCTGCATCACACAATCTCAGATTCATCTATTCAACCAACACAAAGGACCTTAAAGAGTGCCCCAAAGTTTGTACCGGAGAATCACGACTAAAACGTGTGCCAACCCCTATGCATAGGTTCATGGGCGGAACCCACAAGTTGATCACCAAAACATACATCAAGTGAATCACGTGATATCCCATTGTCACCACAGATATCCACGGCAAGACATACATCAAGTGTTCTCAAATCTTTAAAGACTCAATCCGATAAGATTACTTCAAAGGGGAAACTCGATTCATTACAAGAGAGAAGAGGGGAAGGAGAAACATAAGATCCAACTATAATAGAAAAGCTCACGATACATCAAGATCGTGCCAAATCAAGAACACGAGAGAGAGAGAGAGAGAGAGAGAGAGAGATCAAACACATAGCTACTGGTACATACCCTCAGCCCCGAGGGAGAACTACTCCCTCCTCGTCATGGAGAGCATCGGGATGATGAATATGGCCACCGGAGAAGGATTCCTCCTCCGGCAGGGTGCCGGAACGGGTCTAGATTTGTTTTCGGTGGCTACGGAGGCTTCTGGCGGTGGAACTCCTGATCTATTGTGCTCCCTGGAAGTTTTAGGATACGTGGGTATATATGGGTGAAAGGAGTACGTCGGTAGACCGAAGGGGTGGCCACGAGGCAGGGGGCGCGCCCCCTACCCTCGTGAGCTCCTCCTTCATCTTCTGTCGTAGGGTCCAAGTCTATCCGGTAGGTTTCCTTCCAAAAATAACTTCTCCAGTTGATTTTGTTCCGTTTCGACTCCGTTTGATATTCCTTTTCTTCGAAACACTAAAATAGGCATAAAACAGCAAATCTGAATGGGCCTCCGATTAATAGGTTAGTCCCAAAAATAATATAAAAGTGGAAATTAAAGCCCAATATTTCTCAAAACATTAGATAATATAGCATGGAGCAATCAAAAATTATAGATACGTTGGAGACGTATCAAGCATCCCCAAGCTTAATTCATGCTGGTCCTCGAGTAGGTAAATGATAAAATGATAATTTTTGATGTGGAATGCTAGTTGGCATAATTTCAACTAGCGGAGTGGCCCGTGCAATTGCGCGGCTAGAATTGTATTTTTTTTTTGATTTTTTATATTTCTTTAAAACATTTGGTGGTACGAAAATATGTGGTGTAAATATTGCATGGATAACAACATAGTTATTCGTATTGTAAAATCGAAAGTGTCTGGAAATTAAATGGAACACATGTAGGCTTTAGTTGCATTCCAATGAGCCGTATGTATCCAACTTGTTTGGTAGTTTGAAGATAAAGGATGTAAAATTTTCAATCTCAAATTTATGTTTGAACTCCATTAGTGGTTATTGATTTTATGAACATCATATATATGAATAAGATAATATAGTATTTTGATTTATAAATTTCAGCAACAACAATTATAATTAGGACTCATCGCAACTAATTGCATGATTGATTATTTTTGAAAAATCGCTTGGTTGCTAGCAGTTGATATTGTTATATACGTGCAAACCACAGTTGTCCTATTTTCCATGTTATGACAGCTCTATTCATATGGCCTATTTTGTTTAATATATTATTGCAGAACATTTGTGACACTAAAATTCATTAAATCTCAATTTGGATTCCCTGCAAGAACTCAACTTTGGATTAAACCAATAAGTTTGGATTAAATCAATTACATGTTCCTTTAGTATACATATAGTTCTACTGTTTATCTGCCTTCTAATAATTTTATTAATTATTTAATATCGAGTTTGTACTGGAACCAAATCACAATATTTTCCATATTACAATTTTATGTATTTATTGTTGTTGTATTATTTGTCAATCCAATGAAATATTGTAATATTACAATTTTATTTTAATTTAGCTAATTATAAATGTTACATTGTGTTCATCCTAGCTAAAATGCTAGAATTCAGTTCTTTTGAATTCATAAATAAAACATAGTGCTTTTCTATTGATTTGGTATGTGCGCACGGGCTAGCAATTAAACTATAAAATACTAAATATTTTTTATGCACTATACACACAATATAATAACACATATATCTATATGACATCTTGTATTCAGATAGTTGTGCTGCAAAATATAATATAGTTTCATGTACGACAACCCTTCTATTTTCAGTACTTAATGACTTTGGTTAACAGTAATAAGACTATGCGAGTTATGTTGTCTATTAGGAACTAAAGAGTTGTTATTATTTTTCATATCATGATAAATCTAAGTTTCATGTTCACAAAATGATGAACAGAATTGTCATATTCCAATTCTTCTCAAACATGTTTCTGTTCATCATGAGGAAACAGTTTTTCCTTGAACAAACCAATGCATTCTTAGGTTGATATTTGCACATATAATTCATCAATTTGAAAAGAACACCTCAACTACCAGTAATTCATAAATAGTTGAGATAACTTGGTGTGCACCAGAACTGAAAAAAAGAAGTACACATAAAGACATGGATCTCTATGGACATAAAGATAGTACATGGAGCACACCATGATTACAGAGTAACTCTTATTGTGTCATGTACTGGAGCTTCTATTTTGTTTGTGATACTCTTTGATGCTTGACATGTAATCTAAATATATTACCTGTAGTAAAAGTCATCTGAATATAAGGTATTATAGTATCACAATGTGCTCCGGATATGTATATTCCTACCTCGACTTGGCTTTGCTTTCACTGAGACGATCCAGCGAGTTGCCGTGTAGTTTACGGCCAGCACGACCTTTGAAAACCTAGCTCGATTTGCTTCCTGATGTGATGGCTAGAACAAATCTTCACGTACAAAGCTAGCTAATCAGGCGATCTGCAATAACAAACCGGAAATACCATACGCTAAAATCGATTTACATGACTACATAAAAGTTTAGTGGACGTGCATGCAATGTAGTGTGCATCAAGCCGCATGGGAGGGTTCTGATGAGAAGGTTGTAGGGTTACCTCACGGTCGGCGTTGCCTCTGTCGCCGTCCCTCCTTTGACGCATGCGTCCAAGTCGACCATGGGTTGGCTGTTTCGCCAGCCTCTGTCGTACTTGTACCTGTGATGCACGTCCAAGAAGGTGTCGATCGATGCTTCCTCATCAGGCCTAGATTTGTTTGCCCCCAGCCGTTGATTTTTGGCACCCAAACTCCACCGTTTCTTCGACACCTGCATTCGTTGGTTGCCACGGGCTGGCTGCATCAGCACCCTATGTCGTATACTCGAATATACATGTGATGCACGTCGTTCTTTGTCCCTCGGCAAGCCTAGATTTCTTTGCTCCCGGCCGTTGGTTTTTGGTGCGGAGACTCAGGCGCTTCTTTGACGCCTGCATGTACGTTGGCCGTCGACTGTCTTCTTCAGCACCCTCGAAGCCTAGGTTTTCTTTTTTGACCTGTTCTTGTGCTAGGGGTCAAAAGTGTTGGTTCGTTCGAGTCCGTGAGCACATGATGGTTCCTCTAGCACCTAAAATTAATCTGACCGACAGATTATTGGAAGTAAAAAAAGTGTTTCTTTTTTTTACAGACGGAAGTGTTTCCTTTTATGAGGTGACCTAGTTTTATACGTGCTAATTTTGTTGGACTGTTTTGGGTTTTTTTAGGATATTTTATTTGGAGTTGGATTCTATACGTGCTTACCATCCGGTTCTGCATGACCATATAACAGACCTCTATGTCTACAACACCTAAACTCTGTCCGTAATATGTACGAAGCCTACTCTTTGTAATTTTTTTTGACATGTACTCTTTGTAGTTGGAAGCACACGTGAGATCTATGTTAAGTCAACTATATAGAATCTAAAACAACTGTATAGAATCTTAGCCGTTCAAATCTCATGACTTAACATTGATAAATCTTAACCGTTCTTTTTCTATCGTTTTAATAATATAATAGATGTAATTCTTCTTACTTGTGATATGAATATTCAGATCCGAAAGATTCAAGACAAAAATTTATTTTGACATAAAAATAATAATATTTCAAGCATACTAACTAAGCAATCATGTCTTCTCAAAATAACATGGCCAAAGAAAGTTATCCCTACAAAATCATATAGTCTGGCTATGCTCTATCTTCACCACACAAAATATTTAAATCATGCACAACCCGGATGACAAGCCAAGCAATTGTTTTCGTATTTTTGATGTTCTCAAATTTTTTCAATCTTCACGCAATACATGAGCGTGAGCCATGAATATAGAACTATAGGTGGAATAGAGTGGTGGTTGTGGAGAAGACAAAAAGGGGAAGATAGTCTCACATCAACTAGGTGTATCAACGGGCTATGGAGATACCCATCAATAGATATCAATGTGAGTGAGTAGGGATTGCCATGCAACGGATGCACTAGAGGTATAAGTGTATGAAAGCTCAACAAAAGAAACTAGCGGGTGTGCATCCAACTCGCTTGCTCACGAAGACCTAGGGCATTTTGAGGAAGCCCATCATTGGAATATACAAGTCAAGTTCTATAATGAAAGATTCACACTAGTATATGAAATTGACAACATAGGAGACTCTCTATCATGAAGATCATGGTGCTACTTTGAAGCACAAGTGTGCTAAAAGGATAGTAGCATTGCCCCTTCTCTCTTTTTCTCTCATTTTTTTATTTTTTTATTTTTTATTTGGGCCTTCTCTTTTTTTATGGCCTCTTTTTTTTATTTGGGCTTCTTTGGCCTCTTTTTTTTATTTTTCGTCCGGAGTCTCATCCCAACTTGTGGGGGAATCATAGTCTCCATCATCCTTTCCTCACTGGGACAATGCTCTAATAATGATGATCATCACACTTTTATTTTTCTTACAACTCAAGAATTACAACTCGATACTTAGAACTAGATATGACTCTATATGAATGCCTCCAGCGGTGTACCGGGATGTGCAATGATGCATGAGAGACATGTATGAAAGAATTATGAATGGTGGCCTTGTCACAAATACGATGTCAACTACATGATCATGCAAAGCAATATGACAATGATGAAGCGTGTCATAATAATGGAATGGTGGAAAGTTGCATGGCAATATATCTCGGAATGGCTATGGAAATACCATAATAGGTAAGTATGGTGGCTGTTTTGAGGAAGGTATATGGTGGGTGTATGATACCGGCGAAAGGTGCGCGGTATTAGAGAGGCTAGCATTGGTGGAAGGGTGAGAGTGTGTATAATCCATGGACTCAACATTACTCATAAAGAACTCACATACTTATTGCAAAAATCTACAAGTTATCAATGCAAAGTATTACGCGCATGCTCCTAGGGGGATAGATTGGTAGAAAAAGACCATCGCTCGTCCCCGACCACCACTCATAAGGAAGACAATCAATAAATAAATCATGCTCCGACTTCATCACATAACGGTTCACCATACGTGCATGCTACGGGAATCACAAACTTCAACACAAGTATTTCTCAAATTCACAACTACTCAACTAGCATGACTCTAATATCACCATCTCCATATCTCAAAACAATTATCAAGTATCAAACTTCTCACAGTATTCAACACACTCATAAGAGAATTTTATTATTCTTGAATACCTAGCATTTTAGGATTTTAAGCAAATTACCATGCTATTAAGACTCTCAAAATAATCTAAGTGAAGCATGAGAGTTCATCTATTTATTCAAAATAAAACTACCACCATGCTCAAAAAGATATAAGTGAAGCACTAGAGCAAATGACAAACTACTCCGAAGGATATAAGTGAAGATCAACGAGTAGTCGAATAATTATGCAACTATGTGAAGACTCTCTAACATTTAATAATTAGATCTTGGTATTCTATTCAAACAGCAAGCAAAGCAAAATAAAATGACATTCTAAGAATGGCAAACATCATGTGAAAAAGCAAAAACTTAGGATCAACCGAAACTAACCGATAGTTGTTGAAGAAGAAAGGTGGGATGCCAACCGGGGCATCCCCAAGCTTAGACGCTTGAGACTTCTTGAAATATTATCTTGGGGTGCCTTGGGCATCCCCAAGCTTGATATTTTGTGTCTCATTAATTCCTCTCATATCACGGTCTCCGTAAATCTCAAAAGCTTCATCCACACAAAACTCAACAAGAACTCGTGAGATAAGTTAGTATAAACCATTGCAAAAACCTTATCATACTCTACTGTAGAAAATCACTAAAATTATTATTCAACATTGCATACTAAATGCCTCTGTATATTTAATAGTCCTATCCTCAAATAGATTCATTAAAGAAGCAAACATATACAAACAATGCAAACATAACAACAATCTGCCTAAACAAGATAGTCTGTAAAGAATGCTGCAACATCCATACTTCCCTAGCTCCAAAAATTATGAAATAAAATTCCCACTGTATTAAATTTATCAGGTCTTAATATTCAAAAGGTTTTAACATTTTATCACATTCTGACTTCTCTAGGGAATTATTGCAACAGCGGTAAACTTTCTGTTTTCAAACAGCAACATGTATACTTGTAACATAGGCATAGTAAAGGCTATCAATGCCACTTTTATTGAAATAAAATATGCAAAAAATTATTATAAATAACAGCAAGCAAATCCTAACAAAATAAATTTACGCTCCAAGCAAAACACATATCATGTGGCGAATAAAAATATAGGTCCAAGTAAAGTTACCGATGAACGAAGACGAAAGAGGGGATGCCTTCCGGGGCATCCCCAAGCTTAGGCTCTTGGTTGTCCTTGAATATTACCTTGGGGTGCCTTGGTCATCCCCAAGCTTAGGCTCTTGACACTCCTTATTCCATAGTCCATCGAATCTTTACCCAAAACATGAAAACTTCACAACCAAAACTTAACAGAAAATTCGTAAGCTCCGTTAGTATAAGAAAACTAAAGACCACTTCAAGGTACTGTAATGAACTCATTATTTATTTATATTGGTGTTAAACCTACTGTATTCCAACTTCTCCATGGTTTATAAACTATTTTACTAGCCATAGATTCATCAAAATAAGTAAACAACACATGAAAAACAGAATCTGTCAAAAACAGAATAGTCCGTAGTAATCTGAATCAAACGTATACTTATGGAACTCATAAAATTATAAAATAAATTGCTGTACCTAAGGAATTTACCTATTAATCATCTTCAAAAAGAATTAACTAAATATCACTTTCCAAATAAAAATGGCAGCAATTCTCGTGAGTGCTGAAGTTTCTTTTTTTTACAGCATGATCAACAAAACTTTCCCCAAGTCTTCCCAAAGGTTCTACTTGGCACAAACACTAATTAAAAGCATAAAACCACATCTAAACAGAGGCTAGATTAATTATTTATTACTAAACAGGAACAAAAATCAAGGAACTAAAATAAAATTGGGTTGCCTCCCAACAAGCACTATCGTTTAACGCCCCTAGCTAGGCATGATGATTTCAATGATGCTCACATAAAGGATAAGAATTGAAACATAAAGAGAGCATCATGAAGAATATGACTAGCACATTTAAGTCTAACCCACTTCCTATGCATAGGGATTTTGTGAGCAAACAACTTGTGGGAACAATAATCAACTAGCATAGGAGGGCAAAACAAGCATAACTTCAAAACTTTAAGCACATAGAGAGGAAACTTGATATTATTGCAATTCCTACAAGCACATGTTCCTCCCTCATAATAATTTTCAGTAGCATCATGAATGAATTCAACAATATAACCAGCACCTAAAGCATTCTTTTCATGATCTACAAGAATAGAAAATTTACTACTCTCCACATAAGCAAAATTCTTCTCATTCGGGATAGTGGGAGTATCATAAGAGACTTGAATACTATAAATTGTTTCCACATTAAAAGAGTAGTATTCATAAAAAAGGTAATCATAATCATGACAATTTTATAAATATAATCATCACTACTTTTTATAGCATATTTATCATCACAATAATTATCATAAGTAGGAGGCATGCTATCATCATTATAAATTTGCTCATCAAAACTTGGGGGACAAAATTATCATCTTCGTCAAACATAGCTTCCCCAAGCTTGTGGCTTTACATATCATTAGCATCATGGATATTCAAGGAATTCATACTAACAACATTGCAATCATTCTCATCATCCAAAGATTTAGTGCCAAACATTTTATAGATTTCTTCTTCTAGCACTTGAGCACAATTATCCTTTCCATCATACTCACGAAAGATATTAAAAAGGAGAAGCATATGAGACAAACTAAATTCCATTTTTTTGTAATTTTCTTTTATAAACTAAACTAGTGATAAAACAAGAAACTAAAAGACTCGATTGCAAGATCTAAAGATATACCTTCAAGCGCTAACCTCCCCGGCAACGGCGCCAGAAAAGAGCTTGATGTCTACTACACAACCTTCTTCTTGTAGACGTTGTTGGGCCTCCAAGTGCAGAGGTTTGTAGGACAGTAGAAAATTTCCCTCAAGTGGATGACCTAAGGTTTATCAATCCATAGGAGGCGTAGGATGAAGATGGTCTCTCTCAAGCAACCCTGCAACCAAATAAGAAAGAGTCTCTTGTGTCCCCAACACACCCAAGACACGGTAAATTGTATAGGTGCACTAGTTCGGCGAAGAGATGGTGAAACAAGTGGTATATGGATAGTAGATAAAAGTTTTTTGTAATCTGAAAATATAAAACAGCAAGGTAACTAATGATAAAAGTGAGCGTAAACGGTATTGCAATGCGTTGAAACAAGGACTAGGGTTCATATACTTTCGCTAGTGTAAGTTACCTCAACAATACTAACATAATTGGATCACATAACTATCCCTCAACATGCAACAAAGACTCACTACAAAGTCACTAATAGCGGAGAACGAACGAAGAGATTATTGTACGGTACGAAACCACCTCAAAGTTATTCTTTCCAATCAATCCGTTGGGCTATTCCTATAAGTGTCACAAACAGCCCTAGAGTTCGTACTAGAATAACACCTTAAGATACAAATCAACCAAGACCCTAATGTCACCTAGATACTCCAATGTCACCTCAAGTATCCGTGGGTATGATTATACGATATGCATCACACATTCATCTATTCAACCAACACAAAGGACCTCAAAGAGTGCCCCAAAGTTTGTATCGGAGAATCACGACTAAAACGTGTGCCAACCCCTATGCATAGGTTCATGGGCGGAACCCGCAAGTTGATCACCAAAACATACATCAAGTGAATCACGTGATATCCCATTGTCACCACAGATATCCACGGCAAGACATACGTCAAGTGTTCTCAAATCTTTAAAGACTCAATCCGATAAGATTACTTCAAAGGGGAAACTCGATTCATTACAAGAGAGACGAGGGGTACGAGAAACATAAGATCCAACTATAATAGCAAAGCTCGCGATACATCAAGATCGTGCCAAATCAAGAACACGCGAGAGAGAGAGAGAGAGAGATCAAATACATAGCTACTGGTACATACCCTCAGCCCCGAGGGAGAACTACTCCCTCCTCGTCATGGAGAGCACCGGGATGATGAAGATGGCCACCGGAGAAGGATTCCCCCTCCGGCAGGGTGCCGAAACGGGTCTAGGTTGGTTTTCGGTGGCTACGGAGGCTTCAGGCGGCGGAACTCCCGATCTATTGTGCTCCCTAGAAGTTTTAGGATACGTGGGTATATATGGGTGAAAGGAGTACGTCGGTGGACCGAAGGGGTGGCCACGAGGCAGGGGGCGCGCCCCTACCCTCGTGAGCTCCTCCTTCATCTTCTGACGTAGGGTCCAAGTCTATCTGGTAGGTTTCATTCCAAAAATAACTTCTGTAGTTGATTTCGTTCCGTTTTGACTCTGTTTGATATTCCTTTTCTTCGAAACACTGAAATAGGCATAAAACAGCAAATCTGGGCTGGGCCTCCGGTTAATAAGTTAGTCCCAAAAATAATATAAAAGTGGAAAATAAAGCCCAATATTTCCCAAAACAGTAGATAATAGCATGGAGCAATCAAAAATTATAGATACGTTGGAGACGTATCATACATGCACGAGTTCACGGCAAGGCTAGTCTTTTTCATTGACATGCTGATACAAGTACGAATGTTACAGGACTCAGGCATGGGCTTGAGAGATTACATTACTTAGAAATTAAGATTTGGCAAGTGCCTACAAATTAAAAGAAAGATCAGTGCCCCGTGATCTCTGTTCTTGCCCCTTTTCCTCCCAGGTGCAGCAGGTGAAGGCAAAGAAGAGGCGACGGGGAACGCGCTGATGGAGAGCATGGTGGGGATGACCCTCGGCAAGGCGCGTGGCTGAGAGAGGAGGGCGATGCAAATGATGGTGTTGCCACCGATGGTCAGCCGGAGTCGGAATCGGTGTCCTCCCGCCCGCTACCCTCATCGTCGCTGTCACTGTCCTGCTCGTCACTGTCGCCCGAGGAGGAAGTTTCGTTGTCGGTGGAGCTCTCCGCGCAGCACCCTAAGCGGGTTCCCAAGTGCCGGAAGACCTTGATGGAGAGCAGGCCGTTCTCCATTAGATTGAACTGGAGAACATGCCCCTCCGACAAGCTATGAGCACGGGCAAAGGTCTTCCACCCACGGTGGAGATACATGACGTGAGGGGTGGGGAAGTCAACGTCGACCCGCATGCTGCCATTCCCGCAGCCCCTCATGTGCAGCCTCAAGGCCTGTGGCGGGTCAAGCTCCATTGCCTGAGCAAACGAAGTGGGGAGACGGAGGTGACCGCACACTAGCTTGTACAGCCTAATGAAGAACTCGCGGGGCTGGTCTCCGACATGGCCCTCCATTGGAGGAAGAGCCACTGGCGGAAGCTGATACATCTCCAACGTATCTATAATTTTTGATTGTTCCATGCTATTATATTATCCATCTAGGATGTTTTATATGCATGTACATGCTATTTTACATAATTTTTGGGACTAACCTATTAACCTAGAGACCAATGCCAGTTTCTGTTTTTTCCTTGTTTTGAGTTTTACAGAAAAGGAATACCAAACGGAATCCAATTGATGTGCCAATTTTTGATGATTTTTTATGGACCAAAAGAAGCCCCTGGAGTAAAATAGTTGGGCCAGAAGAGTCCTGAGCCATCCATGAGGATGGAGGGCGCGCCCCACCCCCCTGGGCGTGCCCCCCTACCTTGTGGATAACTCGAAGACCCCCCTGACGTGAGACCGACGCCAAAAATTCCTATAAATACAGAAACCCCCGAAAAGAAACCTAGATCGGTAGTTCCGCCACCGCAAGCCTCTGTAGCAACAAAAAACCAATCGGGGCCCTCTTCCGGCACCCTATCGGAGGGGTAATCATCACCGGTGGCCATCTTCATCATCTCGGCGCTCTCCATGATGAGGAGGGAGTAGTTCACCCTCGGGGCTGAGGGTATGTGTTGGAAATATGCCCTAGAGGCAATAATAAAATGGTTATTATTACATTTCTTTGTTCATGATAATTGTCTATTGTTCATGCCATAATTGTGTTATCCGGAAATCGTAATACATGTGTGAATACATAGACCACAACACGTCACTAGTGAGCCTCTAGTTGACTAGCTCGTTGATCAAAAGATAGTCATGGTTTCCTGACTATGGGCATTGGATGTCATTGGTAACGAGATCACATCATTAGGAGAATGATGTGATGGACAAGACCCAATCCTAAGCATAGCTCAAAGATCGTGTACTTCGTTTGCTATAGCTTTTCCGACTGTCAAGTATCATTTCCTTAGACCATGAGATTGTGCAACTCCCGGATACCGTAGGAGTGCTTTGGGTGTGCCAAACGTCACAACGTAACTGGGTGACTATAAAGGTACACTACAGGTATCTCCAAAAGTGTCTGTTGGGTTGGCACGAATCGAGACTGGGATTTGTCACTCCGCATGACGGAGAGGTATCTCTGGGCCCACTTGATAATGCATCATCATAATGAGCTTAATGTGACCAAGTGGCTGATCACGGGATCATGCATTACGGTACGAGTAAAGTGACTTGCCGGTAACGAGATTGAACAAGGTATTGGGATACCGATGATCGAGTCTCGGGCAAGTAACGTACCGATTGACAAAGGGAATTGTATACGGGATTGATTGAATCCTCGACATCGTGGTTCATCCGATGAGATTATCGAGGAGCATGTGGGAGCCAACATGGGTATCCAGATCCCGTTGTTGGTCATTGACCGGAGAGTCGTCTCGGTCATGTCTGCGTGTCTCCCGAACCCGTAGGGTCTACACACTTAAGGTTCGGTGATGCTAGGGTTGTTGAGATATTAGTATACGGTAACCCAAAAGTTGTTCGGAGTCCCGGATTAGATCCCGGACGTCACGAGGAGTTTCGGAATGGTCCGGAGGTGAAGATTTATACATAGGAAGTTAAGTTTCGGCCATCGGGAAAGTTTCGGGGTAATCGGTATTGTACCGGGACCACCGGAAGGGTCCCGGGGGTCCATCGGGTGGGGCCACCTATCCCAGAGGGGCCCATGGGATGAAGTGGGGGGCACTCCACCCCTCTTGGCCCCCCCCTTGGAGATTCAATCTCCTAGGGCCGGCGCCCCCCTAGGGGTCCTATATATAGTGGGGGGAGGGAGGGCAGCCGCAACCTAGCCCCTGGCGCCTCCCTCTCCCTCCCGTGACACTCCTCCCTCTCCCTGAGCTTGGCGAAGCCCTGCTGAGATCATCGTTGCTTCCACCACCACGCCGTCGTGCTGCTGGATCTTCATCAACCTCTCCTTCCCCCTTGGTGAATCAAGTTGGAGGAGACGTCTTCCCAACGGTACATGTGTTGAACGCGGAGGTCTCGTCCGTTCGGCGCTAGGTGATCGGTGATTTGGATCACGACGAGTACGACTCCATCAACCCCGTTCTCTTGAACGCTTCCGGGCGCGATCTACAAGGGTATGTAGATGCACTCCCCTCTCCCTCGTTGCTAGATGACTCCATAGATTGATCTTGGTGATGCGTAGAAAATTTTAAAATTCTGCTATGTTCCCCAACAGTGGCATCATGAGCTAGGTCTATGCGTAGTTTCTATGCACGAGTAGAACACAAAGCGGTTGTGGGCGTGGATATTGTCAATTTTCTTGCTGTTACTAGTCTTATCTTGATTCGACGGCATCGTGGGATGAAGCGGCTTGGACCGACCTTACACGTACGCTTACGTGAGACTGGTTCCACCGATTGACATGCACTAGTTGCATAAGGTGGCTGGCGGGTGTCTGTCTCTCCCACTTTAGTCGGATCGGATTCGATGAAAAGGGTCCTTATGAAGGGTAAATAGAAATTGGCATATCACGTTGTGGTTTTGGCGTAGGTAAGAAACGTTCTTGCTAGAAACCTATAGCAGCCACGTAAAAACTTGCAACAACAATTAGAGGACGTCTAACTTGTTTTTGCAGCATGTGCCGTGTGATGTGATATGGCCAAAAGGATGTGATGAATAATATATGTGATGTATGAGATTGATCATGTTCTTGTAATAGGAATCACGACTTGCATGTCGATGAGTATGACAACCGGCAGGAGCCATAGGAGTTGTCTTTATTTATTTATGACCTGTGTGTCAACATAAACATCATGTAATTACTTTACTTTATTGCTAAAGCGTTAGCCATAGTAGTAGAAGTAATAGATGATGAGACAACTTCAAGAAGACACGATGATGATGGAGATCATGGTGTCATGCCGGTGACAACGATGATCATTGAGCCCCGAAGATGGAGATCAAAAGGAGCAAATGATATTGGCCATATCATGTCACTATTTGATTGCATGTGATGTTTATCATGTTTTACATCTTATTTGCTTAGAACGACGGTAGCTTAAATAAGATGATCCCTCGTAATAATTTCAAGAAAGTGTTCCCCCTAACTGTGCACCATTGCGAAGGTTCGTTGTTTCGAAGCACCACGTGATGATCGGGTGTGATAGATTCTAATGTTTGAATACAACGGGTGTAAGCCAGATTTACACACGCAATACACTTAGGTTGACTTGACGAGCCTAGCATGTACAGACATGGCCTCGGAACACGGAAGACCGAAAGGTCGAGCATGAGTCATATAGAAGATACGATCAACATGAAGATGTTCACCGATGTTGACTAGTCTGTCTCACGTGATGATCAGACACGGCCTAGTTAACTCGGATCATGTTTCACTTAGATGACTAGAGGGATGTCTATCTGATTGGGAGTTCATTGAATAATTTGATTAGATGAACTTAATTATCATGAACTTAGTCTAAAATCTTTACACTATGTCTTGTAGATCAAATGGCCCATGCTAATGTTGCCCTCAACTTCAACGCGTTCCTAGAGAAAACCAAGCTGAAAGATGATGGCAGCAACTATACGGACTGGGTCCGGAACCTGAGGATCATCCTCATAGCTGCCAAGAAAGATTATGTCCTAGAAGCACCGCTAGGTGCCGCACCCATCGCAGAGAACCAAGACGTTATGAACGCTTGGCAGTCACGTGCTGATGATTACTCCCTCGTTCAGTGTGGCATGCTTTACAGCTTAGAACCGGGGCTCCAAAAGCGTTTCGAGAGACACGGAGCATATGAGATATTCGAAGAGCTGAAAATGGTTTTCCAAGCTCATGCCCGGGTCGAGAGATATGAAGTTTCCGACAAGTTCTTTAGTTGTAAGATGGAGGAAAATAGTTCTGTCAGTGAGCACATACTCAAAATGTCTGGGTTGCATAACCGCTTGACTCAGCTAGGAGTTAATCTCCCGGATGACGCGGTCATTGATAGAATCCTTCAGTCGCTTCCACCGAGCTACAAGATTTTTGTGATGAACTTCAATATGCAGGGGATGGAAAAGACCATTCCTGAGGTATATTCAATGCTGAAATCAGCGGAGGTGGAAATCAAAAAGGAACATCAAGTGTTGATGGTGTATAAAACCACTAAGTTCAAGAAAGGCAAGGGTAAAAAGAACTTCAAGAAGGACGGCAAGGGAGTTGCCGCGCCCGGTAAGCAAGCTGTCGGGAAGAAGTCAAAGAATGGACCCAAGCCTGAGACTGAGTGTTTTTATTGCAAGGGAAGTGGTCACTGGAAGCGGAACTGACCCGAATACTTAGCAGACAAGAAGGCCGGCAACACTAAAGGTATATGTGATATACATGTAATTGATGTGTAACTTACCAGTACTCATAGTAGCTCCTGGGTATTTGATACCGGTGCGGTTGCTCACATTTGTAACTCAGCTGCGTAATAAGCGGAGATTGGCGAAGGACGAGGTGACAATGCGCGTCGGGAATGGTTCCAAGGTCAATGTGATCGCCGTCGGCACGCTGCCTCTACATTTACCTACGGGATTAGTTTTAAACCACAATAATTGTTATTTAGTGCCAGCTTTGAGCATGAACATTGTATCAGGATCTCGTTTAATTCAAGATGGCTACTCATTAAAATCCGAGAATAATGGTTGTTCTATTTATATGAGAGATATGTTTTATGGTCATGCTCCACTGGTGAATGGTTTATTCTTAATGAATCTCGAGCGTAATGTTACACATATTCATAGTGTGAATAACAAAAGATGTAAGGTTGATAATGATAGTCCCACATACTTGTGGCACTGCCGCCTTGGTCACATAGGTGTCAAACGCATGAAGAAGCTCCATGCAGATGGACTTTTGGAGTCTCTTGATTACGAATCATTTGACACGTGCGAACCATGCCTCATGGGTAAAATGACCATGACTCCGTTCTCAGGAACAATGGAGCAAGCAACCAACTTATTGGAAATCATACATACTGATGTGTGCGGTCCAATGAGTGTTGAGGCTCGCGGTGGCTATCATTATGTTCTCACCCTCACTGATGACTTGAGTAGATATGGGTATGTCTACTTAATGAAACACAAGTCTGAGACCTTTGAAAAGTTCAAGGAATTTCAGAGTCGGGTTGAGAATCAACGTGACAGGAAAATCAAGTTCTTGCGATCAGGTCGTGCGGGAGAATACTTGAGTCACGAATTTGGCACACACTTAAGAAAATGTGGAATAGTTTCACAACTCACGCCACCTGGAACACCTCAGCATAATGGTGTGTCCGAATGTCGTAATCGCACTCTATTGGATATGGTGCGATCTATGATGTCTCTTACCGATTTACCGCTGTCATTTTGGGGCTATGCTTTAGAGATTGCCGCATTCACTTTAAATAGGGCTCCGTCGAAATCCGTTGAGACGACACGTATGAATTATGGTTTGGGAAGAAACCTAAGCTGTCGTTTCTAAAAGTTTGGGGATGCGATGCTTATGTCAAGAAACTTCAACCTAAAAAGCTCGAACCCAAGTTAGAAAAATGCGTCTTCATAGGATACCCTAAAGAAACTATTGGGTATACCTTCTACCTCAGATCCGAAGGCAAGATCTTTGTTGCCAAGAATGAATCCTTTCTAGAGAAAGAGTTTCTCTCGAAAGAAATAAGTGGGAGGAAAGTAGAACTCGATGAAGTATTACCTCTTGAACCGGTAAGTGGCGCAGCTCAAGAAAATGTTCCTGAGGTGCCTGCACCGACTAGAGAGGAAGTTAATGATGATGATCATGAAACTTCAGATCAAGTTGTTACTGAACTTCGTAGGTCCACAAGGACACGTTCTGCACCAGAGTGGTACGGCAACCCTGTCTTGGAAATTATGTTGTTAGACAATGGTGAACCTTCGAACTATGAAGAAGCGATGGCGGGCCCAGATTCCGACAAATGGCTGGAAGCCATGAAATCCGAGATAGGATCCATGTATGAAAACGAAGTATGGACTTTGACTGACTTGCCCGATGATCGGCGATCCATAGAAAATAAATGGATCTTTAAGAAAAAGACAGACGCGGATGGTAATGTAACCATCTATAAAGCTTGGCTTGTCGCTAAGGGTTATCGACAAGTTCAAGGGGTTGACTACGATGAGACTTTCTCACCCGTAGCGAAGCTGAAGTCCGTCCGAATCATGTTAGCAATTGCCGCATTCTATGATTATGAGATATGGTAAATGGACGTCAAAACGGCATTCCTCAATGGTTTCCTTAAGGAAGAATTGTATATGATGCAGCCGGAAGGTTTTGTCGATCCTAAGAATGCTGACAAGGTGTGCAAGCTCCAACGCTCGATTTATGGGTTGGTGCAAGCATCTCGGAGTTGGAACATACGTTTTGATGCGATGATCAAAGCGTTTTGGTTTACGCAGACTTATGGAGAAGCCTGCATTTACAAGAAAGTTAGTGGGAGCTCTGTAGCATTTCTCATATTGTATGTGGATGTCATACTGTTGATGGGAAATGATATAGAATTCTTGCAAAGCATAAAGGCCTACTTGAACAAGTGTTTTTCAATGAAGGATCTTGGAGAAGCTGCTTACATATTAGGCATCAAGATCTATAGAGATAGATCGAGACGCCTCATTGGTCTTTCACAGAGTACGTACCTTGACAAGATATTGAAGAAGTTCAATATGGATCAGTCAAATAAGGGGTTCTTGCCTGTATTGCAAGGTACGAGATTGAGCATGGTCAATGCCCGACCACGGCAAAAGATAGAGAAAAGATGAGTGCCGTCCCCTATGCCTCGGCCATAGGGTCTATCATGTATGCTATGCTGTGTACCAGACCTGATGTAAACCTTGCCGTAAGTTTGGTAGGAAGGTACCAAAGTAATCCCGGCATGGAACATTGGACAGCGGTCAAGAATATCCTGAAGTACCTGAAGAGGACTAAGGATATGTTTCTCATTTATGGAGGTGACAAAGAGCTCGTCGTAAAGGGTTACGTCGATGCTAGCTTCAACACAGATCTGGATGACTCTAAGTCACAAACCGGATATGTGTATATTTTGGATGGTGGGGCAGTAAGCTGGTGCAGTTGCAAGCAAAGCGTTGTGGCGGGATCTACATGTGAAGTGGAGTACATGGCAGCCTCGGAGGCAGCACATGAAGCAATCTAGGTGAAGGAGTTCATTACCGACCTAGGAGTCATTCCCAATGCGTCGGGCCCGATGACTCTCTTCTGTGACAACACTGGAGCTATTGCCCTTGCCAAGGAGCCCAGGTTTCACAGAAAGACCAGGCATATCAAGCGCCGCTTCAACTCCATTCGTGAAAGTGTTCAAAATGGAGACATAGATATTTGTAAAGTACATACGGACCTGAATGTGGCAGATCCGTTGACTAAACCTCTCCCTAGAGCAAAACATGATCAACACCAGAACTGCATGGGTGTTCGATTCATCACAATGTAACTAGACTATTGACTCTAGTGCAAGTGGGAGACTGTTGGAAATATGCCCTAGAGGCAATAATAAAATGGTTATTATTATATTTCTTTGTTCATGATAATTGTCTATTCTTCATGCCATAATTGTGTTATCCGGAGATCGTAATACATGTGTGAATACATAGACCACAACACGTCCCTAGTGAGCCTCTAGTTGACTAGCTCGTTGATCAAAAGATAGTCATGGTTTCCTGACTATGGACATTGGATGTCATTGATAACGAGATCACATCATTAGGAGAATGATGTGATGGACAAGACCCAATCCTAAGCATAGCTCAAAGATCGTGTAGTTCATTTGCTATAGCTTTTCCGAATGTCAAGTATCATTTCCTTAGACCATGAGATTGTGCAACTCCCGGATACCGTAGGAGTGCTTTGGGTGTGCCAAACGTCACAACATAACTGGGTGACTATAAAGGTACACTACGGGTATCTCCGAAAGAGTCTGTTGGGTTGGCACGAATCGAGACTGGGATTTGTCATCCATATGACGGAGAGGTATCTCTGGGCCCACTCGGTAATGCATCATCATAATGAGCTCAATGTGACCAAGTGGTTGATCACGGGATCATGCATTACGGTACGAGTAAAGTGACTTGCCGGTAACGAGATTGAACGAGGTATTGGGATACCGACGATCGAGTCTCGGGCAAGTAACGTACCGATTGACAAAGGGAATTGTATACGGGATTGATTGAATCCTCGACATCGTGGTTCCACTAGGAGAAATTTGTTAATACGTGACGGTGACAGTCCGTCATGGACTAGGAGAAAACTGTCATGGGTGCCCACCCATGACGGAGTCGATGTCCGTCATATATATCGCGTCATAATTTGGCATCATGCTGACCATGATGGATTTTCACCGTCATGGATTTGCCCCAGGCCCGCCCAAGGCCCAAATCATTGTGACGGAACAGTCCATCATGGATTGACGCCACGTAGGATTTCCAATTAACCAACTGCAATAACGTGGCTGCCTACGTGGACACTATTTTCTGTCACAGAAATCGTCACGGATTTTGGGGCAATTTAAATTTAGTTCTTCCCATTAGCCTATTTCATTCGGCCCAATTTTCAACAACTACATTTTTAAGCACAATGTGTTCCACAAATTATAATGCAAACTATGGCCCAAGACAAAGTATTTCCAAAGTTTCATACATACATATATGAATCAGTATGCAATCATCCACAGGTATTTACAATATAGAAGTTTACAAAATTCTCAGGAAATGATAATTTTACAATATAGGTTGACAAAATGTCACTCAACAAAGTTAGGAAATAGTACAATCCAGCTCACACAAAGAGAACATTTAAACTATTGAAGTTATTATTCATCTTGTCGTCGGCCCTCCTGATGGAAACTATGTATCATGTCATAGTGATTGTTATTGGCAGCACCAAGTAGCCCACTATGCAATCATACCTAGCATATTTACAAGACCATTAGATATGTTAGATATAAATAGATAGAAGAGAATTGCAACAAATGTAAAAACTGAATCACGTCTTATCCAAAATTCTAGTAGTTGCTTAACTAACTAGCAGATCTCACAAAATCTACACTGCTAGTGCTCGCACGGTGAGAAAAGAAAAGAAAATAGCCAGCAGTAAGAAGTGTTGTGCTCATGAAGTAACTCAACCAAACATTTTTCAAGAGATGGATTCCAAATTATCTTCTTCGGTGACACAGGGACATCTCAATAATCATTTAATGTAAGTAAAAGACCAAAAGCATGGACTGAGTTTTTGGTTGGAAGAACAAGCATGAATTATGTGTATTTTCAGTCAAGTTTACTTCCAGCAAACATCATAATTCACAAATGCAAATTGAGCAAGTGCCATAGCAGAACATAAGGGCAAATAGATGTTTGAGTAAAGTGTGTGAATATTCAGTGCACTGTCCAAACTTCATAGACATTCAAGAATGGCGTTCTTGGCAAGCTCACCGGGGATGATGAGGCGGACGGAGGACATGGGAGGTGGCAGCCATGGCACTTTTCTCAATACATGCAATAAAACTGCAGATAAGAACGAGCATGTACCTACAGAATCTGCAGATACGAGTTTTTCTTCATTTAGATATAAAATGGTATGAGTTTCTCAATTCTAAAAGCTGGCAGGATAAATGTTGTAGGCAATTACTATTCAAAAAATCAGACAACATACATCTGATTTCTGAATTAGCAGTGTACAACTACAAAGCAAACAATCTTACTCTTAGTCATTTGATTGAGATTAATGAATTGACTTGAGAACAAAACACTAAAAACATGTCGCTCTATTAATACAGTAGCAAAAATCGTGTCTCGAAGAGCTATTTTAACAGAACATATATACTCCGTGCTTACACACAGACGGACACCAATACATGGAAGAAATATAATTAAGCAAGGCGGACAACACAAAACAACTATTTACAACAGCCTACCAACTAGGAGCAGTAAAGGTCAGGCACATACTTAACAGATAAAGAACAGGAGCATCATATACAGCAGATTATTGCAACAGACACATAATGAAAGAACTTGCAGTTCTTATTTAAGCAGGACAGTTGCAATAAATCGTGTAAGCAAACTTCATGCTTAAGAAAGAAAGTAGCAATACTCTGTCCCCAAAATAGATGGCAGATTATGTACAGAAATATGAACATAAATAATGTCAAACCAACATCAATATATCCACCACTACACATACTTCCATAATATATTTATTGAACACTTTAGTTGTTGGTATTTTCTCCCACATATTTGGTCAAACTTAGAAAGAAATGACTTCTTGACTGAATTTATACACCATGTATTTGGGGACAGAGGGATTATGTCTTAAGGTTGTGCCTACTAGAGACAAGACCACAATTAACACAGTATATTACAAATTTACATAGTTGGATACAAATACAGTGCGCACAAATTAAAATTCAGCAAGGTGCATAACCCAGAACAACTATTTACAACAAACCTACCAACTATTGAGTAGTAAAGGAGGACAACTGCAATATATAATCATATGAAACAAACAAGTCGACGTTGCAACATGCATGCTTTGATTTATGTAAGCAACAAAAAACCTAGTGCAACAGATTTATGTTTTGTTGTTGTATAGTATATGTCCATAGTATCTCAAAGAGAAAAGGAGAAAATATCACAGATCTTCATCACAGAAATGCATTACCTATCTTGTTTGGAACCAGTGCATGGATGTAGAACGAAAAACATTATGGGACAGAGGGTATGGAGAGAAGCAAAGCCTCACCAGACATCGCCCTCCTTCTGCCTGGCACCCTGGAGAAGACCTCCTAGAAGACGCGGAGCTCCATGAGCGACCTGTCGAAGGCACTCGCACCGGTGCCGCCGTCGTATCTACCCTGGTGTCCACATCCTCGCCGAAGATGAAGCGGATGGCGCCGTCCTCCCAGAAGCCCAGCGCGTCCTCCGCGTCCATCTGAGGAGGGAGAAGCGAATCTGGGCGGGAAATCCGAGGGCGAGAGGAAGAAGAGGATGCAGGAGAGCAGATCCATCGGTACCTGAGCAAATGCGGGAACCCCTGCGCGTCGAGGACGGGTGAAGGCGAGAGGCGGCCTGGGTGGAGGTGAATCGGGAGGAGGAGCGAATCCGCCGGCTTGGTCATCTACTGCGGCAGGGCGGGGCGAGATCCGAGCGCCGCCGCTGGGGTGAGGAAGGGCACACCGGTGTGTAGGCGGCCGGCGGCGGGGGCGGGCTCCTCTACTGCTCGCCGACAGAGAGTTGTGGGAGGAGGGAGGCGAGGTAGTAGGTGGCAGCGATTGGGAGTTAGGAGGGGGTTGCGGACGAAGGAGATAAGAGGGGCCGAGGATGAGGGTTAGGGTTAGCATCTTATATGGGTAAAGATTAGATGGGCTTTAGCGGGCTTGGGCGGGCTTGGCGGGCTATACCACGCCATCCATGACAGTTTTGAAAACGTCGATAGAAATCCGTCATGGATTAGCAAATTTCTTGTAGGGTTCATCCGATGAGATCATCGAGGAGCATGTGGGAGCCAACATGGGTATCCAGATCCCGCTATTGGTTATTGACCGGAGAGTCATCTCGGTCATGTCTGCGTGTCTTCCGAACCCGTAGGGTCTACACACTTAAGGTTCGGTGACGCTAGGGTTGTTGAGATATTAGTATATGGTAACCCGAAAGTTGTTTGGAGTCCCGGATGAGATCCCGGACGTCACGAGGAGTTTCGGAATGGTCCGGAGGTGAAGATTTATATATAGGAAGTTAAGTTTCGGCCATCGGGAAAGTTTCGGGGTAATCGGTATTGTACCGGGACCACCGGAAGGGTCCCGGGGGTCCACCGGGTGGGGCCACCTATCCCAGAGGGCCCCATGGGCTGAAGTGGGAGGGGAACCAGCCCCTAGTGGGCTGGTGAGCCCCCCCCCCCCATGGGCCTCCCCTGCGCCTAGGGTTGGAAACCCTAGGGGTGGGGGCGCCCCACTTGGCTTGGGGGGCACTCCACCCCCCTTGGCC
>NC_041380.1:30610027-30660228 GCF_002162155.2 Triticum dicoccoides
CCTAGGACCGGCGCCCCCCTAGGGGTCCTATATATAGTGGGGGGGAGGGAGGGCAGCCGCAACCTAGCCCCTGGCACCTCCCTCTCCCTCCTGTGACACTCCTCCCTCTCCCTGAGCTTGGCGAAGCCCTGCTGAGATCACCGTTGCTTCCACCACCACGCTGTCGTGCTGCTGGATCTTCATCAACCTCTCCTTCCCCCTTGCTGGATCAAGTTGGAGGAGACGTCTTCCCAACCGTACATGTGTTGAACGCGGAGGTGTCGTCCGTTCGGCGCTAGGTCATTGGTGATTTGGATCACGACGAGTACGACTCCATCAACCCAGTTCTCTTGAACGCTTCCGTGCGCGATCTATAAGGGTATGTAGATGCACTCCCCTCTCCCTCGTTGCTAGATTACTCCATAGATTGATCTTGGTGATGCGTAGAAAATTTTAAAATTCTGCTACGTTCCCCAACAGTATGTACCAGTACCTATGTGTTTGATCTCTCTCTCTCTCTCGTTTTCTTGATTTGGCACGATCTTGATGTATCACGAGCTTTGCTATTATAGTTGGATCTTATAATGTTTCTCCCCCTCTATCTCTTGTAATGGATTGAGTTTTCCCTTTGAAGTTATCTTATCAGATTGAGTCTTTAAGGATTTGAGAACACTTGATGTATGTCTTGCATGGGATACCCGTGGTGACAATGGGGTATTCTATTGATTCACTTGATGTATGTTTTGGTGATCAACTTGCGAGTTCAGTGACCTTGTGAACTTATGCATAGGGGTTGGCACACGTTTTCGCCTTGACTCTCCGGTAGAATCTTTGGGGCACTTGAGGGAGTCCTAGATTAGGGGGTCCTCGGACAGCCGGACTATATACTTCGGCCGGACTGTTGGACTATGAGGATACAAGATTCAAGACTTCGTCCCGTGTCAGAATCATAGGCTAACTTCTAGGGTTTAGCCTCTATGGTCTCGTGGTAGATCAACTCTTATAATACTGATATCATCAAGATCAATCAAGCAGGAAGTAGGGTATTACCTCTATCGAGAGGGCCTGGACCTGGGTAAACATTGTATCCCTCGCCTCCTGTTACCATCAGCCTTAGACGCATAGTTCGGGACCCCCTACCCAAGATCTACCGGTTTTGACACCAACATTGGTGCTTTCATTGAGAGTTACATTGTGCCATCACGATAAGGCTTGATTGCTCGTCTTGTTGTCAAGGACAACATTTCCTATGGGGGAGCCCTGGCTGTAGGCCAAACTCTCCGACTAGGCGGCTTCGTCATGACCGCCCGTTCGGCCGTCGCGCCGACGATGACTTCTCAAGTCATCAAAAATAGCATCCATGTCGGCTCGGGATTCACCGAGCAGCTGGATCCAATGGAGCTCTCTTCTTTGAACGAGCTCTTGGATCGCATTGCCGCCTTGGGAGTCGCTACGGACTATGATCGGATCGGGCTTAAACCCGACCAAAGGGAGATTAACTCTCCGCCGGTCACCCATCAAATAGTGGTGGTGGAGGAGCAATGCAGCGATTATTCCTCTATTTTGAGGACAAACTATGTCCGGATTCCCGAGCTCTCCGAGCCGGATACCCTTCTATGGGAGGACATGGCCCAAGCTTCGAACCTAGAATCGGACAGCGGGCCAGAACTATTGGGCAACGTCCCGGAGCCTGAACTGCCAAGCTGGGAAACTCCTCTGCCCCTGGATCTCAGATCGGGTCAGGGTTTGGACCTAAATCTACCCACCACCCTCACATAAGTGATCTTTCCCACATCCGACAAGAGCGCCAAGAGACAGTACATCACTATTGGGCCAGATTCCTCCTTCTAATGAGCAAGGTCAAGGACTGTCGCGAGGAAGACGCCATTTCATTCTTTTGCAAAAATTGCATGGACAAGGGAATCCTCAACGCCATAAGTCTCCGTGACATAGCACACTTCGCTGACTTGGCGGCCATAGTACAGAAGTACTGTGTGATGGAAAGCACCTGAAAAACCCAAACAAAATTCTGGGATCCTCCGGCTCTCACTAAACCCTCCGTCCGAACTAAAAGGGTGTACTCTAGTATGTCACCTGATCGAATTACAAAGAAACCAAAGCCCATTGCGGGGCGTGGAACCGTATTGGAGGGACGGCTCAATGTGCCATGCAAAATTCACAGTACACCGGATACTATGCCAACACATAGCCTTAGAGCATGTTGGATACTCCGGCAGGTGGCCAAGAGCGGCGAGGATCTCCTCATCAACAATACCACAGAGCACCATCCCGTGGAAAATAACAATACAGTACTGACAGTCTTCGAGACTTTCACCTCAAATAATAGGCGCAAGCGAGCACTCCGCAGCCTCGCCGAAGTCTGCCACGTTGCAACAATAAATCCATGGAACGATACGGCTATAACCTTCAATGCCAGTGGCGAACCTCAATTCCGAACAGCCCGAGCACCAGCCTCTTTGGTCCTTAGTCCAATTGTGGACGGCTTCCGGCTTACTAAAGTGCTCATGGACGGTGGCATCGGATTAAACCTCATCTACAAGGAGACTCTTAGCAAAATGGAAATAGACAAGAGCCGCATTGAGCAAAGCAGCATGACCTTCAGAGGAATCATCCCTAGTCGGGAGGCACGATGTGCGGGAAAAATCACACTAGATGTGGTATTCGGCACACCGGAGAATTATAGGTCCGAAGAAATCACATTCCAAGTGGCCCCATTTAGTAGAGGATACCATGCCCTTTTAGGGCGGGAGGCATTAATGATCTTCCAAGCTATACCCCATTATGGGTACATGAAGCTCAAGATGCCCAGGCCCAATGGAATCATCACTCTAGCTACTGATTCGGACATAGCACTCCGCGCCGAAAATAAAACCGCCGCACTGGCCCTCGAGGCGTTTTCCGAAGCCTCACGGCCGAAGAACTAACTGCGCTGCGCTCCACAGTGGACAGGGACGATGTGATACTCGACAAAAGACCCAAGTCCACCTCTTTTAAACCAGTGGACGAAATAGTCAAATTCCAGGTCCACCCAACGGACCCTACAAAAACAGCATCCATCTGGGCATAGCTGAAACCCAAAATAGACGCCGCACTACGGGAGTTCTTGCACGAGAATTGGGACATCTTCGCCTGGCATCCTTCAGACATGCCAGGAATCCCACGCAGGCTGGCCGAGCATAGCCTAAACATTCTAAAGGGATTCAAGCGGGTCAAGCAGACTCTTCGGCATTTCTCAGAGCCTAAGCGACAAGCCATGGGAGAAGAGCTAGCCAAGTTACTCGAGGCCGGAGTCATTAGAGAAATAAAACACCCGGACTTGCTAGCAAACGTGGTGATGGTACCAAAGAAGGACAAATCCTGGCGCCTATGTTTCCATTTCAAGGACCTTAACAAGGCTTGCCCCAAGGATCCCTTCCCCCTCCCCAGCATCGATCAAATTATCGACGCTACCGCAGGACATGACTCATTGTGTTTCCTCGATGCATACTCCGGATAGCATCAAATCAAGATAGCAGAGTCCGATCAAGCCGCAACGGCATTCATCACTCCATACGGCCCCTTCTATTTTAACACCATGCCTTTCGGGCTCAAAAACGCCGGTGCAACCTATCAACGCATGATTCAGACATGTGTGGAAACATAAATCGGCAAAACAGTGGAGGCATACGTAGACGATGTGGTCATTAAAACCAGACACGTCGAATCCTTAATAGACGACTTGAGGCTTACGTTCGACAATCTCCGAACATATGACATAAAGCTCAATCTGGAAAAATGCGTTTTCGGCGTGCCCGCCGGAAAGCTCTTGGGCTTCATCGTTTCCAATAGAGGAATTGAAGCAAATCCGGCTAAAATTTGAGCTCTGTCACAGTTGGCTATCCCAACAGACCTCAAGTAAATCCAGAAATTAACCGGATGTGTGGCTGCCTTAAGCCGCTTTATCTCCCGATTGGGAGAAAAGGCATTACCTCTTTATCGCCTTCTTCGGCGCACCGAACACTTCAAGTGGACGGATGCGGCCACAACCAGATTGAAAGAAATAAAAGCCCTACGGCCAGCAACCCAATCTTGGCCGCGCCAAATATCGGCGACCCAATGTTGTTATATATAGCGGAACACACCAGGTTGTAAGCGCAGTGCTCGTCGTCGAACGAGAAACGGACGGACATAAGTTCCCGCTTCAAAAGCCGGTATACTATGTATCCACTGTCCTCACTGCATGCAAATCACGGTACCCACATTATCAAAAGATAGCATACGCGGTCTTCATGGCATCCCAAAAACTACAACACTACTTTCAAGAGTGTTCAATTACGGTGGCCTCTGAAGTACCACTCAACGATATAATTAAAAACCGCGATGCCACGGGCTGGATGGCTAAATGGGCTATTGAGCTCCCCCTGTTCGACATAACATACAAACCACGACGAGCCATTAAGTCGCAAGTACTGGCTGATTTCATCGCCGAATGGACAGAAGCCTAACTCCCTAAAGAGTACGGCACGTACTCCAATTGGATCATGCACTTCAACGGCTCTAAGATGCTGGCTGGTCTGGGGGCAGGCGTCGTCCTGACATCCCCCACCAGAGATACAGTCTGATACTTACTCCAAATATTATACACAGACTCCAACAATGCAGCAGAATATGAGGCCCTGTTGCATGGTCTCCGGATGGCAGTCTCCATGGGATTTCAATGCCTAGAGGTGCGTGGGGATTCAAACCTTGCAATATCTCAAATAAATGGAGACTTTGACGGCAAGGACCCAAAAATGGCGGCTTACCGCAATGCCGAAATGTCAGCTCGGTTCGACGGGCTCGAATTCCACCATGTGGTCCGAGAAAACAATCAAACAGCGGATATCCTCGCCCGCATTGGCGCTAAGCGCGACCCTGTACCACCTAATATCTTCTTGGAAAGGTTGTTTAAGCCATCTGTGGTGTGGGAAGGGGAGACCGCAACAACAGTCCGGATCCGGCCACAACACCAGATCCCGAACACTCTGATGTAATCGGAGGCTCCGCCACCGAAATAACACCTTCGGCCCACATAATTATGGCTGCCATCGCCCCGTGGACAGAACCCTTCTTGGCTTACCTAAATAGGCAGAACTCCCTAAGGACCCAAACGAGGCATGTTGCATTGTGCGGCGGTCTAAAGCCTACAAGGTCCACAAGGGAGAGCTTTATAAGAAAAGCTCTACTGGAGTACTTCAAAGGTGCATCTCCGAAGAGGAAGGACGACAACTTTTGGTAGAAATTCATGCTGGACTCGGCGGCCATCACGCCACAGCTCGGGCCCTTGTAAGCAAGCCCTTCCATATAGGTTTCTACTGGCCGACAGCCCGAGCAGACACACAGGACCTCGTCCAACATTGGGTCGGTTGCCAGCTTTTTGCAAGCCAAAGCCATATGCCACCTACCGCTCTCCAAACAATCCCCATTACTTGGCCCTTTTCGGTCTGGGGGCTTGATACGGTCGGACCCCTTAAAGGAGGAAGCCATAAGAAAAAGTACATATTGGTCATGGTGGATAAATTCACCAAATGGATAGAAGCCAAACCAGTTAAAATAGTCGAGTCCGGACCAGCTATAGACTTCATATCCGGGGTTGTACACCGTTATGGTGTCCCCCATAGCATCATCACCGATAACGGCTCGAACTTGATAGCTGACAAGGTAAAAACTTGGTGCGGCAACATGGGCATTAAGCTGGATTATGCCTCCGTCTATCACCCCCAAACAAATGGTCAAGTTGAACAAGCAAATGGTCTTATTATGAGCGGCATTAAACCCATATTAGTGTGATCCTTGACGGAATCAGATACGCACTGGGTTGAGGAGCTCGACTCCGTACTATGGGGGCTGCGGACCACGCCGAATCGCACTACTGGATACACACCGTTTTTATGGTGTACGGCGCAGAGGCGGTACTGCCCTGCGACATCATTCATGACTCACCTCGTGTGCGCATGTACGAAGAGAAAGACATCGAGCTTGATCGGCAGGATAGTTTAGACGCCCTGGAGGAGGAGCGTGATGTTGAAAAAGCCCGCTCTGCATTCTATCAGCAATAGGCTCGACGGTATCAAAGCAGAGAAGTACGGGCCAAAACTTATAACATTGGCAAACTCGTTCTACGCCTACCAGAGAAGAAAAAGGACAAGCTCAAGCCCAAATGGGAAAGTCCCTTCGTCATTGACAAAGTTCAAACTGGTGGAGCGTACCGTCTACGGGATGCATCGGACAATCGACTCGAGCCAAACCCATGGAACGCGGCCAGACTCCGAAGGTTCTATGCCTAGTACCGAACTATGTGTTCGTCTTCTTACCTCCGCCTTTATATATATATATATATATATATAAGGTTATAATGTGTCTTGACTACACAATCTTGACGCGCCATGCGTGCTCATTATACCTGGGGGCTTCTTATACAGAAGCTTAATATAATTATGTTCCGGGCTCTATGCCCCCCTGCACATGTGTTACTTCTCCACATGTACCTTTTCTTCGCCATTATATACATCGATATGACTTAAGTTTTGGCCAAGCTGGGTTGCCTGGCTCTTGTGTTTATGCCCTACGTTCTCGTTAATTCGGCTAGGGCATAAGGGGAGCACCTCCGCGATTGTTACTGTCGGGTCAGCCGGATGTGTACCTCAGACTGGGTGAAGCCGAAAGCTAGCGTTCTTAAGGGAATATTCAGTCGGTGAACAAAGATGACTTTTACTTATTGCAATACATGCCCTTAGAAGTTTATATCCCGCGTCTCTTTTCGTAGTTCGGACATGCACATTAATGCATGTGTACCCAGGGAAACGAACCCTTAACGGAACTATTCTCCCTGGAAGATGTTTCTTACTATCCATGTAATATAACAAAGGTAGTTGGGTACTTGTCTGTTCAAGCACTTATGACCCCTACGCCTGGTTTCCATGCGTACCCCGGTTTTTACATAACTGAGCGGGTATTCGGATACACTCCGGACTGTCGAGTCTAGAGGTCGAAGCGAAAAGGTCTGCCATGACAAATGATTTACAATCCGGCTAGGGACAATATATGTCACTTGAAGTACACAGTCACTTAGACTGACAAAATTCTTCTTCTATACCATCCAACAGGTTGTCTAGCCTACAATCCTGTTGGGAATACTTTGCGGCTAATTTTACCTGGCCATACACTAGACTAACAGGGATCTCTTTCCCATCAGACCCCCACAGGTCCGACCTCGGCCATGTGGTTCGGTCCAGCCTTGGTATATCGCGTCTTCACCATGGCCCAGGCTTCCCTTGCACCTTGTCGGCAGGCAGATATCTTCCATAATCAGACGCGCCGCCGCGCTCCCTTGAGCATCTCTACGAGCTCCCCATGCCTCCTGACAGGGAGGCAGATGGCCACAAGGCCTGGGCAATGCCCTACGTCACCTGCCGAACTTGTTCGTGCAGTTGTGAGAGCTCTGGCAGAAGATCGCCCGCAGACCCGGGAATCTCCTCTTCGGGACTCTATAAAAGTTCGTTCAAGCACTTACTAAAAATGCCGCGTCAAAGCTCCTTATTATCCTTTACGGAGTCAGCTAGCTGGGCCCAAACATCTTTCAGTTCAACGCCCAGCCGGGTATTGGCATCTTGGATATCGTTTTTCTCTTGCCTAACCTACGTAAGCACGAGCTCGCCGGCCTATAGCTGTCATTGAGCATGTTGCTCATCCGCTCACACGATCTTCAGATTCACTCCGGGATCATCTGCAGAATCTATTGTTAGATTTGCATGCATGCCGAATACTAACTGGTACATGTCATTCCATTCTTTTCGATTAGAACAAGTGTTACCAGATGGGGCCTTCTTGGACTCCTTCATTTCGGCAACTGCGGCCCGTAGCTGGGCTTTGCACTCCTCCAGCTCTTGAGACAACTGGATATTCTTCTCCGTAAGAACATACGCATATAATGATCCATAAATCAGTTGTGCCAACTGTTTCAAGTCTCAGGGGCTACTGATATACATAATTATCAGATTTTCTTACTTGTATATCCTTTACATACTGGTCCATGGCTCTGGCAAGACCCTTTTGAGCAGCTCGGATGTACGCGTCTCCTGAGTTGAAGGCATCGAACGCCTCTTCGGAGAAACCAGGGTCGCGGAGTACGGCCCGACGACGCCTGTGATTCATGGCACTCTCCACTTCGGAATTCGTAGCGGACAGCCTATCTGCATCCTCTGTAGGAGGAACATCCGGTGTTGTCCCCACGTTAGCATCTGCTCCTAAGTCCGGCTCTGAAGCCCGGCTGGTGGAGGCGTGGCCGGCAGGCTCTCCGGACACGGTCCGGAGAGCGTTTTTTCTGCCAGGAACCATGGACGTTATTATATTTTAAAGACGACAACCACGGAGCAGGGTTCTTTTTCATACCTCTGCGACAGCGTCTTAGTCCTGACCGCCTTCCTTTTAAGCCTACCCGGCTTCGGTGCCCCTTGTTGGTGAGTCACCGTGGGTTCGGCATGGCGTACCGAGGGCCTTCCCTGTAAGACACCATATGTGTGCGGTGGGTGTTGGGGATATTACTGCTGGGCGTAAACTAGCCTATCTGGGCCGGGTCAACTTCATCAGTAGTTCCAGAAGTGATAAAGCCCAAGAAGGCAGATGAGGGCCTAAGGCCCGTAGCCGGTTCAAGACTTGTAGCTATAAACCGGAATTTGTATATAAACTTGTACTGTAAGTAAGGAATAAGGAGAGACCAACCCGGATACGAATATCGACCGGTGTTGGGACTCTGTGAACCGATGGGTGTCACCCGTGTATATAAGGGGATGACCCGACGGCGGTTCACGGACAACAGACAACAACTCGAGACATAGGCGAAGCTTGTTTGCTCCCTAGTCATTGAAACCCCATCAATTACATCACAACTAGACGTAGGCCTTTACCTTCATCGAAGGGGCCGAACTAGTATAAACTCTCTTGCGTCCTTGTGTCCGCTTTAACCCCTTCAAGCTAACCCGTCGCGATGGCTCCACGACTAAGTCCTTTCTCTAGGACATCTGCCGTGACAAAACCACGACAGTTGGCGCCCACCGTGGGGCAATCGCACGATGGTTTCCGGTTCTTGGAGGGCCGCTTTGAAGGACTCGAGGGCTACGCTGTAGGCCGGATGACTAAGAGTCGTCGCAGCAAGCTCTACATCGATGACGCATGCTGGGGCCCCGAGGCCGGCTCAATTGAGTAAGGGTACCGGGTCCCCTTTGGTAGCATTCACGTTTTCATTGGCAAGATCGGTGAACCGGGCCCTGAGCCGGACATCTGCACCGACCTCGTCGAGACGGCTCAGCATGCGCGATTCGCCGGGGTTAAACCGGCCATGAAGCGTGCCTTCGTAGGAGTCATCCATGGAGGAAGTTATCAGGACGGATTGGAATTTCGCGGCGCGGCCGTCGTTGCTCTGGTGACGAATCTTCGACCGGAGAAACCGAATCTCTTTATCAGCTACAAGATGGCCAGATTGGGAGCTGTTTCGATGGCGACAGTATTCCGAACCCCTCTGATCTTCCCAACCGGGTTGGGATATTCATGGTCGGGACACAAGTAGTGATTCATTCTTCGACAGCTGCGGCAACGATCTCCGGTTCAGCAGCGGCGATGGCTGTCGGGGCAGGAGGCCCTGTGCGCCCGCCGGCTAAGGTTCTATCAGAACTATTTGATGCGTTGGCTGTGCTTATGGCGGAAGTTAATCTGCCGGATCAGGATGTTCACAACATGGAGATTGCAAAGGTAAAGGAACAGATCACCCAGGCCAAGGCGGATCTGGTGGCTGAGGACACCAGGATGGCCGCAGAGCGGGCCGCTTTAGACGCACAGGCCTACAGGCTTATGTTGGACCAGAGCGCGTCGCATGAAGTCATGAGGAGGAAGCACCGATCCCGCTTACCTCCGGTTTTCGAGGCCAGAGACCTTTTCAACACTCCAGGACCAAGAGCCAGCAATCCACTGGAGGGAAACCGGGCAGAAGCCCCTGGGACCGGTGCACCGGTTCAGCCTCATCAGATGGACCCGCCTCGTCAAAACACCGTTATACCTCAGGCTGCTTTAACACCTCCGGGTCACTACTCCAACCCAATGGACAATCTTGTTGCCACTGCTGCACGGCTGGAGGCCATTCCAATTGAAGGTGACTCGCCGCAGGCAGTAGAGACGCGACGGGTCAAGGAACTTCTGAGGACAGCTTTGGCCCAACAGGAAGCGTACTCGTACAGCCGCGACCGGATCCACTCGACCCCCCGTCCAAGCCGGAGCTATAGCAGACATATGGATGAACCAGCAGTGTCAAGTAATGAACGACGTGGAGCACCCCATGACAAAAACCCGGCGGGTGGTGCTGATAACGCTCAGGGAGTAGTGGACCGGGCCCACGCGCGCAGGGAGGCCGAGTTAGCAACACAGCATCAGGCTCGGCAGCTCACGCCGGTTCGTCCAACCACCTTGACTGAACCTGGTGTTACTTCTAGTTCTTTGGGGGTGCCTTGCCTTATCCCTGCTTTACGCAATGTGCGTCTGCCCAAGGATTTCAAAGGCCCGCGCAAGTACCAAATTACACGGCGGATCAACCTCCAGAGACATGGGTGGAGAGCTATGAGATGGCCATGGAGATGCTTGATGTGGATGACGCGGCGTGAGCGAAATACTTCACCATGATGCTTGAAGGAACGGCCCGTACTTGGATAAAAAGCTTGCCGGCTAATTCTATCAGTTCATGGGCCCAATTATGAGCCCGGTTTATCAGCAATTTCAAAGATACCTGTAAACAGCCTATGTCGATAGTGGACTTAGCTGCATGCGTCCAGGAGGAAGGAGAATCAACGACTCATTGGGTGCGCCGGGTTCCACAAGTGTTGCACTCCTCAGACCACATCAACGCTGACACCGCAGTATTAACCCTAGAAGGCAACTACCGGTTTGGGCCCCTGAAGCTGAAGTTGGGACGAATGAAGCGTCATTGCACCGACATGGGGACCCTCATGGCCGCTTTGGTGAAATATGCTGATTCTTATAGTACCAAGGATCCCAAATCTAATGATGACAAGACAGGGAAAGGGAAGAAGAACAGCAGCTCCAATGGTCAGCAGCATCACTGGGCAGGCAATGGTGGAGGAGGCAAGCGTAAAGCAAATGGTAACATGTACTTTGTGGCTAATACCAACGCACAGGACAATGGCCAGCGACGCAAGGGTAGGCCGAAAAATCGTAATGGAGCACCCAACCCTAACCCAAACCGCCTAAACTATCTGCTAAGCCAGCCCTGTCCAAGACATGGGACGAAGGAGGCGCCAGCAAACCACCTTTGGAAGGATTGCTTTATTATGCAGGAGTTCAAGAATTCTAATAATTTCCGGTATGATCACGAATCTGGCGGTGGCTCAGGATCCGGGCCGGGTTACGGTGGAGGGAGTTCCGGTTCAGGATTCAATGGTAATCCGGGCGGACATAATGGTCAAAATAGTCAGAACAACCAGGGTGGTTACAACCAACAGCAGCAACAGTCAGGTTACTAGAGCAACCCAAAGCAGTTGAGTAATGGGCAGTACCATGTCTTCACCACTAGCTTGGACAAGTGAGACCGGAAGGTTCAGAGGCGGGCGGTCAACTCTGTTGAACCGGCCATACCCCGTTATCTACGTTAGTCTGAACAGCCAATCATATGGAGAAGAGAAGATCACCCTCCCCAGGTCGATAATCCGGGTCAGTTGGCTCTGGTGGTGGCGCCTCAGGTGGGAGGTTACAAGTTCACCAAGGTGCTCATGGATGGAGGGAGCAGCATTAACATCCTGTACTATGAGACCATCCGTCGTATGGGACTAACAGATAAGAATCTCAAACCGTCTAATACAGTATTCCACGGTGTAGTGCCTGGCAGATCAGCATATCCCGTTGGTAAGATAGCTCTGGAAGTGGCCTTTGGGGATGATCATGATTCCAGGTCGGAGGCATTGACGTTTGAAGTGGTGAAAATCCAAAGTCCATATCATGCCCTGTTTGGGCAACCGGCCTACGCCAAGTTTATGGCTCGGCCCTGTTATGTGTATTTGCAGCTCAAGATGCCGGGTCACAAGGGGACAATAACACTTCATGGAAGCTGCAAAATCGCTTTGGAATGTGAGGAAGGAGATGCGGCTTATGTAGAGTCAGTTTGTGCCACCGAGGAGTTGAAGTACTATAAAGACAATGTTGATCCGGCGGACATGACTCCGTTGAAGAAGCCAACTACGGAGCATGATCCAGCCCTGAAGTTCAAATCGGCAGTAGAAACTAAGCTTGTTGACTTCGTACCTGGCGATTCGTCCAAGCAGTTCAGCACCAGTGCCAACTTGGATCCGAAATAGGAAAGCGCGCTCATCGAGTTCATCCGTGAGAATCAGGACATTTTTGCATGGAAGCCCTCTGACATGCCAGGTGTACCGAGGCAACTCGCTGAGCACACACTTAATTTGGATCCTAAATATAAACCGGTGAAACAGTTCCTCCGCCGGTTTAACGAAGAAAGACGCAAGGCGATTGGAGAAGAGGTAGTCAGGCTCTTAGCAGCTGGCTTTATTGTTGAAGTTTTTCACCCTAAGTGGCTTGTCAATCCGGTGCTAGTCCTCAGGAAAAACGGCACCTGGCGCATGTGTGTGGATTACATAGATCTTAATAAGGCTTGTCCAGCAGATCCTTTTGCCCTCCCCCGTATTGATCAAATTATTGATGCTGCGGCGGGTTGTGAGTGTTTAAGTTTTTTGGATGCGTATTCTGGCTATCATCAGATCAAAATGGCAGTTAAGGACCAGGAGAAGACAGCATTTATAACTCCCTTTAGAGCTTTCTGCTATGTGTCTATGCCCTTCGGGCTCAAGAGTGCCCAGGCAACTTACCAACGGTGTGTACAAAATTGTCTTCACAAGCAGATTGGCCGTAATGTACATGCTTACGTGGATGATATCATGGTTAAATCCAGGGAGAAGGAGACTCTGATTGATGATTTGAAGGAAACCTTTGATAACCTGAGAACATACAAGATGATGCTTAATCCGGACAAGTGTGTCTTTGGTGTACCGGCGGGCAAGCTATTGGGTTTTCTGGTGTCCAACAGGGGAATTGAGGCTAATCCGGAGAAGATCACGGCTATCACCTCCCTGGCTAAACCGAAGTGTGTCAATGATGTTCAACGCCTGGCAGGCCGGATTGCCGCGTTAAGCCGGTTTATCAGTCATCTTGGTGAGAAGGCAATCCCTTTGTATCAGATGTTGAAAAAAACGGATCAGTTTGTTTGGAGCTCCGCCGCTAATGAAGCATTTGAGGACTTAAAGTGGCAGTTGGCCAATCCACCTGTGCTCGCCGCTCCCATTGACAAGGAGCCGTTACTGCTATATGTTGCTGCTAATGCTTGGGCGTCAGCATGGCTATTGTGGTGGAGCGAGAGGAGGCATGCAAGGAGCATCCGGTTCAACGACCGGTCTATTATATCAGCGAGGTGCTAATCGAGTCCAAGCAAAGATATCCGCATTGGCAGAAGCTGGTGTATGGAGTTTTCATGGCAAGCCGGAAGCTTAAACAATACTTCCAAGGGCACCCAATTACGGTGGTCAGTTCTGCTCCTTTGGGAGATATCATCCAGAACCAGGAAGCAACTGGCCGGGTTGCAAAGTGGGCTATAGAGCTGGGGCCGTACGGTTTGAAGTATGTGCCTCGGACAGCGGTTAAGTCTCAAGCACTTGTTGATTTCATCAATGATTGGACGGAAATTCAAGCACCTGAAGAAAAGCCGGATCACACATATTGGACCATCCATTTTGACGGATCCAGGCAGTTGGAAGGCTCGGGGGCTGGAGTTGTATTAACTTTCCCACGAGGTGATAAGTTTTGTTATGTTCTCCGCTTAATGTTCCCTTGTACTAACAATGCAACTGAGTATGAAGCCTTGCTCCATGGTCTCCGGATGGCTAAGGAGATGAATCTAAGTCGAGTTAAGTGCTTCGGTGACTCGGACCTTGTGGCTCAGCAAGTGTCTGGCACTTGGGACTCCAAGGACCCACTCATGGCAGCATATCGTCGTGAGGTGGATACTATTGCAGGTTATTTCAAAGGCTATCAGGTGGACCACGTGGACCGGCGGAAAAATGAAGCAGCGGACGCTTTAAGCCGGCTGGGCTCTCAGTGCAAACCGGTCCCGCCCAATGTTTTTCTGGATGTGCTGCACAACCCGTCGGTCAAGATCCCTGGTGAAGAGGATTTGGCTATTCCTGATCCGGAGGCTCAATTGGTGTTGGCTCCTCATGTTATTCCGGATTGGACGCTTCCTTACCTGGCGTACATGAGCCGGGGCGAGTTGCCAGAGGATGAGATTCTGGCCCGGCAGATAATCCGGCGATCCAAGTCCATGGCTATCATCAACGACGAGTTGCATCATTGCAGTGTATCAGGAGCTTTTCAATGCTGCGTGTCTCCTGAAGAAGGCCGTGAAATTTTGCGTGAGATCCACGAAGGAGATTGTGGTCACCACGCCGGTTCAAAGTCTCTGGTGGCTAAAGCATTTCGCCATGGCTTCTATTGGTTAACTGCTCATGCTGATGCGGAGGATCTGGTTAGACGATGTGATGGTTGCCAAAGGTTTTCAAGACGTGCTCATGTACCGGCTCAAGAATTGAGAACGATTCCAATTACTTGGCCGTTTGCGACTTGGGGGCTGGATATGGTTGGGCCTTTCAAAAGGTCCAAAGATAAGAAAACCCACCTCCTGGTGGCGGTTGACAAGTTTACAAAGTGGGTGGAGGCAGAACCTGTTAGCAAGTGTGATGCGTCCATGGCGGTTCAGTTCATCAAAAAGGTGATTTTCTGGTTTGGCTTTCCGCACAGTATTATCATAGATAATGGTACCAATTTGTCCAAAGGAGCTATGAAGGAGTTCTGCGAACGGGAGCACATCCGGCTCGACGTTTCGTCAGTGGCACATCCACAGTCCAATGGTCAAGCAGAAAGAGCTAATCAAGAGATCTTGAGAGGCATCAAGCCCCGGCTCATGGTTCCTTTGCAGAGAACGCCGGGTTGTTGGGTAGAAGAATTACCATCTGTGTTATGGAGCTTCAATACAACACCCAACAGATCAACAGGATACACACCGTTCTTCATGGTTTATGGAGCGGAGGCGGTTCTCCCCAGTGATATCCGTCATGATTCACCTCGTGTGACGGCTTACATTGAAGCGGACAACGAGACAGCACGGCAAGATGCTTTGGACCGGTTGGATGAAGAGCATGACATCGCAGCCGCCCGATCGGCGATTTACCAGCAGGATCTTCATCGTTATCACAGTCGCCGAGTCAGAACCAGAACCTTTCAGGAAGGAGATTTGGTGCTTCGGCTCACCCAAGATCGGACTGATATGCATAAGCTATCCCCACCTTAGGAGGGGCCTTTCGTGGTCAGCAAGAATCTGCACAACGGGTCGTACTATCTGATCGATATTCGAGAGCATAAGCACATCAGAGGAGGAGACCAACAGGCCATGGAACATAGCTCATCTTCGGCCTTACTATACCTGAGCCATTGGCTGTACTTGCGTACATATTATGACAATGTATATAGTATGATTAAATATAATAAACCGGAACCTCAGCTAAAGCGGGGTATCTGTTCTTTTACATCATGTGAGGTTACACGGAGTTTCTCTAAAGCGGCCTCCGGTTTACCCCTTGAGTTTGCTTTTTAAAAGCATCATATCACTTGGGGGTTTGGTCGTGTCCGAACCAATACCATGCCTCTTGATAGGCGAGAGCCACCAGATCACTTGGGGACTTGGTCATATCTGAACCAGTCATGCCTCTTGATCGGCCTAAGGCCACAAAATCACTTGGGGGCTTGGTCGAACCCAAACCATGACCATGCCACTTGATCGGCATAAATGCCACGGTTTCATTTGGGGACCTGGCTGACTAGAACCATAGTTACACCTAACGGGAGCTTGGTCGTGTTCGGCCATGGTAACGCCATCTGATCAGCTCAAATAAACCTTTTTTGCAACGGTTTTGTCATTGCACTTGATTTACACTTTTCTTTGAAGGGGGGTTTTTGTTTTTTATTGCATTTTTTAAACTGACAAAGTTTTTTAACCAATCAATTGACGGAACACAGTTCACGTCAATCCGGAGACTATTTGCCGGTTTGATCCTTGTTGTTAACATCCTCTTATGGAGTAACACGGTGTTTATTATAACACAGCATGGTTTACCTGGTAAACCAGCGTCATATATGTACAGGAGCTGTTATCTCCTCCAACAGTGTGGGTTTGCAAAACTCCGCTTCAAGATTAGCCAAGCCAACTTCATGTTCAACGAGAGCAGGTATTATGTATCACAAAAATTTGGTCATATACTTAAGAATTTTTTTGGATGTTTTGACTTCATATATGCAGACATCATATTCCACCGGACGGTACAACCGCGGTGGCACTTGAAGAGTTTTTTATTGCAGAAGGTGCTTTGGAAAGTTCATCACCACAGGAAGAACAAATTATGCATGAAGGCATATCAACATCAAAAGTATCAGCTAGCCTATTACAAGGCAACACGGTGCCCATAATAATACCATTGTTTTTCGCCAAGGAGAGGCAGTTTCAAAACCGGATTCCGGTTCAAGCTTGGTCACCAGCTTGGCCTGATGGTTGTGGGTCACCTTGCGCCGCTTCAGCCTCCATTTCTCTACCCGGTGGCTGGAAATCAACAGTTGTCCAGTCGATTCCCATTAATGCTTGAAAAACAGCTTCATCGTGGATCAGCAATGACAGGTCAATATCAGGAGCGTAAGTGTGCTTACGGATTGGAGGGATAAGATTTTCTGACTCATTAATTGGGGCAGCTATTCGCTTGTTCTGATTATCATATTGAGCTTGATAATGAGACAAGTCTGCTTCTTCAGCCAGTTGACAAGCTAGCGAACGCACCTCCCGGTTTATGGCTCGCTGATCCGCTTCACTAAATTCTGACCCATCTTCTTTCAACCTGGGATAGCCCTGAGCCGCTTCAATAGGATCAAAATCCAGCACCCAGGCTTTTGCCTGCATTAAGGCATTGATCGCACCGGTTCGAGCAGCAGATTTCTTCAGCTCTTCAACCCGGGCGGGAAGCACCAATAGTTTCATCAGGGTATCTTGAATCAAAGTGGGTGCCGGTTTGTTGTGAGATGCGGTACAGATGATCCGCTGTGCGCCAGTATACATCTGTTCGACCAACGTGTAGACAGCTTTCAATTTTTTCCGCACATCTGAACCCAAGTGACCAGTGCGTGCCCTGAAATATCATAAGGGTTAAACCGGCAGCTCTGTAAGAAGGCCAAGTCAATTCAGAAGTCAAACTGGCTTACCAAAGATAGCAGTGGTCATAGTATGCACATGCCGCTTTATACTGGTCAATTCATCCGCCACCGGTTTTAGTGCAGCCTCGGCATCCTCCGCTTGTTTGATTAAAGTGGATTTTGCAGTGGCCCAATCCGCCTGTTTCTTCTTGAAGCTCTCCTTAAGCTGCTCCATGGCGCTTAAAGCGCTGGTTAATTCCTCTTTTGCTTTGGAGGTTTCAGCTTGTTGGGTTTTCAGGTTTTCTTGGAGGTCGGCGATTTGGTTTTCTTTGGTCTTCAGCTCAGCCTGCATGCAGACAATTATATGCTTCAACAAAACGGTACAAGGATTGAAGTACCAGCCACATAACAAGTTATGCGCTTGGCACTTGGGGGCTAATGCTTATTCGATCTTCATCTTTCAATTGCTTACAAAGTCCCAAGATCAATACAAGTATTCAACTTGGCACTTGGGGGCTAATGGCTATTTGCTCGTATATATTCTGATGCGGCAATTTCAATTACTTAAAGTACCGGTTTAACTACGCTAAGTTGAACCGGCCCTTGGGTCCTACATCAGCGAATTTTAAAGCATCAAGATTTATATTAGTAAGTCCCGGTTTGAAAGAATATTACAAACCGGCCCTTAGGGGCTAGGAGAGTCAGCAAGAATGGAAGCATACAAGCAGGAAGGAGCATATGGAAGTTCCCTCATATTTATCTTTCATCATATTAACCAGACCGGCTTCATAGTCGCGACTGGTATACAACCGGTTCAGATAGCCGGAATGGATATCTTGGGCGTTCAGAGCAGCATAAGTCGTCAGATCAGCGTTCCACTTGCCTTTGCCAAAGGCAGCAAATTCTTCCTTGGCAGAATGTTTGGACAAAGCGACAGGATTGCTTGGCTCAGTATGGCTAGTGCCAGTAATGACAACCTCATCATCCTGGGTACCGCCGGTTTGCACTGGAGCAGTTGGCTTGTCAGTAGGTTTTGCTCGACCGGTGGAGCTTTCAATCCGGATGGAGTCTGTGGGCTGATTGACAGGACCTGAGGCATCAGCAGGTCTCTCTTCAGCAATAAGATCGTCGTCTTGCTGCGGTGGATCGTTGGGTATATCCTTAGGAATAGCCGCTTCAAGATCGGGCATCTTGCCTGGCTCAAGAACGGCATCTTCTTTGGCCGCTTTATCCAGGCGGTCCTTCTTGCTTGGCCTAGGTTTGGCCCTGAGAAGAATAACAAAATCAAATATAGCATATGTTCTAAGGCGATGTACTGCAAATATCACAATAAGTGTAGCTTACCCAAGCAGCGTTTTGAGCGGTGGCAGCTGAGTAGCCGATGACTCGCCAGAAGATGAGTGGGAAGTAACCTGGTAATCGGAGTCAGGCGGATTAAGAGGTTGACGAAAGCAGCCCGCTTTAGGACAAGCACTGACAAGCAAATTAGAGACCTCTAAATGGCGTTTCCGAACCGGACTGTTCGGTAAGCCGGCGGAGGTAACTACCTGGCCGCTATGCCGGGTTGTGCAACGAGCTTCGTGTTGTTGGGTCTTCATAAGAAATTTAGGATCCAGATAAGCAAGAGGATGAGAAATTTTAACTTTCCGGTTTGCCTGACGGATTTTTTGTGAAGGCAAAGTTTCTGAATCGGAAGAGAGAATAATTACCTCTGCAACATCCGCGTGGCTGGCTTCGGCATCATCCTGACAGATATCATCATCAATAAGACGCATGACAAATAAACCAAGTGAGTCAAGCTCTACCTCAAAGTCCGGATTATCCACATCATCATCAGGGGCCGGATTAGAAGATGTCGTGGTTCTTTTCCTGTGGGCAGTCTTCTTCACAGCTTTAGTATTTTGCCGAGTTACTCTTTCTGGTTTGCCTAGTTTTTCTGGTTTCTCCTGCGGCAGTTTTTTGCTCGAAAACAGATCATTGCCCTGATTACACAAAAACTGATATTAAACAATGACCAGACATATCAATAACAGATTCAGCAAAGAGAAAAATCAAAGTCTTACAACTGGCTGTTTGTTGGTGGCACAGAAGGGAAGCAGGCCGGTTCTAGCGCAGACGTGTTCCGGTTCATTCAGCATCTTATTCACAGCCTCTGTGATTTCTTCATCGGAGAGCTGGATTTTTTAATGTCGCAGTGGGTCATCAACACTGTCAGTATACTCGCACATCAAACCGGAGCGCTGACTAAGGGGCAGTATGCTCCATGATATCCAACAGCGAGCGAGATCAACCCCTGTTAAACAGTTGGCCATAAAGGCTCTGAGCTTTGATAGTTGGGGAGCATATTTGCTTCTCTCCTGGGCAGTCAATCTTTGGGGAAAAGGGTGTGTATTGCTGAGCCGCTCCGGACGAAAGCCAGGAAAGGGATTCTCACCAGCAGGGGAGGTGTCTTTGCAGTAGAACCATGTCTGATTCCACTCTTTGGGGTGGCTGTGCAGCTTGGCGTGAGGGTATGTGACCTCTTTCCTTTTCTAAATCGCCACGCCACCCAACTCCGTGTTAGAGCCATCAGTAAACTCAGTACGGCGGTTTAAATGGAAAAGGTCTCTGAACAATTCCACTGTGGGCTCCTCTTGACAGAACACCTCACAGAGCACTTGGAAGTGACACATATTTGTAACAAAGTTGGGGCCAGTGTCTTGTGGATGGAGTTGGAAATCGGCTAAAACATCCCGGTAAAATTTAGAACCGGGCGGCTTAAAGCCCCGGGCTAAGTGATCTACGAAAACAAGAACCTCTCCTTCTCGAGGTGTGGGAGGGCATTCTTTGCCAAGAGCCCTCCAATGGATAGTATCTTTGCTGCCTAAAGCGCCAATCAGGACTAAATCATCCAGTTGAGCCTCTGTGACGCGAGAAGGAACCCAATTGCACTCATATACTTGCTTGGCCATGATGGAATCTACAAGGTAGAAGATCCCGATTCAAAAATGTATTTGATCAAGGTACGTTGGTATGTACACTGTTAAACCGGAGACGGAACTATCTGAACTGGAGTTTCATGAAGCAACCAACATCTGGCGGTTCAACAAGGGGACTAATGGCATATACCGGTTTGGAAATTTTTTCTATAAGGTTAAACCGCCTGATCTAAGCATTGAAAAACTGAGATTACGGATGGACAAGTACGCAGAAACAGGTTTCACAAGATTTCTTTACAGCATTGGATCTGAAGCAAGTTCAGAAAAGAGATAAATACTTAGAGGTTCAAAAGGAGCAGTACCGAACCTATGAGCAAAGCGTTCATATAGATCTATGGTTTTGAGATGCATAAGTGAAAGCGAAGGTCAAACAACTATCATTGCACAGAATAAATATTTGCGGATTCATCTAAAGATCTGTCGCATGAGCAAGAAGCAGACGATGAATACTGAAGAACTGTGAAACCCTAAAACAGATATGTGGGGGAAAGGATAGAAGGTTTACTGGAGCTGCGGAAGACGCGGAAGGTTGTCGTGATGCTCTGGTGCGCCCAGGTTGATGCAGCGGCCAAGGTTGAGGCAGAGGTCGACGGTGGCGGCGGAGCTCTGAAGTCGGGCGATGCGAGGAAGACGAAGCAGAAGGGGAAGGGAAAGAGAAAGAAAATGACCCTTCGGTCCTATTTATAAGGCAAAAATACATGTGTCAGGCGCGACAATCAAGAGGCCACGAAACGGAGTTGTCGCCTCGATTTCCGCAGATGTATTAAATAAAGAAGCATAATGGATATCTTCGTTATGACAGGTGACGTCACTCCGGTTTACAGTAATCAGAGAAGATGACATCATGGTGATTTACCAATTTATGAGAAGACGTTGAAGAGGAAGTTTTTGTTAAAGGATTGACATGAACCCGTTCAAATCAATCTGGGGCCTAATGTTGGGGATATTACTGCTGGGCCTAAACCGGCCTATCTGGGCCGGGTCAACTTCATTAGTAGTTCCAGAAGTGATAAAGCCCAAGAAGGCAGATGAGGGCCTAAGGCCCGTAGCCGGTTCAAGACTTGTAGCTATAAACCGGAATTTGTATATAAACTTGTACTGTAAGTTAGGAATAAGGAGAGACCAACCCGGATACGAATATCCACCGGTTTTGGGACTCTGTGAACCGACGGGTGTCACCCGTGTATATAAGGGGACGACACGACGGTGGTTCAAGGACAACAGACAACAACTCGAGACATAGGAGAAGCTTGTTTGCTCCCTAGTCATCGAAACCCCATCAATTCCATCACAACTAGACGTAGGCTTTTACCTTCATCGAAGGGCCCGAACTAGTATAAACTCTCTTGCGTCCTTGTGTCCGCTTTAACCCCTTCAAGCTAACCCGTCGCGATGGCTCCACGACTAAGTCCTTTCTCTAGGACATCTGCCGTGACAAAACCACGACAGTGGGTGAAGTGCAAAAAAGGGATCCTTCTCGGAAGTTGGGACTCCGGCTTTACTTATATGCGGTGCAGGGAGTAAGCCAGGATAATCGGCTATGATGGCCACCAAGGCACCGTCGCAGCTTAACTGATAGAACGTCATGTCGATGAGCTCCACAAATATGTCCGGATCTTCTTCGAGTCCGGGGTCGAGGGCCCGGTCAGGGTCCTCAGGCTGTGGAGACGGGTTATGGACCACTCTCACAGCTTTTCGCAGTTCCTGCTATGAAATAGCAACGTAAATATTTATGATGAAGAATGCGGGAAGGTATGGAGTAAAAGGTAGCAGCTCACCTAGTTTGGGGGGTTGTACATGGAGAATCCATCCCGTGGCTTAATGCAGATGAACTCCTCTTCCTCTCCTTTGTATAAATCGGATAGTATTTTCGCTAGAGCAGCGGCGGAGTCCGGACCTTTAAGGCCGCAGCGGGTGGCATCGTCTTCTCCATTGAAGTGCCACATGGGTTTCCCCCGATACTGAAGTGGCTGCACCCCCCGCATTATACATATTGACATAACCTCGATTATTGTCAGTCCTGATTTGGCCAGCGTTTTTATCCTGCCCATCAGGTAAAGGACCTCTTTGTTATCTTTCCCCTGGGGGCTCCGAGGGCGCCAGCTACGGCGTTTCTTCAAAGGGGCATTATTAAACTCAGGAAGGCCCATCCGAATAGGGTCCGGAAGGGGGACGTCCTCCATATAAAACCACTCCGAAGGCCAGTCTTCGGATGTCTTCTTCGGAGTACCGGACAGGTATCCGGTCCCGGCGATGCGCCATATTTCGGCTCCGCCCACTTGATATATTGACCCCTCCTGTGTACGGGGTATGAGGCAGATAGCCTCTTCCATAGCTCGAAATGAGCTTCACAGCCCAGAAACAGCTTGCAAAAGGCGACGTAGCCGGCGATGTGTAATATGGAGGCAGGAGTAAAGTTATGTAGCTGGAGGCCGTAGAACTCCAGGAGCCCGCGGAGGAACGGATGGATTGGAAATCCGAGTCCCCTCAATAAGTAAATGACAAGGCATACCCACTCCCCCATGGATGGGTTGGGAAAGCTCTCCGCTTGCTCCCCGCCATTATAAGTGGCTAGTCCGGCTCGGAAGGGGACCATATACGCAGGAGGGAGAAACCCCTGGGTCTGTAACTCTACTAATTGGCTGTGGGGGACGGAACACTTCTCCCAATTGCCTGGCTTAGTGCTACAGGAGCGAGAGGAGGAGCTGCAATGGCCGGCCATGATGGGATGGACTTTTCCGGGTGCGCTCCGTGTTGGAAATATGCCCTAGAGGCAATAATAAATTAGTTATTATTATATTTCCTTGTTCATGATAATCATTTATTATCCATGCTAGAATTGTATTGATAGGAAACTCAGATACATGTGTGGATACATAGACAACACCATGTCCCTAGTAAGCCTCTAGTTGACTAGCTCGTTGATCAATAGATGGTTACGGTTTCCTGACCATGGACATTGGATGTCGTTGATAACGGGATCACATCATTAGGAGAATGATGTGATGGACAAGACCCAATCCTAAGCATAGCACAAGATCGTGTAGTTCGTATGCTAAAGCTTTTCTAATGTCAACTATCATTTCCTTAGACCATGAGATTGTGCAACTCCCGGATACCGTAGGAATACTTTGGGTGTGCCAAACGTCACAACGTAACTGGGTGGCTATAAAGGTACACTACAGGTATCTCCGAAAGTGTCTGTTGGGTTGGCATGAATCGAGACTGGGATTTGTCACTCCGTGTGACGGAGAGGTATCTCTGGGCCCACTCGGTAGGACATCATCATAATGTGCACAATGTGATCAAGGAGTTGATCATGGGATGATGTGTTACGGAACGAGTAAAGAGACTTGCCGGTAACGAGATTGAACAAGGTATCGGGATACCGACGATCGAATCTCGGGCAAGTACAATACCGCTAGACAAAGGGAATTGCATACGGGATTGATCGAATCCTCGACATCGTGGTTCATCCGATGAGATCATCGTGGAGCATGTGGGAGCCAGCATGGGTATCCAGATCCCGTTGTTGGTTATTGACCGGAGAGTCATCTCGGTCATGTCTGCATGTCTCCCGAACCCGTAGGGTCTACACACTTAAGGTTCGATGACGCTAGGGTTATAAGGAAAAGATATACGTGGTTACCGAATGTTGTTTGGAGTCTTGGATGAGATCCCGGACATCACGAGGAGTTCCGAAATGCTCCGGAGGTAAAGATTTATATATGGGAAGTCCTATTTTGGTCACCGGAAAAGTTTCGGGTTTTATCGGTAACGTACCGGGACCACAGAGAGGGTCCCGGGGGTCCACCAAGTGGGGCCACAAGCCCCGGAGGGCTGCATGGGCCAAGTGTGGGAGGGGACCAGCCCCAGGTGGGCTGGTGTGCCCCCCCACAAGGGCCCAAGGCTCCTAAGGGGAGGAGGGGGCAAACCCTAAGGGCAGATGGGCCTTAGGGCCCATACCTGGTGCGCCTCCCTCTCCCCCTCCACCTGGCCGCCACCCAGATGGGATCTGGGGGCTGCCACCACCCCTAGGGAGGGAACCCTAGGTGGGGGCGTAGCCCCTCCCCTTCCCCTATATATACTTGAGGTTTGGCCTGCCCAAGACACACGAGTTCCTCTCCTTCTTGGCGCAGCCCTACCCCTCTCCCTCCCCGTCTCTTGCGGTGCTTGGCGAAGCCCTGCTGGATACCACGCTCCTCCACCACCACCACGCCGTTGTGCTCCTGCTGGATGGAGTCTTCCTCAACCTCTCCCTCTCTCCTTGCTGGATCAAGGCATGGGAGACGTCACCGGGCTGTAGTGTGTTGAACGCGGAGGTGCCGTCCGTTCGGCACTAGGATCTCTGGTGATTTGGATCACGACGAGTATGACTCCTTCAACCCCGTTCTCTTGAATGCTTCCGCTTAGCGATCTACAAGGGTATGTAGATGCACTCTCCTTCCCCTCGTTGCTAGTTTCTCCATAGATAGATCTTGGTGACACGTAGGAAAATTTTGAATTTCTGCTACATACCCCAACACTCCGATGGATATCGCTGTGGGAGGATGGTGTGATTTGGATCTGAGGATCCCTGACTCTTTAAATAGACGATTTACTCACATGGTTAGGGTGGCAAATGTAAAAATGCCCCAATTTCTCACATTCGCTCGACACGTGGAAGATAGGCTTTATTAAAGCACAGAAGCCAAGGAGTGCAACATTCATGGGAAGCCGAACACTACTCATTACCAGGTACTCAGGATTTGGAGAAGAACCCGCCTTGCAATGCCGAAGACAATCTGCGCGCCGGACTCATCGTCATTGAAGCTTGGTTTAGGGGCTACTGAGGGAGTCCTGGATTAGGGGGTCCTCGGACAGCCGGACTATATACTTCGGCCGGACTGTTGGACTATGAAGATACAAGATTGAAGACTTCGTACTGTGCCCGGGTGGGACTCTCCTTTGCGTGGAAGGCAAGCTTGGCAATTCGGATATGTAGATCTCCTCCCTTCACTACAGGAAACAGCTAATTTGCCATCAGGCTTGTATAGACGACAAAGTCAGTATTACAGATGGCAAAGATTTTGCCGTCAGCAGGCTGACTGCAAAGTGAGTCGGCAAAGTCGAAACCGGCAAACAATTCTTTGTCGTCAGCTTTTCTTCGGGCAGACGGCAAAGATTTTGCCGTCATCCAACTATAGATTTGACGTCTCCCATAAATATTACAGCCAGCAAAGAAAGATGTCTTTGCCGTCAGCAAGAATCTATCTTTGTCGTCATCCTCAAAAATTACAGACGGCAAAGAAATTTTTATATTAAAATAACCCGAACCATAGTCCAAGTGCAGAGGACAACAATTAACACCATACCACAGTATACATTAGCACTTTGTTCCAAGAATCTACGAGGAACAGCAAATTTCACAATACAAGACTACACAGAATATATATATATATATATATATATATATATATATATATATATATATATATATATATATATATATATATATATATCACTTAATGATCCAAGGAAAAAACTGCTCTATCTCATTAGATTACAAAAGAGCAATAGCTAATGTAGCAGCCGAGATCTAGCGCGCGCAACAATCTTGAGTTTGATCTGCACGCCTGCGCCAACCTGCAATCATCCATCTTGAGTTTGATCTGCACGCCCGCGCCAACCTGCAACCATCCCCTGTGCCCTTGCTCGCCGGAGCAGCAGCAACCAGCAGCCGCACCCCTCTCCTTTCCTCTTCCGTTCTCAAAGGACAGAGCACACTAACGACCACGGAGCTGTCACCGCTCCTCGAGGCGGGAGGTGGTGCAGCATCGAGGGATGGGGTCGGGGCCGACGGAGGCATGCGGGGGCGCATCATCGAGGGATGGGGTCGGGGCCGACGGAGGCACGCGGGGGCGACGAGGCCGGGGCCGGTAGAGGCCGGCGGGGTCGATGGGGCCGGCGGCGCCCAGGGCGAAGCAAAGGCCCGTGGGGGCGATGGGGTCGGCGGTGCCCAGGGCGAAGAAGAGGCCGGTGGGGGCGAGCCAGCGAGGCCGGGGCCGGCAGGCGAGGTGGTGGCGTGCACCGGCGGGCTTGGGGGCGACAGTGGCGGGGCTGGTAGCGCTGGGGCCGAAGGGGGAAGTGGGTGCGACCGGCGGCGAGGTGGTGGCCAGTGAGGCCGAGCGAGGTGGTGGCGGGTGCCGGCCTGCTCGATTTGGATCGAGACCAGAGAGAGAAATGAGATGGAGAGAGAGAGATCGTGGTGGGGATCGGGTACCGGTCAAGTGGATAAGGAGAGAGCAGTGGGGGCGTGGGGTGCGTGGGTGCGTGGGGCTGGGGGTCACGTGGGGATGTGTGGCACAGATCCTGCCATGTGATCGATCCGTGTGCTATGTTTCTTTCTTTGCTGTCTGCATTTTTTGTTATAGACGGCAAAGTATGCTCTTTGCCGTCTGCAAAACAAGCACAGACGGCAAAGAGCTCACTTTGCCGTCTGCCAGAAAAACCACAGATGGCAAAGTATCTTTGTCGTCTGCCAAAACAAATACAGACGGCAAAGAATCTTTGCCATCTGTGTATTTTTTGCCAGACGGCAAAATGAGCTCTTTGCTGTCTGTGTTTTTTCTGTAGACGGCAAAGTTTATTTTGCCGTTAGTTTTTATTTGCTGTCTTGTGATGACGTCAAACCCTTTCTTTGCCGTCTTGCCCGACAAAAACTTGACGGCAAAGACGTGCTAGACGGCAAATTAGCTGTTTCCTGTAGTGCTTGTAACCGACTCTATGTAACCCTAGACCCCTCCGGTGTCTATATAAACCGAAGGGTTTATTCCGTAGAACAACAATCAGAATCATAGGCTAACTTCTAGGGTTTAGCCTCTACGGTCTCATGGTAGATCAACTCTTGTAATACTCATATCATCAAGATCAATCAAGCAGGAAGTAGGGTATTACCTCCATCGAGAGGGCCCGAACCTGGTTAAACATTGTGTCCCCCGCCTCCTGTTACCATCAGCCTTAGACGCACAGTTCGGGACCCCCTACCCAAGATCCACCGGTTTTGACACCGACAGCACTCTTTGAAGTTCTTTGTGTTGGTTTGAATAGATGAATATGAGATTGTGTGATGCATGTCGAATAATCAAACCCACGGATAGTTGAGGTGACATTGGAGTATCTAGGTGACATTAGGGTTTTGGTTGATTTGTGTCTGAAGGTGTTATTTTACTACGAACTCTAGGGCTGTTTGTGACACTTATAGGAATAACCCAACGGATTGATCGGAAAGAATAACTTTGAGGTGGTTTCGTACCCTACAATAATCTCTTCATTTGTCTCCGCTATTAGTCACTTTGGAGTGACTCTTTATTGCATGTTGAGGGATTGTTATATGATCTAATTATGGTATCCTTGTTGGGAGAACTTGCACTAGTGAAAGTATGAACCCTAGGCCTTGTTTCGAAGCATTGCAATACCGTTTGTGCTCACTTTTATCATTAGTTACCTTGCTGTTTTCACATTTTCATATTACAAAAACCTATATCTACCATCCATATTGCACTTGTATCACCATCTCTTCGCCGAACTAGTGCACCTATACAATTTACCATTGTATTGGGTGTGTTGGGGACACAAGAGACTCTTTGCTATTTGGTTGCTAGGTTGTTTGAGAGAGACCATCTTCATACTACGCCTCCCACGGATTGATAAACCTTATGTCATCCACTTGAGGGAAATTTGCTACTGTCCTACAAACCTTTGCACTTGGAGGCCCAATAACGTCTACAAGAAGAAGGTTGTGTAGTAGACATCAAGCTTTTTTCTGGCGTTGTTGCCGGGGAGGTTAGCGCTTGAAGGTATATCTTTAGATCTTGCAATTGAATCTTTTAGTTTCTTGTTTTATCACTAGTTTAGTCTATAAAAGAAAACTACAAAAAATGGAATTGAGGTTGCCTCATATGCTTCATCTTTTTAATATCTTTCATGAAAATTATGGAAAGGAAAATTGTGCTCAAGTGTTAGAAGAAGAATGTATTAAAATGTTTGGCACTAAATCTTTGGATGATGAGCATGATTGCAATGTTGTTAGTATGAATTATTTGAATATCCATGATGTTAATGATATGAAAATCCACAAGCTTGGGGATTCTATGTTTGATGAAGATGATATTTTTTGTCCCCCAAGTTTTGTTGAGCAAATTTATTATGATGAAAGCATCCCTCCTATCTATGATGATTATTGTGAAGACACGTATGCTATAAAGAATAATGATATACATGAAATGTGTCATCATGATTTTAACTTTGAATTGGATTATGCCTCACATGATAGTTATTTTGTTGAGTTTGCTCCCATTACTATTCATGAGAAGAAATTTGCTTATGTGGAGAGTAATAAAAATTCTATGCTTGTAGATCATGAAAAGAATGCTTTATGTGATGGTTATATTGTTGAATTCATTCATGATGCTACTGAAAATTATTATGAGGGAGGAATATGTGCTTGTAGGAATTGCAATAATATCAAGTTTCCTCTCTATGTGCTTAAAATCTTGAAGTTATGATTGTTTTTCTTTCCTATACTAGTTGATTCTTGTTCCCATAAAATGTTTGCTCACAAAATACCTATGCATATGAAGTGGGTTAGACTTAAATGTGTTAGTCATATTCTTCATGATGCTCTCTTTATGTTTCAATTCTTATCTTTTATGTGAGCATCATTGAAATCGTCATGCCTAGCTAGAGAGGCATTAAAGAAAAGCGCTTGTTGGGAGACAACCCAACACCTTTACCTACTATTTTTGTGTGTTCACATGATTAAGATACTGTAGTAATCATGTTTCATATCTTTTGTTTCAATAAAGTGCCAAGTAAGGCCTTTGGGATGATCTATGGTGATAGTTGATTTGATCTTGCTGAAAAACAGAAACTTTTGCGCTCAGGAAAACAATTCTCATTTTTAACAGAAGCGCGATAAAATACTGATTCTTTTTGCAGAAGATTAATAAACAAATTTCCTAGGACTTAAAATATTTTCAGAATTTGTGGAGTTACAGAAGTATTAGAGAGTTACAGATTAGTACAGACTATTCTGTTTTTGACAGATTCTGTTTTCTATGTGTTGTTTGCTTATTTTGATGAATCTATGAGTAGTATCGGAGGGTATGAACCATAGAGAAGTTGGAATACAGTAGATATTACACCATTATGAATTTATGAGTTCAAAACAGTACCAAATGTGGTGATTAATTTTCTTATACTAACGGAGCTTACGAGTTTTCTTTTAAGTTTTGTGTTGTGAAATTTTCAAGTTTTGGGTAAAGTTTCGATGGACTAAGGAATAAGGAGTGGCAAGAGCCTAAGCTTGGGGATGCCCAAGGCACCCCAAGGTAATATTCAAGTACAACCAAGAGCCTATGTTTGGGGATGCCCCGGATGGCATCCCCTCTTTCGTCTTCGTTCATCGGTAACCTTACTTGGAGCTATATTTTTATTCACCACATGATATGAGTTTTGCTTGGAGCGTCATTTTTGCTTATTAGGATTTGCTTGCTGTTATTTAGAGTAATATTTTGCATCTTTTATTTCAATAAAAAGGCCAAGTGTAGCCTTTACCATACTTATTTTGCAAGTCTATATGTTTCTGTTTGAAAACAGAAAGTTTGCTGTCATGTTTTGAATAATTGTGAATAGTGAGAACATGATAAAATCTTGAAATGTTTACACAATGAGAAAAAAAATTATCTATAGTGTGGTAATTTTTCAGAATTTTTAGAGTTAAAGAAGTATGATTCCTCTTGCATTCTTTACAGACTATCCTGTTTAGACATATTGCTATTATGATTGCATTGTTTGCATATGTTTGCTTGTTTAATGATTATATTTGAGGATAAGAATATTAAATATGTAGAGGCATTTAGTATGAAATGTCAAATTATAATTTTAGTGATTTTCTACAGTAGAGAATGATAAGGTTTTACATCGATTTGTACTAACTTATCTCACGAGTTATTGTTGAGTTTTGTGTGGATGAAGTTTTTAAGAATTAGGGAAACCGTGATATGAGAGGAATTAAGGAGACACAGGAGCTCAAGCTTGGGGATGCCCAAGGCATCCCTAGTTAATATTTCAATAAGTCTCAAGCATCTAAGCTTGGGGACTCCCCGGTTGGCATCCCACCTTTCTTCTTCAAAAATGATCGGTCATTTTTGGTTGAGCCTAAGTTTTTGCTTCTTCACATGATATGTGCTATCCTTGGAATGTCATTTTATTTTGTTTTGCTTGCTATATGAATAAAATACTAAATATCTGAAATTTTTAAATGAGAGAGCGTCTTCACATAGCTACTTAATTATTTGACTACTCATTCATCTTCACTATTATCCTTTTGTAGTAGTTTTTCAGTACTCTCATGCTTCACTTATATCATTTTGAGAGTCTTAAAATAGTATGGCAATTTGCTTGGGTTATGAATTTTGTCTTAATATGATGGGTATTCAAGAGGGATATAATAAAAACTTTCATGAAGATCATTGAATATATGAGAAGTTTGATTCCTCACATTTGTTTTGAGATATAAAGATGGTGATATTAGAGTCATGCTAGTGAGTAATTGTGGTTTAGTAAGAATATTTACGTTAAGGGTTGTGATTCCCGTAGCATGCACGTATGGTCTCTTGTTATGTGATGAAGTTAGAGCACAATTTATCCTTGATTGTCTTCCTTTGTGTGGAGGTCGGGAGCGTGCGATGGTTAAATCCTACCAACCTCTCCCCTAGGAGCATGCGTATTAGTACTTTGCTTCGATGGCAAATAATTTTTTGCAATAAGTTTGTGAGTTCTTTATGACTAATGCTGAGTCCATGGATTATACACACTCTCACCCTTCCACCATTGCTAGCCTCTCTAGTACCGCGCAACTTTCACCGGTGCACTAAACCCACCATATACCCTTCCTCAAAACAGCCACCATACCTACCTATTATGGCATTTTCATAGGCATTCTGAGATATGTTTCCATGCAACTTCCATCGTTCCATTTTCTTATGACACACACCATCATTGTCATATTATTATCATATGCATTAGGCATTCATATAGAGTCATATCTTTGTTCTAGTATCAAGTTGTAATTCTTGAGTTGTAAGCAAATAAAAGCGTGATGATCATCATTATTAGAGCATTGTCCCATGTCAGGAAAGGATGATGGAGATTATGATTCCCTCACAAGTTCGGATGAGACTCCGGACTTAAATAAATAAAAAGAGGCCAAAGAGCCTAATAAAAAAATAAAAAAGGAGTCCAAAGAGCCCAAAAAGAAAAAAAGAAAAAGAAAGAAATGAGAGAAAAAAGAGAGAAGGAAAAATGTTACTATCCTTTTTCCACACTTGTGTTTCAAATAGCACCATGTTCTTCATATAGAGAGTCTCCTATTTTGTCACTTTCATATATTACTAGTGGGAATTTTTCATTATAAAACTTGGCTTGTATATTCCAATGATGGGCTTTCGCAAAATGCCCTAGGTCTTCATGAGCAAGCAAGTTGGATGCACACCCACTTAGTTTTCTTTGGAGCTTTCATACACTTATAGCTCTATCCGTTGCATGGCAATCCCTACTCACTCACATTGATATCAATTGATAGGCATATCCATAGCCTATTAATTTGCCTAGTTGATGTGAAAATTTCTTTCTCCTTTTTGTCTACTACCACCTTCTATTCCACCTATAGTGCTATATCCATGGCTCACGCTCATGTATTGCGTGAAGGTTGAAAAAACTTAAGAACATTAAAAGTATGAAACAATTGCTTGACCAATATCGGGGTAGTACATGATTTATACTTTGTGTGATGGAGATAGAGCATGACAAGATTATATGATTTTGTAGGGATAACTATCTTTAGCCATGATATTTTGAAAAGACATGATTGCTTCATTAGTATGCTTGAAGTATTGTTGTTTTTATGTCGATATTAAACTTTTGTTTTGAATCTTATGGATCTGAATATTCATGCCAAAGAAAGAAAGATTACATTGATAAACATGTTAGGTAGCATTCACACTTCATAAATTATTTCTTTTATCATTTACCTACTTGAGGACGAGCAGGAATTAAGCTTGGGGTTGCTGATACGACTCCAGCGTATCTATAATTTATGAAGTATTCATGTAATGTTTACAACAAATTGATATGGTTTCGGTATGATTTGATTAGAATTAACCCAGACTAACGCTGTTTTCAACAGAACTACCGTGGTGTCGTTTTTTGTGCAGAAATAAAAGTTCTCGGAATGGGTTGAAAATTTACGAAGATTTTTTGTGGACCAAAAAAGACCCCCGAAGTACCAGAGCTGGGCCAGGAAGTGGTCAGGGAGGCCACAAGCTGGCTAGGCGCGCCATACCCCGGCCCCAGGGAGTGCGCTCCGAGCTTGTGGGCCCCTCAGGCACCCCCTTGACGTGAGACCGGCGCAAAAAATACCTATAAATACTAAAAAACCCGAAAAGAACCCTGGATGAGAAGTTCCACCGCCGCAAGCCTCTGTAGCCTTGAAAAACCAATCGAAACCTGTTCCTGCAGCCTGCCGGAGGGGGAAATCATCATCGGAGGCCATCTTCATCATCTCGGCGGTCTCTATGACGAGGAGGGAGTAGTTCACCCTTGGGGCTAAGGGTATGTACCAGCAGCTATGTGTTTGATCCCTCTCTCTCGTGTTCTTGATTTGGCATGATCTTGATGTATCACGAGCTTTGTTATTATAGTTGGATCAGATGGTGTTTTCCCCTCTCTATATTGTTGTGATGAATGGAGTCTGGCTCTTTGAGATTTCATTATGTTGGATTGAATATTGAATTTGAGAAACACTTGATGTATGTCTTGCACATGGATACCCGTGGTAAAAATGGGGTATTATATTGATTCACTTGATGTATGTTTTGGCACTCGACTCGCGGATTCCCGAGGTGGCATTGGGGTAATCTATACATAGGGGTTGATGCATGTTTTCGTCCTACGTTCTCCAATAGAAACTTTGGAGTGATTCTTTGCTGCATGTTGAGGTATTTTATTTGATCCAGTTATGCTATCATTGTTGAGAGATTTTGCACTAGTGAAAGTATAAACCTTAGGCCTTGTTTTCAAGCATTGCAACACCGTTTTTGCTCACTTTTGTTACTAGTTACCTTGCTATTTTTATATTTTCAGATTACAAAAACATATATCTACTATCCATACTACACCTGTATCACCATCTCTTCACCGAACTAGTGCACCTATACAATTTATCATTGTATTGGGTGTGTTGGGGACACAAGATACTCTTTGTTATTCGGTTGCAGGATTGTTTGAGAGGGACCATCTTCATCCTATGCCTCTTCACGGTCTGATAAACCTTAGGTCATCTAATTGAGGGAAATTTTCTACTGTCCTACAAAACTCTACACTTGGAGGCCCAACACGAGTCGACAAGAAGAAGGTTGCATATTAGACATCAATAGCCGTCGCCACTTGTCCCGTGCTAGCATTGCATTTGAATTTTGGTATTTTATTTTCCTGTAACCGTTTTTGGTTTTAGATTTTTTTTTGCTTTTTCAATTTTTTTCTGATTTTCTCTAGGTTCTGAAGGAATTTTTGAAGGAAGTTGTGCTTTTCTGCGTGCTTCGCGAAAAAGGGAAAAGCACAACCCATACTTCCTGAAAATGAAAAAAGCACATATTTATTTTCCCCGAAAAGCACAGTCGTGCTTCCCTGGAAAAGAAAAAAGTACACCCTATGCTTCGACGAGAAGTACAATTGTGCTATTGGAAAAAGAAAAGGTATAACACGAGAAGCACAACTGTGCTTTCACACAAATAGAAAAACACAATTTGTCTCCCCGAAAAGTGGAAAACACAGCTATGCTTCGAAAAAGAAATGAAAAAAATACAGTGCTTTCGGGTTCTATTTTTTTGGTTACGATTGTTTTGTTTTCCTTTTTTGTTTTTCATTTTTAACCTTTTTTAACCTTTTTTGTTTTTTTATTTCTATATTTCTGTTTTTTCGTCAAAAAATGTTCGTCAAAATATATTAACTTGGGATCTTGTTTCCAACATCATGAAGCGAAAATAACAATGCATACAGTCCGTGGACGCGCGGTTCATGAAATAAAATGTTTTGGAAAAAATGACAAAAAGGGAAAAATCACAGGTTGCAACAAGTGACACACATTCATTGTTTCACTTCTCAATAATAATAAAACCCATTAATGGTCACGGTATGGGCGAACGCTCAGTGCTACCACGTCAGATTGAAGAGAGCGTGTGGGTTGGGCAGAACCGCAGCCTGCTTGTTTTGAGTGAGCCACGTGTTGAGTGTTTTCTGGGAAAATAAGAAGAAAGAAAAAAAGAAAGAGGCAGCAGAAGCTTAATAGGCAAGGAGAAGGGCGCTTGGCAACTTAGATTCCTTTGCCTCCTCCTCAAGCCCACACGCAACCTCTTCTCTCTCCCCTGTGCTCTTCGCCGCCGCCGCTGCCGCCGCACTGCCTCACCCCATCTCCTTCCCTTGGCCGGCGCTCCACCCATCCGCTCTCCCCACCGTCCCCTCTCATCTCTCACATCGCCTCCTCCTCCTCCTCTCGCTCCTCGCCTTCCACGCCGTCGCCGCCAGTATCGCCGCTCCTCCTCTTCTTCCTTGCGCCCCCTTCCATCCCCTCCTGTGGCGGACGATCCTCTCAACGATGGATGTGGGAGAGGGAGAATCTGGGAAGGTGGACGGGGCCGGGTTAACATAGGGTCGATTTAGAGGCCTCTCATGGCCGCGCCCACACCACCTATGCTCCTCCCCTCCTGCGGCGCAGCTGCTGCTTCTGGAGCTCTGTTCGGACAGGAATACGTCTGGCCTCCGGCCAATGGAAGGCCCTCATCGGCCTCGCGCCTCCGCCGGCCTCCAATCCCTCGCATCCAGCCCCTGATTCATGCACGCGGCAAAATGGCCGCTGCTGCCGGAGTGCCCTTCGTCAGCGAGGAGGCCCAGGGTGACACCGCCGTCGGCGCCGGCGCTCCCCAATGTAGCCACTCCGACGATGGCTAAGTGATCCATTCCGCTGCCCAGAGGCAGTGGCGGAGCCAGAAAGTCAATATAGAAAGGGCCAAACTGTGTTATATGATGTTAGACGGGGCTAAATCATCTAAATATTGCTATTTCCGTTTGACAAATAGAGGATCAAGAGCACATGTAGGTGTATTTCTGAGAGCATAGGGGGGGCAAGGCCGCTGCCAACACCCCCTGCCTCCGCCACTGCCCAGAGGTGTTCTCTTTTGTGCTAGGTTTTTGTTTTCCCATTGATTTTCTGTCCAATTTTATCATAGGATTGTTACTGTCTGTCTCAACTCTCAAGTTCCTTGAAGTCATGTACATGCACATGCCCGCGTCTGATTTGTTCTCGTGGTCACGTTCCTGCAGTAGCTACGTCCATGGTTGTGCAGGTTTAGCCCTCCTTTCTTTAATCCCCTTTTTTGTTTACCCTCATTTATCTTGTATTGTTCTTGAGAGAGGCTAGGCCTGCTGTCCTCTTTCCAGGTGAGGCGTTTGTTGCCTTGCTTAATTTTGTTTATTAGATATTGCATGCCTATGCTTCATCCTATTTTTGTAGTGGGATCTATTGTTTACATGTGTGCCGATTTCTATGACTAAGGAGGAGTGATTGACAAAAAACTACCAATTTAGGGGTTTGCGTCCCACAGAACTACCACTTTTCTAAAAGTGGCCGAAAACTATACCAAAAAAACGTAAAAATGTGACTAAAAACTACCAGGTTGACTGAATGGTGGTTTTGACCGTTTTAACCGCGATTCTGACGTGAGTGGCCCACGTGCCAGGATGGCGGCCCGCCTAACGGCTAACGGTGCGCGCGCGGGGCCGTTAGAGCCGCTCGTCGATCGCACCTGGTCGGGACCAGGTCATAACCTGGCCGACCGGGCCGCTCGTCCCCACCAGCTCTCTCACTCTCCCCCGAGCTCCTAGCCCTAGCCATCGGCAGCCATGGCGGCTATGGATGCAAACTCCGGTGGCGATTCAGGCATACCTCCTGGCGGCAGCACGGCGCAGCAGCCTTCTCAGTCCGAATCTAATCCTTCCGCTGGCGGCGCGCAGCAGAGGTTGGATTGGTCGGTGCCGGCGCGACCACTAATTTAGGCTAGTTTTTTGCATGGTTAGATTTAGTTATGGTCATCTTGGAAATTGTTAGTATTGTGCATACTTTGTTGTGTAAGAAACTGAAAAAAGCAGTTTGACAGAAACTCAATATTGTGCCTACTTAGGTTCAGTAATCATGTATTCAGTTAATAAAGGTATTTCATTTTATAATTTTCAGAATTGATGACCCAAAGTGGTCAATTTGGCTCCATTTCAATGCCAGAGAATCTGTGGTTCAAAATTTATACCAGTCAGACATATCATATTTGACAATGCTTTCTCTTATTAGGAGTGAGGGCTTTGTGGCTGATGATTATATGCACTATGTATTTGATGAGGAGAAAGGATTAGAAGGTTTAGATAAAATATGTTGTGAAGATGATGTGCAGCAGATGTTGGCACACTCTCATAATGAAAAGTTTCTGAACATAAGAGTAGTGGGAGCTCTTGAGGAATGTAATGCAGATGAGAATAGAGATAGTTATTTTGCTGAACATTGCATTAACACTCAACAAAGTTGCACTAAGGTGGTGGATATAAGCATGGACAGAAAGGAAGAGCTCAAGAAAAGCATGGTCCAGAGAGAGGCTGACCCTAACCATTTTGAAGGTGATACTGATGTGTCTGAATTTGTTTCTGATGATGAAGCTGCAAATTCAGGTTCAGATGGGAACAATGTGGATTTTCAGTCAGAGTATTCGGCTGAAGATGAAGCTGCAAAACAAGATACATCAGTGGTACAGAAACTGAAGGTAGTGAGAAAACCTGGTCCAACTAGTAGATCCCACCATGAGATTGAGAAAATGGAGAAAGCAGATTGGTTTCCTGAAGCAGATGAAAAATGTTTCCCTGGTGACTATGGCATCAGTGATGAAGAAGATGAGCCTGAAGGATCCTATAAACTACCAAGTGGTAGGAAGAGAAGGAATAAGAAGTTGAAAGACAGGATATGGTATGATCACAAACTTCAAGGACCAGTAGAACAGTTTTGTAAGGGCTTGTGCTTCACCACTGTGTATGAGTTCAGAGATGCACTTAGGGATTTTCACATTAGGACTTTGAGAAATTTTCAATACCACAGAAATGCCCCAGATAGGATTATTATTTGGTGCTCAGAGAGAGCCACCCAGGGATGTGATTTTTATATATGTGCCTCTAAGTTAGCTCATGAAAAAACATTATGCATCAAGAAGTGTGATATGTTGCACACTTGTGGAGCATGTGCAGAGTTCACAAAGGTTACTACTAAGTGGATGTCAAGGTCAGTGGAGGCAGCATTGAGAAAAGACATTAGATCTCCTGTGCATGCATTAATTAAGAAGACCAAGAGTAAGTTTTCAGTGGATGTATCGAGAAGTGTGGCATATAGGGCAAGGAGGAAGGCTGTTGATGTAGTTCAAGGTGACCACAAGCAGCAGTACTTGAGGCTCAGGGATTATCTTCAAGCAGTTCTTGACACAAACCCAGGTAGCAGGTGTATAGTAACAACATTTGAAGATCCACAGAACCCAGCACCTACTCCTAGATTCAAGTATATGTTCTATTGTTTAGCAGCTTCAAAGGAAGGTTTCCTTAATGGTTGCAGACCATTTATAGGTCTTGATGGATGCTTCATCAAGTTAACCACTGGACAACAAATTCTTGCAGCCACAGGAAGGGATGGAAACAACAATATTTATCCTATAGCTTTTGGTGTGGTTGACAAGGAAGATGGTGAAAGTTGGAATTAGTTTTTAACTCAATTGAGATGTTGCATTGGCAGTGGGAACAAATTTGGAACATACACTATCATGTCTGACAGGCAAAAGGTTGGGAAGAATTTCATTGAGCAATTTATGTTATTACTTTTTTCAATTGTATTAATAATTTGTGAATGTGCAGGGCTTGCTTAAGGCAATAAATGAGGTATTCCTTGATTCACCTCAAAGGTATTGCCTTAGGCACATATATGCAAATTTTCAATCTGTTGGATTTAGAGGCCAGGAACTAAAGAAGTGTATTGACAAGGCTAGCTACTCCTACACTAAACATGGACATGAACTAGGCATGGCAGAGCTGAAAGCACAGTCTGAGGATGCTTGGAAATGGCTCAAAAAAATTGAGGTCTCTACTTGGGCTAGGTTTGCTATGGATCATACTTGCAAAATAGATTTAGTTGTTAACAATCTAAGTGAAGTCTTCAACAAGATGATACTGGATGTTAGGGCCAAACCAATAAGGACAATGTTTGAAGGGATTAGGACCAAGCAAATGATCAAGAGGCAACAAATTAGGGAGAAGTTACAAATTAGCAGGTGGACAATCACACCAACCTACTCAGAGATTTTAGAAGAGAACAAGTAGTATGCCAAGTATTGTCAGGCTGACAGAGCAGGTCCAACAATTTGGCAAGTTACTAGCAAAGAAAAACAGTATTGTGTGGACATGGAAGGGTATACATGTGACTGCAAGAGATGGAACATGACTGGTGTACCTTGCAGTCATGGCATATCTGTACTGACAAAGCAAAAGCTGCATCCTGAGGACTATGTCAATGACTTTTTCAAGAAGCCACTTTATTTGGAGACGTATAAAGAAATCATATACCCTGTTCCTGGTCCAGATTTCTGGCCTCACACAAACACTCCAGACATTGAACCTCCTGTGTTCAAAGAAAAGGCAGGCAGAAAACAGACTACAAGGAGGAAAGGAGAGTTTGAAGTTCCTGTCCCAAGAGACACCAGTAGGATGGGAACAATTACCTGTGGAAATTGTGGGTTGGAAGGACACAAGTATACAAGTTGCAATAAGACTCTTAGGCCTAAACTGCAAATCAGGAAAAACAAACAGCAGGTAATTATCAAGCATCAGAGCAATGTTTCCTTTTACATAGTCTAATCTAAGTTAAGTTGGACCTTTAATGTAGGAAAACAGGGCAGTCTATGCACCTGCTCCATCTGCTCCAATACAAACTCCAAGAGCACCAGCCCCTAGTGCAAGAGCACCAGCTGTTGCTGCATCAGCACCAGCTCCTGCTGCAAAAAGGGGTAGGCCTACAGGTGGAGGGAGAGACAAGGAATTCAGTGCACCAAGATCTGTTGCTGCAACTTCAGAGGTTTTGGCTGGTAACAAAAGGAAGAGGTTTGCAAGCAGCAGATTGAGGGGTTATTTCTATGCCAGTGGTAACTGACACTATAAAAAGGTAGAACTTCTCTCTTTGAACCTGTTTGAATTAGTTTAGAACCTGTTTCTCTTTGTTTTGAACCTGTCTGTACTTTTCGGCATGAGTATGTCTGAATTTGGGTGAACCTGACCGAACCTCACTGTACTTGTATCAAATTTGTGGTGTACCGTGGGCCTGATGGTGGGCTTCCGTGTTGGACCTAACTAACCCACCAAGCCTGCCACACTGTGTACATAAGAGAGGCCACCAGAAACCACTGGATCCCTGCACCTCATTCCCCTTGACCAAAACCTAGCCGCCACTGATGGATCCACAGTTAGGAGAGGTAGTTGATGAACAAGACGAGGTTGCTAGGGCTGAAAGGAGGGCTAAAAGGAGGGCCAACCGTCGAGCACAGGCACAGGAGTGACGCCAGAGGATTGCTGCCATGATTATGGCGGAACGCAACCAGAATGACGTGAAGCAGTTCAAGGATGTGTTCCCAGAAGGAACCAACATCACAGATGAACTAATCATCTGGTGGGCCAGAGACAAGGCTTCTTTCCATCGATTCCAAGAAACAAGGAAGAGATGGACTCAGATCCTGGCTGCAGCAGAAGGAAGACAGGATTGGGATTCGTTCTACGCGGTAGTTTCTGACTAAATTGTGGTGTTTCTGAATCTGCTTGTCTTGTGCTCAATATTGCCCTGAATCTTGTTCTTAGTCTTGCTTTGAATCTTGTCTTCTTCTGAACTTGATGATTGCAGTGAAGGATGCAGTTCAGGAGATGCACCAACCGTGATGAAGACGATGCAATGTGGCTGCCTGAATCTATGTTAAAGAGAGTACTCATGTTAAAGACTATGCTTATTTTCTGAACTATCTATGTTTGGGTTGTTGGAAAATCTATGATAAAGACTATGCTTATTTTCTAAGAAATGTATCCATGGCACAGTATTTTTAAGTCTGAACTTATGCCTGAATCCATCTATCTGCATTTATCTGAATGTTTCTATACTTGGGCTTTGCTGAAATGTGATTTTTTTCGTCACTCTAATTTTTGAAATACTCCACTGTTTGACCATCAACTACTCCACTGTTTGAGCACACAAGTTCCAAGTTGCTGGGTTTCAACAAAGACTTTAATTGCAACACAACTACCACTATTTCTCATCACTCAATCTCGAAAACCTCACTTTCACACTCCACCGCACTTCCTCCACTCCAACATTTAAGTAGCCCAACAGCTCACTCTATCTCTCCTCACTCTACCTCTCTCTCGAAAACCTCACTCCACCTACATCCATGGCTGGTTCTTCCTCTACGCCAGACCCATGGCTAAACCCCTTCCCCACCGGCAAGGGCTGGGTTGCCATGCTTTTTGGGTCGGCTCGCGGCGACGAAGACCTCTTCCTCGACTACATGAAGATTGCCATGAGATACAGCAGCGCACAAGGGCTCGTGGATGCATCAGAAGAGGTGAGGAAGAAGGCGACGACGGAGGAGAAGCAGCGCATGGACCAACGCTATGCAACCCCAGGTAAGGGTATCATGCCCATCGACATGTTGCTGTGGGTAATGAAGGAGGCGGACTCCGGCGATGCTGGGCAGAGGGAACGGTCGGCAGCCCACCGCTATATCCCTCCAGCACAAGATGCAACTCCAACTACTATGGGCAACACCGACGAGGACCTGCAGATCATCACCCCACTAGCACTGCTGGCTCGCCGACGTCCTCCTCCCATCATCGTCATCGATGGAGACGAAGAGGAGGTGCTAGAGCTGCCACCTACCACTCAAGTCAAGCAAGAGGTGCGACGGTCAGGTCGCATAGCAGGGCAGGGGCCTAACAATCTGAAACAGTAAGTTTCAGATTCAGTTATCACCAGATCTATGTGAGATTCAGTTATGTCGGTTTAGTTCTGTCAGTTTATCAGGGTGTTTGCAATCTCAGTGAAATTCAGTTCTGTCAGTTTAAGTGTCTTTGAACAATTTCAGTGTCCATGTCCTATCTATGTAAGACTAAATGCTATCTATGGGAGACTAGATGTCTTCCAAACTTCTCTGAATTTGTCTGAACCTGTGATGAAGCAATTTATGAAGTAAACAGATCTCAGCAAGAACTTATGATACAACACACACAAATAAACTACATTAGACTTAGATAATTTAGTTCTTAACTTAACTTAGCACCAGTTCTCAGCATCAGGATAATATTTGGGCAGTACAGATCAGGGCAAACACCACCCCCACACCAACCAAAATGATCTGAACCCATTACAATTCTTAGGTAGTTCAAAGGTATATCAGGGCATATTTGCATCAGACTGATCATTCCTAGGCCAATTATATATATAGGCCTCATATATACTTACCATCCAGAGAGCTGCCACTTCACTCCTCCATCACAACTTCCTTTATCTTGTCCAGCTTTTCCTTGCACCCATGACCAACCATAAGGAGCTCAGCAATGACATTCTCCAGCTTCTTCTTCTCTTCTTTAAGGAGATCTTTCTCCACCTCTAGCTCCTTCATGGCCTTCCTTGTGTTCTGGATTATATCAGCTTGACTCTGAAGGATGCACCTTTGTTCTTTCTTGAGCTTAAGCTTCTCCATTTGAAGCTCAATCTTTGCCTGCTCCTCAAGTTGCTTCTTCTTCTCCTTCAGTTCATTGATTGCCTGGCTTGTGCAACCCATGTCATGAGATTTGATTCCATCCTGATAATCAAACAACTTGGACACATCATCCACCAGCTGGCTATACTGATTGGCCAAAGAAGCAAGCTCCTTCTGCAGTTTTGCAACCTCTATCCCATGAGCCTCATTATCCTGGGCTCTACCAAGGTTCTACTCATGATACATATCTCAGAGCTTGCTTAAGCACCTTCGCAGAATTACAGGCCAGGGGGCATCTACCCACTCCAGAACACCATAGTTCACACCATCCTGAAAATCAATTTAATTTTACAATGAACAAGCAAATTCAGAATAACAAATCATAAACAATAATGATATAAGCTACACTAGCTAGTTAGTTCTATACTACAAGTAGAGTATTCATACTTGTTTCCAGTGCTCTTTATTACAAGTAAAGTATTCAGACATACCAATGTTTTCAGACTTAAGGAAAATTCAGAATAACAGCAACTAAACACTCTGTTTCCACTACATAGCAGAAATTCAAACTAATCAAATCCACACCAACTTGGTCCATTACCTCAGTAGCACATCCTATGAATCTCTTGACAGTGTCAGTGCCTTCAAATGCCACAAACTTGCCCGCCCTCTGCCTGTGCAGGATGCACCTTCTATCAGATTCAGTCACAAGCCCACAGAAACTAGGGTCTATCACAGTGTCAGGAGTTTGCTGCAAAAGCAAAAGCATATCTATATGAAGAACAACTCACATATATCAACTTAAATGGAAAAATCTCAAATATCTTCAAACCCTAACCCTAGAACAGAACAGACAGGAGAGGGAGAGGATACACTGAGATGACTTACAAAGTACTCCATCTGCATGCTGCTGAACTCACTCATGTACTCATCATCGTCGTCCGACATCTCGTTGCTGTTCGGCCACAACGGCATGGTCGTGGCGTCGCCGGAGCGCGAGAAGAAGAAACATAAGCAGAGGAGAGCAGAGAGGAGTTGAGTGAGCTCGGGGGAGAGTGAGAGAGCTGGTGGGGACGAGCGGCCCGGTCGGCCAGGTTATGACCTGGTCCCGACCAGGTGCGACCGACGAGCGGCTCTAATGGCCCCGTGCGCGCGCCGTTAGCCGTTAGGCGGGCCGCCAGCCTGGCACGTGGGCCACTCACATCAGAATCGCGGTTAAAACGGTCAAAACCACCATTCAGTCAACCTGGTAGTTTTTAGTCATGTTTTTACATTTTTTTGGTAGTTTTCGGCCACTTTTAAAAAAGTGGTAGTTCAGTGGGATGCAAACCCCTAAACTGGTAGTGTTTTGTCAATCACTCGACTAAGGAGATTGTCAGTTCTGTCAATGACGCTAAATACTTGCAGTTAGGAAATAACAGTCCCCATATTGGAAGGCTTTTTGTCGAAAAATATTGGAAGGCTTGTTTATTTTGTCTTGGGTCAAAAAATATTGGAAGGCTTATATTTGTTTACAGAGGGAGTAGTAAATAAGAAGGCTAGCTTAGGTTCTAAGAATTGTTGAAACATACTATATACTCCTAACAGAAATATAAAACAAAGACATGGACAATTTATTCCTGCTATGTGATGAGAAGCACTATTCTAATAGAGATAGAAATGCTTGTTTAAATTATATGTCTTCTTTACCATGATTGCCAATATCCACTTCTGCTGCAAGTGCTTCTATAATTGCAACTTCGGGAAGTGTGTGGTTTGAAGATGTGAGATGTGGTTCTTACATAAATATTTGAATGGGCACTTATGAATTAGAAGGGAATAGTTGCCTTGCCTTAGCAAAGTTCGTGTAAGGAAAATGATTGCCTCAGCTAACACAATACTTATAGGAAAGATAGATGCAAATTCAAGAACTTAATAAGATAATTATTTTTTCCTTCCAGAACAATGGTCTGTTTGTGCCAGGGACTAACATATTTCATAGGAGACATGATTTATATCTTTTAGGATTAGTACAATTTTCATACAATCATGGTTTTATCTTTTAAAGTTGGTAGATTTTTCATTTATTGTTTTATTCCCATGAATGTTTACCTAAGAGGATAGCTGCTATTCATTGTATCTTTTGTCAGATGGCTTCTATCACCCTTGCTGATCTATGTTGTGGAAGACAAAATCAAATGCTATGTGTCCGGGTGCCTCGGCTTACGCATTTTTGCAGCAGTTTAGAGAGCGGTCCTATCAAGCTCATACACATGGTCATCATCGACGTGCATGTACTGTTTAGCACATAACATGGCAGCAGACCAATTGTGCATATGTTTTTCCTTTCATGATGCGTCCTTTTGTCCTAGGGTAACTGCAACTAGTAGAAAATAGGGCTTTGGTCCAAGCCGGGTCAGCCCATTAGTCCCGGTTCAGTCCAGAACCGGGACCAATGTGGGCATTGGTCCTGGTTCGTGAGCCCAGGGGGCCGGCCGGGCCACGTGGGCCATTGGTCCCGGTTCATCTGGACCTTTTGGTCCCGGTTGGTGGGATGAACCGGGACCAATGGGCCTCGCTCCTGGCCCACCACCATTGGTCCCGGTTGGTGGCTTGAACCGGGACCAAAGGCTCCCCTTTAGTCCCGGCTCATGTCACCAACCGGGACCAATGAGGTGCCTATATATACCCCTCGCTTGCGAGCAGAGCACCCCAGTGCTCTATTTTTCTCTGCCCGAGGGGGAGAGGGCTTGGTGGTGCTCTAGCTCACCTCCTATGCACACAAGGTGTTCGATGGAATGCCCGAGCCACACTACTTAAGCTTTCTCCTCTCCAAGCTCAACCTCCAAGCTCCATTTTCCATAATATTTGTCTAGGTTTAGCGGTCCGTCACGCCCCGTCCCTGTCTTCACCGCCGTCGATCACCCGCGCCGAGCTCATCGCCGGCACCACCGTGGTGAGCCTCTTGTTCTTATCTTCTTTCTGAAAGGGAAAATATTCTTACTTGTATGTTTACATAGATACTTGTATTATTTTCTTACTTTTATTATTGCATCTTATATAGTGCGATGGTTTTGGTATCCGCCCCCGTCGGCCCTCATCCTGTCTATGATTCAGATGTGGTATATATATTATCTTTATAACTATTGGTTCATTTATTGTTTATGAAAATTATGCCGACCAACGTGACATAGATTTTGTTTATGTAGGATGTATGTGAATCGGAAATGCCAACCGACCCTATTGTCGAGAGGTTAAATTTAGTTGAAGAAGAAAACAATTTGTTGAAGGAAAAAATAAAAAAATTGAGGAGGAGAAGATGATATTGGAGTTGCATGTTGCGGATGTCGTCGATGATCACAAGATCAAGATGGATGCAATGCGCTTGAAGATTAGAAAGATTAGAAAATATGCCATTCATACCGAGGCTTGGTATCATTATGCCGTTGGATCAATTGTTACCTTGGTTGCGATTATGATCGCATTTGTTTTTGCATTGAAATGTTTTACATAGTTTCAATGTATGGTTTAATTAATTAGATGCTTTGGAGAGCTATATGTTGTTAGATGAGAACTATGTATGCCCTTTGGTTTTATTGTGATGATGAACTTCTATTAATTTGGACACTTAATTATATATAATGCACGCAGATGAACCGACAATGGATGTACGGTGACAGACACACCTGCGAGTACATTAAGGGCATGCATGAGTTTCTCGATGCGGCTGAGGCAAACAAGCAGAATGGTTTTATGTGTTGTCCATGCACTGAATGTGGGAATACGAGGTCTTACTCTAACCGGAAAATCCTTCACTCCCACCTGCTTTACAAGGGTTTCATGCCATACTATAATGTTTGGACGAGGCACGGAGAAATAGGGGTTATGATGGAAGATGGCGAAGAAGAAGAGTACGATGACAACTATGTGCCCCCTGAATACGGTGATGCTGCAACAGGGGGAGCTGGTGAAGATCAAGAGGAACCAGACGATGTGCCCAATGATGCTGCAACGAGTGAAGCTGCTGAAGGTCAAGAGGAACCAGACGATGTGCCCGATGATGATGATCTCCGCCGGGTCATTGTCGATGCAAGGACGCAATGCGAAAGTCAAAAGGAGAAGCTGAAGTTCGATCGCATGTTAGAGGATCACAAAAAAGGGTTATACCCCAATTGCGAAGATGGCAACACAAAGCTCGGTACCATACTGGAATTGCTGCAGTGGAAGGCAGAGAATGCTGTGGCTGACAAAGGATTTGAGAAGCTACTGAAAATATTGAAGAAGAAGCTTCCAAAGGATAACGAATTGCCCGACAGTACATAAGCAACAAAGAAGGTCGTATGCCCTCTAGGATTGGAGGTGGAGAAGATACATGCATGCCCTAATGACTGCATCCTCTACCGCGGTGCATACAAGGATCTGACGCATGCCCGGTATGCGGTGCATTGCGGTATAAGATCAGACGAGATGACCCTAGTGATGTTGACGGCGAGCCCCCCAGGAAGAGGGTTCCTGCGAAGGTGATGTGGTATGCTCCTATAATACCACGGTTGAAACGTCTGTTCAGAAATGAAGAGAATGCCAAGTTGATGCGATGGCATAGTGTGAACCGAAAGAAAGATGGGAAGTTGAGAGCACCCGCTGACGGGTCGCAGTGGAGAAAAATCGAGAGAAAGTACTGGGATGAGTTTTCAAAGGACCCAAGGAATGTATGGTTTGCTTTAAGCGCGGATGGCATTAATCCTTTCGGGGAGCAGAGCAGCAATCATAGCACCTGGCCCGTGACTCTATGTATGTATAACCTTCCTCCTTGGATGTGCATGAAGCGGAAGTTCATTATGATGCCAGTTCTCATCCAAGGCCCTAAGCAACCCGGCAACGAAATTGATGTGTACCTAAGGCCATTAGTTGAAGAACTTTTATAGCTGTGGAATGGAAACGGTGTACGTACGTGGGTTGAGCACAGACAGGAGGAATTTAACCTTAAGGCATTGCTGTTCGTGACCATCAACGATTGGCCCGCTCTCAGTAACCTTCCAGGACAGACAAACAAAGGATACCACGCATGCACGCACTGTTTAGATGACACTGAAAGTATATACCTGGACAAATGCAGGAAGAATGTGTACCTGGGCCATCGTCGATTTCTTCCGACCAACCATCAATGTCGAAAGAAAGGCAAGCATTTCAAAGGCGAGGCATATCACCGGAAGAAGCCCGCAATGCGTACCGGTGATCACATACTTGCTATGGTCAATGATTTACACTACATAATCTTTGGAAAGGGTCCCGGTGGACTAGCTGTTCCGAATGACGCTGAGGGACACGCACCCATGTGGAAGAAGAAATCTATATTTTGGGACCTACCCTACTGGAAAGACCTAGAGGCCCGCTCCTCAATCGACGTGATGCACGTGACGAAGAACCTTTGCATGAACCTGCTAGGCTTCTTGGGCGTGTATGGGAAGACAAAAGATACACCTGAGGCACGGGAGGACCTATAACGTTTGCACGAAAAAGACGGCAAGCCTCTGAAGCAGTATAAAGGTCCTGCCAGCTACGCTCTTACGAAAGAAGAGAAAGAAATCTTCTTTGATGCATGTTCAGTATGAAGGTCACGACTGGCTTCTCGTCGAATATAAAGGGAATAATAAATATGCCAGAGAAAAAGTTTCAGAACCTAAAGTCTCATGACTGCCACGTGATTATGACGCAAGTGCTTCCGGTTGCATTGAGGGGGCTTCTATCGGAAAACGTCTGATTAGCCATTGTGAAGCTATGTGCATTCCTCAATGCAATCTCTCAGAAGGTGATCGATCCAGAAATTGTACCAAGGCTAAGGAGTGATGTGGCGCAATGTCTTGTCAGTTTCGAGCTGGTGTTCCCACCATCCTTCTTCAATATCATGACGCACGTCCTAGTTCATCTAGTCGACGAGATTGTATCCTGGGGCCCGTATTTCTACACAATATGTTCCCCTTTGAGAGGTTCATGGGAGTCCTAAAGAAATATGTCCGTAACTGCGCTAGGCCAGAAGGAAGCATCTCCATGGGCCATCAAACAGAGGATGTTATCGGGTTTTGTGTGGACTTCATTCCTGGCCTTAAGAATATAGGTCTCCCTAAATCGCGGTATGAGGGGAGACTGACTGGAAAAGGCACTATTGGAAGAGACTCAATAATATGCAGGGACGGATATTCTTGGTCTCAAGCATACTACACAGTTCTACAGAACTCTACCTTGGTGACCCCGTATGTCGATGAACACAAGAACAGTCTGCGCTCCAAACACCCGGAGCAGTGCGACGACTGGATTACATGTGAACACATCAGGACTTTCAGCAGTTGGTTGGAAACACATCTCAAAGGTGACAACACTGTTTGTGATGAGTTGTACTTGTTGTCCAGGGGACCATCTTTGACTGTATTGACTTACAAAGGATACGAGATAAATGGGAATACATTTTACACGATCGCCCAAGATCAAAAGAGCACCAACCAAAACAGCAGTGTCCGCTTTGATGCAGCAACCGAGAGCGGAAATGACACATATTATGGTTACATAGTGGACATATGGGAACTTGACTATGGACCTGATTTTAAGGTCCCTTTGTTTAAGTGCAAATGGGTCAATCTGTCAGGCGGCGGGGTACAGGTAGACCCACAGTACGGAATGACAACAGTGGATCTGAAAAATCTTGGGTACACTGATGAACCGTTCGTCCTAGCCAATGATGTGGCACAGGTTATCTATGTGAAGGACATGTCTACCAAACCGAGAAAAAGAAAAGATAAGGAAGCGAATACATCATATGATGAGCCAAAGCGCCACATAGTTCTTTCAGGAAAAAGGGACATCCTGGGAGTGGACAGCAAGACAGACATGTCTGAAGATTATGAAAAGTTTCATGAAATTCCTCCCTTCAATGTCAAGGCTGACCCAAGCATCCTGATAAACAATGAAGATTATCCATGGTTACGGCGCAATAAGCAAATGACACAAGTGAAGAAAAAGTGAAGACTTTCTCCCGCAACTATTATGATGATACCATGCCAACTTTGTAACACACGAACATGCTACCATTGTCCGTTTTGTACATGCACATGCTATGTGGGTGAAATTATGATACCATGCCAACTTTCAACTTTTTCAGAGTTCATTTGAAATGCTTTCATGTCTTATGGTTCGGCCCTCGTAATACCATGACCATTAGTCCCTGGCCCATGCCAACTTTCAACTTTCAACTTTCTAAAACTAATGGCACTAACAGAAAGTTTATAATTTTGCTCCTCGCCCCTGGCCCATGACCATTAGTCCCGGTTTGTGCCACAAACCGGGACTAAAGGGTTGGTCCTTGTTGCGGGCAGAGTTTAGTCCCACCTCGCCAACCGAAGGGGGCTCACACCGGTTTATAAGCCCTTCCCTCTCTGCCTTGTTGAGCTCCTCTCAAAGTGAAAATAGATGCCCTAATAGAGAAAAGTTTAACCTAAATTCATAGTGAATTTCTCTGAAATTCATAGAAATTTACTAGGAATTTAGTTTGAATTTTCTCTATAAGCGCATCTATTCTCATTTTTTTAGTAAGTTAATCACAAACTTGTGATTCAAACAATTTTCAAAGAATTCAACTTTTAACTATTCAAATTTGAAAACTAATGGCACTAACAGAAAGTTTATAATTTTTCTAAAACTAATGGCACTAACAAAAAGTTTATAATTTTGCTAACCTAAAAGCAAACAGAATTAAAAATTAAAGCAAAAAAACAAAAGAAAATAAATAATGCAAAAAACAAATCAAAAAAACAGGAAAAAAACTATTTTTATAGTAAAGTTAATCACAAAATAAATAAATAAAGCAACAAAGAAAACAAAAAAGCTAAAAAAGTGTTTTCAAATTTGAAAACTAATGGCACTAACAGAAAGTTTATAATTTTTCTAAAACTAAAAGAAAAAAGAAAAAAATAAAGCAAAAAACAAAAGAAAATAAATAATGCAGAAAACAAAACAAAAAAACTGGAAA
>NC_041380.1:30660332-30661176 GCF_002162155.2 Triticum dicoccoides
AAACAAAAGAAAATAAATAATACAGAAAACAAAACAAAAAAACTGGAAAAAAATAAAAATAGCAACAATAAGCATTTTGTTGTAAGTAGAAACAAAATGAAATAAATAAAGCAACAAAGAAAACAAAAAAACAAAAAAAGTGTTTTCAAATTTGAAAACTAATGGCACTAACAGAAAGTTTATAATTTTCCTAAAACTAAAAGCAAAAAGAATTAAAAAATAAAGCAAAAAACAAAAGAAAATAAATAATGCAGAAAACAAAACAAAAAAACTGGAAAAAAAATTAAATATAGCAACAATAAGTATTTTGTTGTAAGTAGAAACAAAAAAAGTGCCACCTACTGGGCACCCACGGCCTGAATACGACTAGAAACCCTACCATGGGCCAGGATTCAGGCCCGCGGGAGCCCCAGTAGGCCCACAGGCACACATTGCACGGTTATGCTCGAAAGCCTGCTTTAGAGAGGAGCTCGAGAGGGAAGGCGCACCGCACCTTATAAACAGGTGCGGCTCCCTCGCAACTAGCGAGGTGGGACTAAACATTTGGGCGCGGGGCAGCACAAGGCCTTTGGTCCCAGTTGGTGGCACCAACCGGGACTAAAGGGGGAATTGGTGGCACCAACCGTGACCAATGCCCCTCTTTAGTCCCGGTTGGTGCCACCAACCGGGACAAAAGGCCGCCGGGACCAAAGGCCGCTGCTTCCCGCCCTTTGGGCTGCTGAAAATTGGCCTTTGGTCCCGGTTGGTGGCACCAACCGGGACTAAAGGTGGCATTACTCCCGGTTGGTTTCACGAACCGGGACCAATGCTCTTGCTATATATACAACACTTAGCAGTTTTCGAC
>NC_041380.1:30662712-30667360 GCF_002162155.2 Triticum dicoccoides
TGTCGGACACTACATCCACGTCCCACAAGTGGCGCGGGCTTCCACGCCCACGTCACTTGTGGGATGTGGATGTAGTGTCCGACACCGACGGCCACATGTATCTCACACCCACGATACTTGCTATTTAGGGTTTCCTCTACCGCTCGGTGACCCTCGACGACCCTCGCTCCCGATAAAAAAAAGAGGAAGAAGAAGAAAAAAAGAGGAGAAGAAAGAATAGAGGAGTTCTTACTCCTCTATTCTTTCTTCTCCTCTTTTTTTTCTTCTTCCTCTTCTTTTTTTATCCTTGAAGCGTTGTCGAGGCCACCCCAAACCCTAGAGAAGCATCGCCGAGGCCACCCCAAACCCTAGAGAAGCAGCGTCGAGGCCACTAATTAATATTAGTTCTACGTTTGCCACTAATATATCCATCTGTCATGTTTGAATAATAATTGCCATGTTGTCAATATTTGTAGAAACTATGGACACCGCCCGAGACAAAGTACAAGAAGAGTTGTTGGGGGACATAATCGCACGAGGAAGTGATGCCGTCTGCTCGTTGTGTCTCAACGACACCGATGGTCTAGAAGCAGCTGGCTATGATTATGATGGCTCCGGTGACCTAATGCCGGTGCAAGAAGGAGACCGTGAGGACGGCTCCGGTGACCCAATGCCGGTGCAAGAAGGAGACCGTGATGACGTCTCCGGTGACCGAACCGAGTCCGGCCAGTTATATATATTAGTTAAGCTTCTGCTGACTAGCTAATTGATGCAATCATTGTTTTGGTATGTACACATATTAGTTAAGTCTTTGTTCTTTTTTCTAGCCCTCCGGATCGAGCACAACTTCGGTAAAGAGACGAGGCCCGAAGAAAAAGTTGAGCTTGGATGAAAAGTTTGAGATCATAGCAATTGCACCCGACGGCCAACAGATTGAACCCCTCCGGACAAAGAGCGCATTTGTTGCTCAGTGCGGGGTTTTGGTTAGGGACAAGATCCCGATCAGCATCCAGCAATGGTTTAAGCCGGCTACAGAAGACCCTGAGGTGTCTTATGTCAATGATATGCAGAAAAATGATCTTTGGACTAAGCTGAAGTCAAATTTCACCCTACCGCTAGAGGATAATCCAGAGAAGCCAGTTAAAGAGCAATTAATCAGGTCTTTTGCTCTTAAGAGGATGGCAGAACTATTCAGGAGGTGAAAGAAAGAGCTGAATAAGTTTGTCGAAAATAATGAGACACCAGAATTCCAGGGCAGATATGAGAAGATCAGAGATCACTGGCCCGCATTTGTGGCCCACAAGACATCGGAAAAGAGTAAGAAGATATCGGCGACAAATAAGCAAAATGCTGCGAAGAAGAAGCATCACCATCGCACGGGGTCAGGTGGCTACCTCGTAGCCCGGCCTAAGTGGGCCAAGACTGAGAATGATCTGGTTGATAAAGGGATCGAACCAGAGACAATTAACTGGCCAGACCGTTGCCGGACTTGGTTCTTCGGGGCTGGCGGAACCTTGGACCCTGTAACAGGGAAGTGCATTTGGACGAATAATCAAATAGACATACCAGTCAGGAAGCTTCAGCAGTATATTGAAGCACCACGGCAAGGGACGTTCTTTCCAGACAGAGAGAACGACGAGCTCACAATGGCCCTCGGGAATCCTGAGCACCCTGGACGGACATGAGGCACGCCAGGCTCCATTCCGTGGAAGGTTGGGTTTCCGGACGCAGGCGGTTACAAATCCCATGAGAGGAGGAAAAAAGTGCAGCAGACCCAAATGCAGGCGCTGCAAGCAAGGGTACAAGTGATAGAGGAACGAGAAGCAAATCGCAGCAAACGTACTGCCGAAGCTTCCCCCGAAGCTACCCCGCCATCTCAGCGGAGAAGAAGCGTGGCTTCCACAGAGCTGCTTCAGCCGAAGCATGCCTTGACGGCTCCTGCCAGCTATCCCGTGGATGCTACCACGGAGTCTCAAAATTGCCACCTTATGACGCAATGGATGAATTTGAAGGTCAAGGCGGCTGTTGGCTCTGTTTATCCTATTGAACCCGGTGCAACTTTTCACTGCCGGCCGATTCCAGAAGGATATGCTAGGGTGATGGTGGATGAAATAACGGAGGGATTTGAGGACCTCCAGCTTGACCACCCTACCGGTGAAGGGGAGACTAGGTTGGGGTCTGCTCTGAAGACTCCATGCCTATGGCGGAAGGAGCTCATCAACCTTCCGAACTGGACGCCTCCGCCTCCTCCTCCTCCTCCAGCAAGTCAGGGCACTCCACCTCCTCCACCGCCTCCTCCTCCGGCGAGTGACGATCAGGGCACTCGACCGGCTCCTTCTCCAGCGCGTGGCGGCACTCCGCCTCCTTCTCCGCCTGCGTCGACGCGCCCGAGCAGCCAGCCTCCTCCTTCTCCGCCTCATCAGCAAGGGCGGAAGAGACCTGCCGCCGCTCCGGCTGCTCCGGCGCGTCCTAGTCCTTCTCCTCCGCCTCATAAGCAAGTAAAGAAGACAACCGCTCTGTCTGCTCGGCCGGCGTCTAGCAGTACAGCCAGAGGCGGGAAGACATACAGATTCGATCCTTCTCTGAAGACTCCAGAGAAGTTATCATACGAGAGGACCCTGGAGGCGAACGCCGAGATCGTGCGAACCGAAGTGGATGACTGGTTTCAAGGGTTGAAAGCAAAGAGACATCCACCTCCGGAGGAGAAGGTAGATCCGGTGAAAGCAAAGCGCACTCTGGCTGCCCTGACAAAACCACCCAAGTCTCCGCCGAAAGGAAACTATGAGCGCATTATTGGAAAGGAATTTGCCGAAGTGGAGCGGTCGGGAAGTACTGTCAGTGATCAAAGGCTGAAAGAACGACGAGCTGGGAAACAAATTGCCCATCTCGGCGAACAAGCGAAGCAATCATGCCCCCCGCTCAAGGTGCCTAGCGACAACGTCGCTAATGATCCGAGGATGGTGCCCGGTTATAGCAATCTTGCCGATTACCTGCCCGACGATGTACATTATGAACCCATGGAGGTGCAGATACAAAGATACGAGTACGGGAAGCCTCTCGTCAAAGATGAAAGATCTCTATCAACGATGATGCGAAGATTGCATGATTGGTACATGAAAATCTGCAGAGACTCTGGGGGGAGGAGTACTTTGTATGTGAAAGTTAAAAAAGAGCATGACCTCATTGGAATTGAACTGTTGCCAGTTCCATTTGAGGAGTTCTTTCAGTTTTTCAATCAATTGGCCCTCGATAAAACAACGGTCACCTGCTACTGTCTGTAAGTAGTACTACTTCTGTCATTAAGTCTCTCTATATAGCTCAGCTCTTTTATTGCATGTATTTATAATCATCCTCACTATATTATGCAGATTGAAGATCGCCGAATTGAAGAAAAGACAAGTCGGTGATATTGGGTTCATTAACACATATCTCATAGATGCAACTCAGGTTAAATTTCATGTCGCAGATACCGAGGCCAACTTGCTACGATCGTTGGTAATAAATGAAAACAAAGATATAATACTCTTTCCTTACAACTTCAAGTGAGTGTTACTGTCTTGTGCGTATTCGGTTTCCCTTATATATATATATATATTAGTCAAGGTTATAGTAATGTAATTGATGAGTTATGCATGTGTGTGCAGTTACCACTATATTCTCCTAGAGATTAAGCTTGAGCAGGGACTAGTAACTGTCTTAGACTCAAAACGAAAAGATCCCCAGGACTATGCGGACATGACTCAAATGCTCGAGAAGTAAGTTAAATCGATCATTATCCACCATATCAGCAACTTTGTTCATTTCCTGATATATCAAGTAATTGTTTTCTTTGTCTGGCAGGGTTTGGAAAGAATTCTCCAAAAAAGCTCCAAGACTCCCGAAGAAGCTGCAATTTAGACACCCGAAAGTAAGTACTATAGTAGCATGTTCCGCGCATCTCCTATTGATTTGGCATTCTTGCTTATCAGTTTGATTGACCTCTATTTCTTGTAAAGTGGTTGTGGCAGGAAAAAGGGAATGATTTCTGTGGATACTACGTTTGCGAGTCCATCCGCCACACGACCTGTGAGCGGGGCTACACTGACGAACAATATGAAGTACGTAAATAACAACATTCACAATTTTATTTTATTACCATCATTTGTGTTGAGTTTCATTCATTCATATATATATGTATTGACCCCCTTCTTCAAATTAGATGTTTCGGAAGCGGGATGAGCTCCTACCACCAGCTCGCATGCGAGCAATTCAAGAGGAATTGGCGGCATTCTTTCTTGACCACGTGATCGCTGAAGACGGAGAATACTATGTGGACCATGAGTCTGTATGATTATATTTGTAAGAGATAATTATTGTATATATGTAGCCGGTAGTGTCGGATAGATATACGAGAACTTGTTGTTCGACCAATCTCTCGGAGAAGGAGAGGTGGTCGATATCACTTCTCTCTGTATGCATATATGTTCATGACGATCTTCTGTTTTCTTCGTTTGCTTACTAGCTAGCTAGCGTGTCTAGTCCTCTCTATACGTATAGTACGTAGCGTCGACCAAGCACGGACATAAGAGAGGACACTTCTCTCTATTAATTATAGCTAGCTAACACAATATATGAAACACCTAAATTAACCCCCCAAAACCCCCAACCCCCCCCCCCCTTTCAAAAAAAA
>NC_041380.1:30667607-30780937 GCF_002162155.2 Triticum dicoccoides
AAAATAAAAACCCCAGCCACAGAAATGCTGACGTGTGGATGCCTATTGGTCCCGATTGGTGCCACCAACCGGGACCAAAGGGTCTCCTGCCTGGGCTCCGCGCACAGGCCACGTGGAGGCCCATCAGTCCCGATTCTGGATTGAACCGGAACTAAAGGGGCAGGGCATTAGTACCGACCCTTTAGTCCCGGTTCAGGAACCGGGACAAAAGGCCCTTACGAACCGGGACAATAGGCCATTTTTCTACCAGTGTGCAGTCGTACCAACATCATTTGCCGGTGCTTATTTACATATCTTACAAGAGGGGATTATCTATAAGCTTGGCTACTTGATGGTCTGGCCACTGCTAAACATACTGAATCCTGCTACAGCTCCAAGTATGAGTTTATCTTAGGTACCACTGAAATTTAACTAATAATATGTAGCATCTTGCCACCTAACAGATTCATATGTGGTCACTAAATTCAATGTCTATAAAATTTCCTGTACTCATATACAGTTAGCATATTTATTGCATTCTCTACTCTCATATGGTGTTGTATCTTCAACTACTTGCAGAAATATATTTTCTAGCCTGGTTTAGTTTTATTAATGTCTTGCCAAGCATGATGGATGCTTGCCGAAAGGGCATTGTCTGTACTTTTCATAGTGCAAAACGACATGTCATGGCAAGATTGATTGTTTGGTAGAATGATGATTACTCCTGCATTATAGCGCTACCTATGAAAATTGAAAGGAAGAGTTGTGGTGGTATCACGTGGATGATTTTCTGATTATTAGTTTGCTTCTCAATGATTTGTTCAATATAGGAGGGTCATTTGTTGAGACTTGGTTTGTGCCATAACATTCTTTTGAATTGCTAATACACTTTTCTTTGTGATATTTCTTTACATTTGCCTATGAAAAAAGGAGCTACGTAAATTCCAGTTGTACTTGAGATAAACTAATGGTGTTGTATCTCGTATGTCCTGTTGAATAGAAGGAATCAAGGAAATGATGGCGTTAGTCTTGATCTGGGGAAGTGTTCAGTTCACGTATAGGATATATGCCATTGATACCAGTATACAACACAGTTTTTGTTTGTTGCAAGGTAGCCTCTCTTTTTTATTTGCTGGTTCCTCAGACCACTACCTTTTCTTCTTTAGAACTTACTCCAAGTGACAAGTACTGATAAGCATATCCCTCAGATCACTACCTTTCCTTTAGAACACACACAACATATCCAGACACACTCGGGTATCACCCTCTCATACACATGGCTAATACCCTCTACCTCTAACAGTATGCAGACATATCTTCTCTTTGCCTGTTCAATTTCTTTCTCGTTGCTCTTCAGTTGATCAATTCGAACATGGTACCCCATGCCCACAATATACTCATCGTCACTGCTCCGATCCGCCCGACCCCAACGACTCAGCTACTTCCTATCACCACCTGGTACTCCTCTTTGCTTGATGCTTATTGTGCTCGTCGTTGCTGATGTATTTAATTTCATGCATTATGGTTCAGTGGGTGCCTAGAAGACCTGGTAGATTTTTAGTAAAATGACCTATATATTGGTTTCAGAACATAGCGAGACTATGTCCTAATATACTTGGCTACTTTTATCTTTTTGCATCAGTTCTGAGTGGTATATGGAATATGGGGTTTGCAGAGTTAAGTAGTGAGACAACATTTTATGTAGTAATTGTACCCTGGTGCAATAGTTGTTTTGATCCAATTCCATTAATATGTTAGCTTACGTTAATGATATGGGAACTCTGAAGAAAATTCCGTATGGCCGATCCATATTTATGAGTTGTGCATGTGCGGTATGGTTGGTTGTTTATGCATTCTTGCTCTTTAGACCTTTGTTGGGCGACGATACCATTTGGTACAGAACATAATTTGAACACCCATGCTGCTTCCTATTTCTTTACACTTCAATCATTCAATTTTTTCTTGATGCTTTTTGTGTTATTTTCAGGAGCAATTTAAGATTGAAAAGGATGAAGGGAGGATGCAACTGACACAGTAGGATGCTCCATGTCAAATTGTATATTTATCTTTCTTTTTAGCTAGATGAGAAACAGTAACATGTGAAACATATCGCAACATACTCTAGCCTGGAGTGACAGTCTAGATATATAGAGGGCATTGCCCATAAATCTGCATATTGGTAGCTTGTCGCTTCTATAAACTATCACTAAATTTAGTATGCATGTTATTTCTTCTTGATTACCTGTATCGGATTTGTGAATTTGACATTTTATCCCTTTTTTACCCATGAAGTGTGAAGACAGCCTGCATCCCAATCTCAGCTCTTTGATTCCGCGGAGACAACGGGTGATGGTCGTGGCTCAACGGCGGCGGAGAAGATGGTGCAGTGTCTCAGGCTGGGGTTTGATATGTTGTGCGGCCTGAGGAAAGTTCTACAATGACTCTACTTCTCTTTTGGAGATCACATGTCTTTTGGAGCATGTTAGGCTTTGATTTCAATTCAATGATGTGCTCTGTTATCAACCTTGTAAAACTGTCACCTATCTGATAATATGGACGTAACCTTGCTATGCCTGATGATTGAACATCTTTCTGTTAAGCTTGTTTAACTCTATTCATATTTTAACAACTGAGCTACTCTAGCACGCATATGCACGTTCACAACGTCACCGCCAAGGCAAGTGTGTAAAGGACTGCACAGGAGGCGCGCCCCATCCACTAGTACCAGAGAAAAGGTGGAGTGACCAAGAGATACCCCTTAATTAGCGATCTCACAGTTCTAGCATGTTTTCATGAGGGCGCTCCTCCTAGCCAGTGCTTAAGGCGCCCTCAACCACCCTAGCACCCGCGTGTGTCGTGGCTGGGCCGCAGCCCATTAGCACATTGCACCGCTCCAACCGCTCAGTCGCTCTAGCTGGAGCCACTCTTGCTCGAGTCGCTCTAGCTTGGGTTGTTCATCGCTAAACACGAGATTGAAAAAGGTTCCTAAATTTTTTAAAAATGATAAATTTGTTAAAAAAGCATAAATCTTGGAGAAAATTCACAGAAGTTATAAATTTGAAAAGAGAGCTTAGGAATTTTGGATAAAAAAATTAAAAAAATTGAGAAATAAAGTTTGACAAAATTCGCAAGTTTGAAAAAGTTCACGAATTTTAGAAGAAATCATGAATTTTGGATAAAAAATTCACAAAACCTGAATAAAGTTCAAAAGTTTAAAAACTTCACAAATTCAAGAAAATATCATCGATTAAAAAAATTATGAATCTTAAAAATGTTTTCAAATTTGAAAAAAAAACAAGAAAAGAAAAAGGGAAAGAAAAACAATGAGAAAAGTAAACAAAAAACCGAGCCAAAACCTACGGGAACCGTTTAGAAACTGGTGTTGGGAGGAGACATTTTGGGGCGGCCTAGTGCGCTAGCCAGTAGATGGAGCATTGGCACTACGAATAAGTCTGTAACTAGCGGCATAAGCAATGAATAGGATTTGGGCGGGGTTTCTTTTCCCCCCTTTCTTATTTCTTTGTTTTTTGAGACTTTTATTCCTTTTTCTAGTTTTCAGCTCGGTATTACTTTTTCCTTTTTCTTTTAATTTCCGTTCAACTTTTCTTTTTCATTCTATGCCTTTAAATATTTTCCATTTTGTTTTTCCTTTTTCATAGTTTTCCCCAGTTTTCGTTTATAAATATGTTATGCCTACATTAACAATTTAAAAAATACAGTGAATACATATTCAAGTATGCAGAGAATATTTTTAAAGTACATGACAATTTTTCCTTTTATATACACAAGGAGAATATTGTGTACATTTTCCAAGATTAACCAGCTTGTCAAAACTGATGCTCTCGATAGCGTAATAGAGAAAACCTGGAATTGCCTTAACCAAGCCCACGTTCGAATGCATGGGCTCGATGTCTATTTGCTGTCATTTTTCAAACAAAGAGTTAGAAACGCCGCCAAAAATTGGAACACAAATGCAAAATCTCCTACAATCTTGTACCTGGATTACAACACTGCGATCTTTACCATTGATAAATTAAAATAAGCTGAATTCTCAGGTTTTCAATTGGCAATTGAAAATTTGGCTTGTAGAATTGACTAATTGAATTACTGTAATCAAATTTCATTTTAGGTCCGGGTTAACGAAAAATCCAAACAGGTGATATTTTTAGGCTACCGCTATAAGTGGTTCACGGCAATCACTCAACCGGCAATGACAACCTATAGAGATTAATTTTGGTCTCTCTTAAATTTATATTCAATCGACACCTTAGGAAAGACCAAACAATAGTTCAGTTTATGATTATTATTCCCTCAGCAGAGGCACGTACGGTACGTGCATCGTCGATCACTTCACTTCTTCTTTGCGAGGAAGACGTCGGAGAGCACGGTGTCGGAGCGCAGTGCCGCCTTGAGGAGGCCGAGCCCCTCGTCCATGCCGACGCTGACGAACTTCTCGGCGAGCTCCACGTCCTTGTTGACGCTGAACTTGTTGATGAGGGTGATGCTGGAGATGGCGGACATGGGGGTCACCTCCAGCCCGTCCGTGACCATGTAGGTGACGAGCCCCTTTACGTACCCGCCGGTCTCGTCGCCGGCCGCAGCCGCCGTGGACGAGGTCTTGGGCGCGGCGGACGGCAGCACGAACGTGACCTCGGTGGCCATGGCCTGCTTGCACTGCGGGCACGCAGCCTTGGCCTCCATGGTGGCGGTGGCGCAGTAGCCTGCGCAGGTGTACATCTTGAACCTGGCCAGCGGGGAGGACGGGGACGACCCCTCGCCACCGCCGCCCTGCAGGAGCAGCAGCTCCCGGGCGTCCGGGTGCAGCACCTTGGGCTGGAGCAGCTCGGACTTGTCCTTGTTGGGCTGCAGGTAGGAGGAGCCAATGTTGTCGACGCTCTGGTACAGGCGGCCGATGCTCCCCTGCATGGTGCCGGCGGAGATGAGCTTCACCACGGCGCCGATGGGCAGGGTCAGCAGGCTGAAGACGAAGTCGACGAACTCCTTGCCGGCCTCCGCGAACAGCACCTTCTTGGACTTGGTGTCCACCAGCAGCTTCAGCGAGATCTTGTTGCTGGAAGACATGGCTGATGGCTCCCGTCCCGGAGATGATCGATGGAGAGGATGGGGTGGTGGGATTTATATAGGAGGGCCTCGAAATTAAGGAAGGAGGCGAAGGGATTTGGTTGCTAGAGTAGTAATCAACTGAAGAGAAGCGTTTGCGGTTGTCCCTTCGGCTTCTCGACGAGTAATAAAGGAGGAGTTGCTTGGGAACTGTAAACACACAGAAGAGAATCCAATTTTCCTTCACTATCTTTTTTTTTTAAAAACGAAGGGTCAAGAAGAGCCCGGCTTTGAATTAACAAAGCCATCAACCAGTCAAAATTATAAACCCGAAACTAATACAAGAAAACATAAAAGCGACAAGATACAAAAGCATTGGAAAGCAGCTCACAAGCCTCACACACCTAGCTAAATATGATCAAACATGGAGACACGCAACTCGGAGACGTGAAGGTCCCCGATCGCGGACAAGTCACAGGGAAGTAGGAGAATGCCAACACAGGAGCAGCACTTCCGACAACGAGGAAGGGCACACCGTTGCCAAATCACCAGCGGCCCAACTCCACTGTCGAAGAAGGCCCCTGCCTCCTTGCTTGTCTCGAAGGCGCGACCGTTGACAGTGTGGCCATTCACCCTTAGAACCTGGGAGGAAGAACACCGGCGGGCTGCATCTGAAAAGGAACCGAGCTCACTCGACTAGCCACGGAATGCTCACCTAGAGCAGAGCACCACCAAAACCCACGGGCTGGACACGAATGAGGAAGAGATGCCGGAACGGACGAAGAAGAGCAGTAGCATAGTGTCCCTAGAAGGCATTGAGAACCTAAGGCCTTGACTGAAAATGAAGCTCTCACGGCACGCTGAGATGAGCCACCGGAGGGGAACACGCTCCCCTCTCGCTCTGGAAGGCAAGGCACACCTCCTCTGCCAGGAGAGCTCCTGAATGCAAGGAGCCACCAAGGATCTCGCCCCAGACTTAGTAGACCAGTTACTACCGCCGCTGCACACCCACCACATCGCCGAGAAGCCCAATGCCCACCTAGCTCCTAAAAACGACGTCTTCAGGAAGGACGCGACGCCAAGGGCGCCGCCGCCGCCCAACTGAGTTGTGGTTTTCACCTGGGAGACTAGAGGGAAGGGGGGCGGATCTGACCTGAATGGCGCCTCCAAGGAGGGGAGCGGCGCCCTCGAGCGTTGTCGCCGCCAAGACCGGTGAGGCCGGCCTCGAATTTCCCCCGGTCTTCTAATCCCCGCCTCCATTACCCCAACGAGGTGAGATCCGGCGGCCCACAACGAAGCAGGCCGGATCCGGCCGGGGCGGAGCTCTCCTAACAGGGGAGGCAGGGGCGGCCAGATCTAGTGCCACCGACAGCCACAACTGCCGCTGCACCAAGGCTCTCGTCCTTCGGTTCACCCACCGCCCACGCCCGCGCCACCGCCTGTCGCAAGGCCGGTGACGCCACTCCGACCAGGGCCGCCGCCCCGGAGAACACGGCCCCCCGCAGTAGAGGCAGGGCAGCCAGGGCCCCCGAGTCGCCCTAGCAGAGGCGACACGAGAGGAGGGAAGAAGAGAAGCCCAGATGCAATGTGAGATCCTCACAATCTTATTCACCTCTGTCAATTACATCGGTGATGCTAGAACTTGACAAGAATGGTCATTTTAGTGCTAAAACTTATGTCATACATGATACATAGTGGTGTAAAAAAATTGGCTTAACGATGCAAACACGGTGCATTTGCTGTTTGTAACTTTGTATCGCTGACTTGGCACCGTATTTTGGTTTAGAGCAGTATATACTCTGCCTACATGGGATAAGGTCGGTCCCGCCTGTAAGCAAACGTACAAATAAGCTGGGCATGCATGGCCGAATGATAGCTTGAGGTTGCTGGTTCGATCAGCAAGGCTGCATGTTTATTTTTGAAAATCTTAAATTTATTTTGTCCATTTATAAAAGATATAAAGGATTATTTCATCATATAACTTTGTAGGTTATTGGGGTGGTGTGGCTAGCGAACCACGGACCACCAGCGCATCTGTTTTTCCAAATACAATTTTTTTAACACAGTACATAGCCAAGCGCTTATATACATGCACATACACTCATCCCTACAAACGAACACACGTCCCTATCCCTATGAACATCTCCGAAAGACTGAGTCGGCATATCATCTTAAAAATTACGAACTCATTGTATGCACCTCGTTGTTGACGGGAACGTCTTCTCCTACTGAATGCGCATCATCGAAAATCCTGAAATAAATGCGAGCACTAGAACTTGAACCCTGGTAGGCTGGGATACCACAATCACTTTATCCATCCAAACCACAAGTTGGTTCACTCCAAATACAACTTCTAATCAGTATTTTTAATTCAAGTTGTTTAGCGAAAATGATATAAACCGTATGCATCATTACCAGATATCAAAGGTTAACCTAAGGCTGGTTGTAACGAGAGTATCATAGCTAGTATCATGCATGCTAACTAGACTATTTTGCTGAGGTGGTATGGAATTAAATGGGGAAAGAAAGGATTGAGTATCATATCATGATACCGTATCATAATAAATGCTATGCTACTATGTGTCATGCATGACAATAAATAAGATCACCTAAAATACTAGTATATGATACTATGCCTTACGAAGGTAGTATCATACCTTAGGCTGCCTGTAATGGGAATATCATAGATAGTATCATGTATACCAACTAAGCAATTTGGATGAGGTGGCATAGAATTAAATGAAGAAAGATAGCCTTGAGTATCATATCATGATACCGTATCATATTAAATGATGTGCTACTTTGTGTCATGCATGACAATAAATATAGTCATCTATGATACCAACATATGATACTATGCATTAGGGATGTAGTATCATAGACTAGTATCATATGCATGATACTAGTATATGATACTTCCCATTACAACCAGCCTTAATATCATATGCATGATACTAAGCTATGATACTACCCATTACGGGCAGCCTAATGAGTTGGCCTGCATGCAAACCAGGCATGCAGCTATCGGGTCGAAGGTTCGAACACCGTAGCGACCCATTACTGTAACATCTCAAATTTTAAATTTGGAATGTTATACATAGATCATTCATGCATATCATATTTTATTGTATTTCGTTTCTCGATCCTCGAAATTCTAAGCAACTCAAGGACCCTCGGAGAGAGTTGGGAATTTCCCTTGTTTCATATTTGAGTTTTATCAAATATTGAAACGAGGATTTTTGGTTTTAATTATTTTTCTCCCCAAAAATATTTCATATTAAAATATATGAGAGGAGATAATATGACTTCTCCAAAATAAATGAAATATTGGGGGAAAATATTAAAATCAAATATTGGATTTTATTCGGAGTTTATTGGTATTTTATTGAATTAGAAAAATTGCACGTTTTTCAAAGTTGCATTTTAGGTCCAAGAAAATGTTCATCTTATTCTAAATATTTTATTTAGACGGTGAAGATTTGTTTTGGCATTTTTAGATTTTTATTTTATTTTCCAGGATTTATTTAGTTCCGGCGAAATTATTTAAAAAAACTCGTAGGGCCCGACTGGGCCGAAGCCCAGCCGAGCCGGCCAAAGCCGCCCGCGCCTCGTCTCTGACCTGGAGACCGCGAGCGCCACCGCCGCCGCTAGCGGAGACCGGCCGAGACTCCTCCCGCGCCGCTTGCCCCTTCCCCAAGCCGCCGCACCCCCTCCTCTTATAAGCCCCCCTTGGAGCCCCGAGCCGCCCCACACCGCCGCCGCAAAGCCGCCTGCCCCCGCCGTCGCCCGCGCTGCCCCGCGCCGCCGCTTGTCGCCGCTGTCGCCGCCCACGCTGCCCCGCGCCGCCCCGCCCCACTCGCCGGAGCCGCCCTGCCGCGCCGGTCCTCGCCGGAGGTATAAGCGCCATTCGGTTTTTTTATAAAACCGGTTCGGTTTTTGTTAGAAAACCTAGTTTTTTGGATAGATCGGTTCGCCGGTTTTTTTGGTTTAGTTACTTTGCGGACATTTGTCCGTACGTTCGTTTTAACGAACGGTGTTCACTCGTTAGCCGCAGACAACAAACGTTCGTTCGTTAGCCTGTTTGTCAGTTTTCTTTTTCTCGGATTTTCCGCGATTATTTTCAATCGCGATTTCTGATCCGATTTTCGTTTTAGTTTATCTTTTCGCTCGTTTGTCGGAATCAGGCGATTCAAGCGCCTAGATCTTCGTCTCGAAACCCTCTTTCCGTTTAACCAACTTGAACAAGCTTTTGCTACTGTAAAATTTGACCTTAGTCCAGATTAGTAAACAGATCTTGTTTCTTTCGCAGTTTGAGTTTCGTTGCTCCGTTTGATTGATTCTTTTCGCAAACCGGAGTTCTTAAGTTGAACTTTCTGGTTAGATCTTCCTATTTGAGATTTATCCATGTTTCTTTGCTTGATTGCTTATGTATGCTATTGTTTGTTTGCGATGGAACACACGGAGTGCGAAGCGTGCTACTACGAGTCCCTAGGTTTTGCGGATCATCAGCAAGGCAAGTAACATTTTGATCATACCCCTTTATCACCCAGTTTTTGTGCATTAGTTCTAATCCTCAAACATTGCATGGTTAGGATGTGATTAACATGTGTGTTGGGAAGTAGTTGATGAGGTAGAACCTATTGCCCTGTTATATTCAAACCCTTGGGAGTTACTTCTACGAATTGCTTATATTGCTATGTTATGCTCGTAGACGTGGTTTGGGTGAGTGAAATCCATGACAGCTGTGAGAGTGTTCATTAATGGTTCAACTTAAGGTGGCAACTTGAATACACATCTGGGTGGATTGTTTGTTGGGCACCTGGGGAATCCAATGTTATCCTAGGATATCCTGGAGTACCCGCGTGATAATCCTATGGTCCGCCACCCAGGCTCAAAGGGAACCGAGATATTTTCATGCTAGAAACTTCCGTGTGCAGCCACAAGCTATTATGGGCTCTAGCATAGTTGAGTAAGTTGCATGAAGCTCCCGAAGAAGTGGATCAGCAGGTAGAGGGATGTAGGTTGGTATGGTCTGTCCGGAGTAAGGGGTTAATGCTTCTGAAAGACTGTGTCTCGGTCATCCGTTTCTCAAACACCCTGTAGTGCGAGAAATCCAACGGAGGAGATCGAGTCTTGTGGGAAAAAGTGCGCAAACCTCTGCAGAGTGTATAAACTAATCATGGTTAGCCGTGTCCCCGGTTATGGACATCTTGAGTATCTAGTACTTGGAGTATCATAAGTATCTGATCACACTAAACTAATATTGTTGGGTTGTTAATTACTTTAATTGGAATTGAGTTGGAGGAACCTTCTCAATGATGTTTCAACTACCATGATAGTTAAATAAAATCTATTCCTTTGTTGTAGGAAAAAATTGGCTTTTCGCAAAAACCATAACCATAGAGCTTACCACCAGCATAATATGCATGTAGTGATAGCATTATTCTATTCTTGCTCTACTGTGTTACTTTGCCAGCATATTTCATGTGCTGACCCGTTTTCGGGCTGCAACCTATTATGTTGCAGACTTTTCAGACGAGGAGTAAGATTCATTAGGTCGTTGCTGTGCAGCTCAGCTATGCCGTTGGAGTTGATGGACTCACTTTATCTTCCAAGTCTTCCGCTGTTATCGTATTAGAAGGCCTTAAGCCATATTTATTGTAATAAGTTCTCTTTTGAGACATTCGATGTAATAAGTGTGTAGCATCTACTCTGTTATAAATCCTCGAGTACTGTGTGTGTCAGCATTACCGATCCAGGGATGACACTGAAGCACAGAGACTTGACCGTTTGAGGTCGGGTCACTACAATTACTTTTTAGTCCACTACAATAAATTGTGTTGTCTCACTGACAGGTGGGACCTGCTCGGTGCCTGGAGACTACTACTATTTATTTCTATGTTATCTTACAAGTAGGACCCACTTTATGCCATGTAGGCAGAGTATACGGATCCATACTGAAATACGGTGCCAAGTTAGCGGTATGTATGGTAAATGCACTGTATTTACACCGCTGAGCCAACTTGTTAATCCAGTTCAATGTACGCTACAAGTTCTAGCATTAAAGTGACCATTCTTGCCAACTTACAGCACCACTGATGTAATTGACTCTATTCACCTGGATCCCATCGCGTTGATAAATGAAGCTGTAGTAACCAAAGAAAAAGTACTCACAAGTCGTCTAAACTTGTGAAGAGAACTACAAAATAAACATTTAACTTCTACACATGCTTAAAAAGTTGAAATAGTTATTTGTAAGTTGCATGAACTTGACACTTGGGTAAGTCGATCTAGGAAGAAGACGAGGTGCGGGAAGGCCGGCCAGGTCTCAGGCAGGAACGACCCGGAGCCAGCGGCCGCGCCAAGGCTTGTCTGATTCGGGTGAGGGGGTCCAGGCTCGCCGGAGAAATCTTGTTGCTAGCGGGGGTTTAGAGGGATCCACAGGCAGGCCAGGGTAGGGCGTGCGATGAGGTGCACGTGGGAGCGCCTTTGGCCACTGGTGGCAGCAGCAGGCAGCCCGACCAGCGCTAGAATATCGTTTAGAAGATGGAGCAGCTGGAGGTAGAAGAACACACAATAGCCATCCAATTTTGATCCAACAATGAAAAGAATAGTGACCTGAATGTTGTTTTCAAGCAAATTCTATATAGTTGGCCCATTAAGAAGTAGATTATATGTAAGTGTTGAAATATAGGATGGGGCTTGGGCTCATCTAACAATTTCAAAAAATCTCTAAGAACCGATGTGGATTTTATGACAATGTGTGTGGTCGGAAGTTTAGTCTCATACCGCTAATGGAAGAGGACTTGGACCTCCTTATAAGAGTTTCTTTTCCACATGCTATTAGAGTTTGAGAAGAGAAGTAATTCACATGTGCTCCTCCTTCGCTGCCCGCCTCGCCATGACGTGTGCGCCATGAGTTGCGGGAACGACCTGAGCTCACACCTATAAGTTTATTTTTGCCGGTCAAGAACGGAGAGTCCTTAATAGATGAGCCACGATCTGAGATGTCGAATCGTGGGCTGTTGTCGACTCGGACATGGGTCCAATCCACGTCTCTCCATCTGGCCGCGCCTATATAACTGAGGCGTTGGCCAACCCTAGCCGTCATGAAGAACATATCACATCTACTCTGCCTCCACATGCATCGCATCGTCCTTTCTCGTTCCTTTTGCTGCTGCCGCTGCCGATCCCATCTCGTCTGCCGCGTACACGGTTCGCGGCAGTAGGCAGCCCGACCGGCGCTAGAATGCGATTCCGAAGAAGGACCAACTGGAGGTAGAAGAACACGATAGCCATCCAATTTTGATCCAACAATGAAAAGAATAGTGACCTGAATGTTGTTTTCAAGCAAATTCTATATATTGCCCCCTTAAGAAGTAGATTATATGAAAGGGAACATCCTCTAAGTTTCTAAGCTCCAAGGCATGTGAGAGTTTCGTTATTTTCCCCCTAAATGGGCCCATTTGACAGGGTCAGGTCGTGCCATGGACCTGTCAGCTTAGAAAACATAAGCGACGGTCAAATTCTGGTCAAACTCCATGCCTCCATGTCAGTTCACTACTACTTGAGAGTCCTTCAACTTCGTCATCTTCCGGCCACCCCCTCATCCTTCTATCTCTCTAAACAAATTCACACTTGCGTCCGATTCCGGCTTCTCCACATGTAAACCGTGTCGCGGATCGATGGTGCCTACACCGCTTCCCCGCCTCAGCCTACCCCCCTCCCCAGTCGTGTCCCCTGCGATGAACCGTACCTATGTCTCTGTTCGTCAGCGTGGCCGCCGGTGGTCATTGAACCACCTCCATGGCTTTTCTTCGACCTCTAGCTAGGCCCTCCACTTGGCCTCCATGCTCCTTGTGATCCTGGCCTGCATCTTTGGAATGTTGTATGCACCTACACTTTTGGGGTGAATATGAACGAGAAGGATAGGGCCAGGTCACTATAGCTCGTTAGCTACTACCTCGGCCACGCAGTCGTGTGATTGTGATGGAGGGCATACTGCGATATGCATGTGAGGAGAGGAAATGCATGCCTGCACGGATGTAATGGCTAGAGCATTAATCATCTTCTCACATAGATTTCCTAGAATTTACTATCTACCATGATTAAAGGGGGCATATGACGCTTAGTTTCTTTCTGAGAGCAATTACAATAAGATGACATAAGCAGGCTATAAGGACTAAAATATTATATCTTTTCTTAGTTGAAGGAGAGAGAAAAGAAGCGAACTCTTAGTTAGTACTACTAGTCAACCGCAGCACGAGCCCCAAGACAGTTGATGAGGTTGTAAGGTAAGCCAATTATTCATAAAGTAGTACATAATTAAAATATATTATTGTACATGACGACTATTAGGTTGGTTGTAGACGATATGGTGACTTTTTATAGCCGATTGTTGGCTCAATTATTAACCATACTCTAAGTATCGAGTCACCTAACTCGGGACTAGGTCCTTAGAAATCTTTACTACCCATTTGGGGACGGGGAGAGTATGTGCTACTACCTCCGTTTCAGTTTACAAGTCCTACGCGTATACCTAGGTTGCCAATTTTATCACCTTAATATAAACTATATAACACAAAAATTATACGTTTTGAAAATAGAACATTTGAAGTTTATATTGGTATATTTTGTGTAATATATGACTTGTATTAGGTTGGTCAAATTGATGACCTAGGAGCACGCGCACGCCCTGTAAACTGAGAGAGAGGTAGTACAATTATTTTGAACCTAGTTGCATGGAAAAGTGTTATGAATCCATACGTTTGTCAAGCAGGTAATAAATGACGTGTGGTGAAAGGAAGATTTACAAATCTGAAAAACATATGAATCTGGTAGGCTTGCAAGTACAGAACATAGTATTGTCACAAAAGACATGAAGATTACATGTCATTTCAACATAACAAAGGAAAAGTTTCTTTGTCCTACATGGAGGAGTGTTAAAAAAAGATTGTTGTGAATGTTCAAAATGCCCCTAGATCATAACCCTAGTGGATGGTGGAATCTTGCACAACTTTGGGTTGTCTAAACATGCCTTGGGTCTCATCTCCCAGTCACATCAAACAACTTACACAACCCCACCCCTCAATATTTGGCGCGAATTTTTTACAAAGATCACAGCCAGCAAAAGGGCATTTTTGGACTGAGATGTCCCTACTAAGTATTAATTGCGGTCCTGAAATCATGCCAAAATTGAGGGACAACGGGTCATTAATGGCCGAGAGAGCGAACAATGTGAGATGGAGTCATAATGGGGAGTAATTTAGACTAGTAACATCACATTTTACTAAGCTATGTTACTACCTCCATAGTGGGTAGTAACGTGTGTGTTCTCATGTTATGGTTCATTTATTAGCCTATAAACTCATATTATCTTGGTATGTGATGTTACAGTAACTAGCTAAGTTACCATCATCATCTTTCTCATCATTAAATGTGTGCCACATAAGCAAAATTATCTTGAAAAATGTGATGTTACTAGTGATGTTACTCCCACTATGACCAGCCTGAGGGGAGAGAATGCATCGAATGTAATTGCTAAAGCATTAATCGCCTTCTCCAATAGATTGCCTAGAATTTGGTCGCTACCATGATCTCAAGGGGCAAGATCAGAAGTCTGGTTCCTTTGTGAGCCTTGGGTTGCCTAACCCAGGACTAAATCTTTGAAAATTATGCCTTCTATTTTGGGTTGGAGATGTGCTACGAATCTTTTGGGTCGAGTTGCATGGAAATGTCTTATGAAATACATCATTTCAACTGACAATAAAATGACTTGAGATGAATAAGAGTATTAGGGATCTCTACTTCTAATGTCTGAGTTGGTTGAATAGTACGGTTTATTTCCGTCTCACCATTTTCAACCGTTTTATTTTGCTGGGTTTTTTTCGTCCCCTCCCCCACCCAGTTGGTTTAGTTTCGCATCACCCTCTCACACAACGAAAAAAATCTGAACGGGTCAGAACTTTTCATACTGACGCAAGTTATTTAGTAATATCTTTATGTGAAAGAATCAATCACGGTCAATTTCTAGAGTTCAAATCTAAATTAATTACCTTAAATCGCTCAATCACATTAATTAGGAAACAAATAATCAGTTTTAAGAAATCTCATTATTAAAGCATTTATGTACCTACTTAATTTGTAATGGAATATAATCTCATTATTCTCTACTCCTATAATGTGCCAGTACGTACGTCGTTTCATTCGCTGGTTCCCTCCCCTCTCCATCGATCGAAAGTCGCCAGCCCTACCCCTCGCACGATCTCCACCATGTTTTCAGTTTTCTTTTTTTTTCTATCCAAAAAAATCAGATCGCAATCCATCTTTCCTTTAGTGCACATCTCTCCTGTAAAAAATCAGGACACATGCCCTTCCTTCTCATTAACATGAGTTTCTCCTGAATCTCTACTCCTAATGTGCCAGTACGTACGTCGTTTCGTTCGCTCGTTCCCTCCCCTCTCCATCGATCGAAAGAAGTCGCCAGCCCTACCCCTCGCACGATCTCCTCCACGTTTCTAGTTTTCTTTTTTTTCTATCCAAAAAAATCAGATCGCAATTCATCTTTCCTTTAATGCACATCTCTCCTGTAAAAAATCGGGACACATGCCCTTCCTTCTCATTAACATAAGTTTCTCCTGAATATCTAGGATGCAGTCCTCTCCTTCCCACTAATCTCTTACTAGCTATACCCGCGCGGCGCCACGCCGCGCCCGATTGATACTTAGTGTTTGTAGGTGGCATCTTTGTTGTACACATTGAATTTTAAATTAAAATAACAAAATTATGAGAATAATGTTGTATTCTCAACAAATAAGTAATATATAGAAGCAAACTGAAAAGGATAAATTTATTGTCACTATTCGTGATGCATTCTAGATCGATAACAGACGCTATGTAAAGTTTGCATCGGTCAAACAATATAAATTGATGAAACTGTACTCTCTCTCTCTCTCTCTCTCTCTCTCTCTCTCTCTCTCTCTCTCTCTCCTCACAAAAACACATGTTTTACATACTGGGTCTCAAATTCATCAACACTAAATATACAAGTGCACAGATAAGTGCTCTACAGGTTTTTACAAACTAAAGAAATTCATTACCACTGAACAGAAGTACTACAAAACATACAAAGTCATTGGCACCGAACATCTAATTCCCTGTTGTACTACTTCCTTGTTCACCAAGGGCTGATTAATCTGCATCACATGATTGATAGACTGACAGCCTATAATTATATTCGTTTTTTTATAAAGAATGTGCTATTTTTTTGTTAAAATTGTGCTAGTGTCATGGTGAAACAGATTGCATAGATGGTTGATTTTTCATTGTGAAAAATATTGTGTAAAAACATTTCACTATATTTGTCCATTATTCTCCTCAAACATGGATCACTGATATGTTTTTATTTGGTTAGATTGACGGTTTGGCAAAAAAAATATTAAAATAGAAGATGATAACTCGGCCAGCTTACACCAAGTCGGACACTGAAGCGGTTTTCGATTCCACCACAAACCTAGGAACTAACCATTACTCTCTCCAAATCTGTGGAGCATCTCATCCTTTGTAGCGATCTGGTATCAACACACGGGACTGGCATCATATAAGAAAGCCAACATGATAAGATCACACCCGTCAGGAAAAAGGCAGAGATTTTTTTGTTACTCTTCCTGCTTCTTTTCAACTTCCTCTTTTACCAGATCAAAGTAAGGCGATCTGCAGTTACCAAAAGGATAGGTAAAGATCATGATTGTTTAGTTAATCAAGCAAGGGTGGTGCAATACTAAACAAAGATAACAAACGGCAACCACGGTGATCATTCTATGAAATAGTACATGATAACATCATACATTTTCGCAGTACAATCAAAAATAAAATGATTACTTATAGGAAAATGCATTATTTTCTGTCTTTTAGTACTTCGGGGAGGACAAATAGTGTAACATGACACTAGATCAGCAACTTCCTTGAATCTGACATGCTTATATCATTTCATAATATGGCCTTGCACTTGAGATTCCAAATAGAAGAATGGTTGGCCGTTTCTTCTAGTTAATTATAATATAGACAGATAGTATACAATATAGGCTTGCACACAAGACTCAAATGGGAACATGGTAAGCCGTTTCTTCTAGCTAGTTGTTCCATTGACAAAAATATAATGGAAAATATCATCATGATCTATACCAAGTGCAAGGTACATGTGTAGAACAAACTATAGAAGGGATACCATAGAACAGTAGAGAAAAATCAGTCCTACACCTCACCAAAGTCTTTCTTAGCCTGTTATGTCTTCCCTTCCTCCTGAAGTCTCGTATGTATTTCCTTCTAAAGCCTCATACAGTGCGCTTGAGATATATTCTTTTCAAGCTCCTCACTCAAAGAGCAAAAGGAATGTAATAAAAAAATCACGAAAAATAACAGTACTGCATCGGTAATGTATTCATATGGGGCCTCGCAAATAGGTGTAAATTTCAAAAAGAAAAGTTATGTTTATCTTTTCATCGTATTTTCTGGCAAGAACTTGGTGGATTATAAATTATCTATATAATGTGATTGTTATGAAAAAAATAAACACGATATATTTGACATAAGAACACGACAAAGGGGGAAATTTCCTTCTCCCACAAGGCATATAGAACTGTCATTAAAAAAGAATGGCAATTGCCCAGCAAACCTATGGAGTAGTCGATAATCCTATTGTCAGCTCATTTCACACATGAATTTCACATACAGTAGTAGGATATAGAGTTCTCTTTGTTAATAAATTAGGCCATGTTTGCAGGCATTAAACATCTTATAGTCCAGTCTAATGCCAATTTAAAATTGACACGGCTGCGCAATACTGCAGAGGAGGAGACCCGCATGATATGCACGTCTACCATGATATGCACGTCTACCATCTTGTACATCTGAAAATGCTTGTACAGTGTGCTGCCTAAATACAATCTGATCTAGGTACAAAACTGAAGCAACTTAGACTATCAGGGAGTTAAATCACAAAATCTATTGACCCATATATCTAACAAAAGAATAAGAATTATCAACATCGGTCCAATCTGGAGTAAGTTTATAAACTGGACTATCATCAAATCTTCTCAAAAATGAAAATGATGCTTTGCTAACTGGATGAAAAAAAGATACGACAGCTCACTGTTACATATCACTAACCATAACTGCCATAGAGCAGGAATCTTGTTCATATAAATTGAATTTATATGTACTAATTTATGGCCACTATAAGAGATGACTACACACCAAAGGAAAACTCCAATGAAATCGACCGCTGACATATTGTCACTAAAAATATGTAACCGCTGAAAGGAACATGATATAGAGTATTTGAGGAGATGGACAAAGGAACATAGTTGAAGGCAGCATCTAGTTTTTTGAGCCTTGTCATTTTGATTCTCATCGTAACTCCAAACCTGTTACAACATAAGATTTGTCTATGCTCTCAGCTGTAACAATTATCTTTTTTGTCACAAACTCTTCAGCAAAACAACAACAATCAATTGTGAGTAAAAACTAACTGGCAATCTGATTCATTCGAGTTATTTACCCAAAACCACCACACTTGGGGCTAGGGTAACAACTTAGTACCACATTTGCGTCAGGGCACAAAAAACCACCGAAATTGCGCCTAACATGTAACGCAAAGCACTGATGCTTGCTGGGATTTGGTCACGAAAACAGCCAAACTGACAGGTAGGACCTGCTTGTCGGAATGACGTGGCAAAGACCAAGTACAAAAAAATGTGTTGACTAGGTGAGATGGCAGATGAGATGCGGGCCCCGCCTGTCATTGACTACGCGTTCATCTTCATCCCATCTTTATTCCTTAGGAGCATTGCATCGAGCAGCTTGTGGGCGGCCGAGCCGAGAGCTCCATGGCCATGGCAGCCGAGCCCCTGCTCAAACTAGGCCCGGGCCGCCTCAGCCTGTTCCCTGCACGCCATGAACCATCGAATCTGGCCGCCGCCCCCGCCGGCATGGACGGCCGAGCCGAGAGCTTCATGGCCACCATGGCCGCCGCAGCCGAGCCCTGCTCAAGCTAGCGCAGGGCCACCTTACTCTTGGCGTCGACGTGCTGGCCTGCGGGCAGGGCAATTGAGGAGGCACAGATCCCGCGAAGCTTCCTGTACACGGCGACTGCGTCGAGCGGCGCGACGGAGTTCGCTGGCGAGTCCGCCATGGACGACGACGTGTATGCCCTCGCCTTCTTCTTCACGCATGGCGTCGGCTTGCTGGCTTGCAGGCATGGCTAGCGAGGAGGCGCAGGTCCCGCGGAACTTCCTGGACACGGCGACTCCGTCGGGCGGCGCGACGGCGTTCGCTTCCGAGTCTGCGCTCACCTTCTTTTTCCTGTACACAAATATGCGCTCACCTTCTTCTTCACGCATGCGTGCTCACGCATGGCGTTGACGCGTCTGAGCAAGCATACATGCTCAAGGTGAGCCACTCTCCCCTTCCCTGCGTGGCCACAACTTGGCTCGACCGGCACCATGCCCGCGCCGCTGCGTATGCCAGCTTCGTGAGCTGGCGGACGGGATGGAGGCGTTCCTCTACTCACTACTCCCGCCGTTCCTTTGGTCACTGCTCCGGCGTGGCCATGGCGTGTTGTGACTCCTTCAGTGGCCAGAGGATGAACGCACATAAGGTGCTCGATCGAATGCTTCATAGAGAAAAATGGTGTGAAGAAGATGACTTTCTAGTCATTGACAGATGGGGCCCCCGGCTCATTTGCCACATCAGTCGGTCAAACTTTTTGGTCTTGGCCACGTCAGCCCGACAGGTAGGCCCAATGTGTCAGTTCCGCTATTTTCATGAGCAAATCAGACAATCAATGCTCTCCGTTATTCGTTAGGCGCAAATCTGGTGGTTTTGTGTGCCCTGGCACAAATGTGGTAGTAAGTTGTTACCCTAACCCCAAGTGTGGTGGTTTTAGGTAAATAACTCGATTTATTCATATAAAATGAAGTAGGTGTTCATGGAACCAAATATCTAGTATGATGTAGCACACTGTGAGTCAAGTCAATTTCTTTATGCAACTACATAATCAGCAAGATCTATTTTGTGACCTTCACCGGCAAATTTTCTGATCTGCTACCTTATCTTCATCTACAGCTCCAAAACAGCTTAAAAGGGGAAAGAGAAAACAAATTATGTGCAGCCAAGAAGGAACTTGAGGCTTGAGATATTTCTGACCTGTAGATTTTTAATGAGCAGACTACTGTACAGGGGAGATGCTACGACAAATGTAAAAGAGGAACCATCAGAAAAGGGAGAGGCAGAGAGAGATGCCCTATGAGAAGGTTGGAGAGAAGCGCCCGTGGGAGGATGTGGGCAGCAGACATAGGAGGGGCAGGGGGAGCTGCGCGGGAGAGGCAGAGAAGCGCTATTGAAGGTAAAGAAGAAGCATGATGGAAGAGGTGGGGAGCAACCATGGGAGCGGCCGTGGGAGGGGAAGGAGGAACAACGGGAGAAGGGGAATGAGGAAGAAAACTTGAGGGGCCGAGAAAAATCACCTGATCCTCATCTTCTGCTTTAAAGCATTAAGCGAGTAGACGACGCGCCTGAGCTACTTTGAAACATGGACAGAGGGAGGAGGCGCGACCGATCAAAACATGAAATCGGGGCAAGCAGGAAGAAATCGCACGAACGCTCAACACCGACTGGATTTGTTCACTGCTCGACATGGATCAGAATTAATAAATTACTACTACAGTCGTGTGTGCTTACAGGTGAACTACAGCTCGCTGGGCTGGATCTAGACGACGCCCTGTCCCATGGCCATCAGATGCCCGGGATGCTTCAATCCAAGGCTAATTCACTCTGGAAGTTCCCTCTCAAGCTCCAGCCGCCGCCGGTGGAAGAACTTGATCGAGATCTCGGGGCCGCCATGGGAAGAGCTGCGGTAGACGTGGCAATCTTCCTCGATGATCGGGGCGTGGAAGAGGATGCCGGCGGACGGGACAACCCTGCCGCCGCCGCTCCAGCACTCGATCGTGCTTCTGTGGCTCGAGGTAACCATCCCCACCGCGTCGGTTGCGCTTCCTGTACGCCATCTCCGATGGCTCCCCTGCCACCAGCTCGGCCATGGGGAGAGGAGATGCGGAGAGGGGCTGCGCCGAGAGGGGAGACAGGAGCTCGACGGTGAGGTTAGGAGGGCCGGGAGGAGGCGAGATAGGGACCGTCAGCTAGGAGAAGAGTCACTTTTTATAGTCATCTACGGTGGTGCGATGGTTGCGCTGGATTGGACGGGATCCTTCTAGCGAGCTCGCTAGTCCTGACAGATCTCGAGAAGAGCTGGGACAGCGACAGCACAAACGGACCGACAGCGGCCGAACAGCAGAAAGCGACACAACACATGGACCAACAACGGCTAGCGCAAACAGCGAACCTGACAACGACACAGAAAAAATCCAACGGCCAATAGAAACGAAAGAAACAACCACGCCAGCCTACCCCACATGCAATCAAAAATGCTAAACCCACCAAAGGAATCATCACACCAGTTCAAAAAATTTGAAACAAAAAACCGAAGCCACAACGCGTTTCTACCCCGCCCCGTACCAAAATAATACCACGCGCCAGAACCAAAACTCACCAAGAGTCACTTTCATCCAAATGGCTGAATCTCAACGCAAAAACTTTGCTTGGAATAGAGGCTTGAGTGAGGATATATATGCCTGCAAAGAGAGCCTTGGCTCAGTGGTTGGGCATGCGGTTGTGCAGCCTAACGACCCAAGTTCAATTCCTAGAATTGACAGGTGATGCACAGGGGTTTTCCCCCATTTATTGAGGATCAAGTTTGGTGTGTGGTGAAACCACTCATCAAGAAATATCTTGATACTCATTTAAAAATATCCGAGGACCATGTTTATCTTGGTACTCATACTAAAATGGCCGTATGCATCCCTAGTTGGTGCAGAGGCCGGGAAGTGAAATTCTCTCCCATTTTTAAGGACGCCTTGGGCTCCTCCCCCCGCGTCGTCCGCTCTGGGCGACTCGAGGGCCAAACCCTAGCAGGCCGCCGGTTCCCCCCACCTCCCTCCTCCTTCCCCGCCGCCGCCGGCAGCCGCCCTCGCGGTGGTAGGCGGCGGCAGGGATTCCCCGTGCACCCGCCTCGACATTGGTGACCGCCCCACCCCGCATCAGACACCGCCGCCCACTTCTCCAGATCCTGGTGGCCGCCGACGCCAGCCCTCTGTGGCGGTCGTTGGTCGCCGGAGCTGTCGGCTTGCCCCCCTCCCGTTCCGGTGCGGGGGTCTCCTGGGAAGGTCCGACTATCAGATCAGGCCGGCTCTGCCCTGGATCGGGGCCGGCTCCTCTCTGGCGGCTGGTGGGCCGGGAATCGCCGGATCCGCTCAGATCTGGCCGGTGCAGCCCTGCCTCGTAGCCCGGCTTGGGTGTTCACGGTGTAGTTGAAGGAAATATGCCCTAGAGGCAATAATAAAGTTATTATTTATTTCCTTATAATCATGATAAATGTTTATTATTCATGCTAGAATTGTATTTTCCGGAAACATAATACATGTGTGAATACATAGACAAACAGAGTGTCACTAGTATGCCTCTACTTGACTAGCTCGTTAATCAAAGATGGTTATGTTTCCTAACCATGAACAATGAGTTGTTATTTGATTAACGAGGTCACATCATTAGTAGAATGATCTGATTGACATGACCCATTCCATTAGCTTAGCACCTGATCGTTTAGTATGTTGCTATTGCTTTCTTCATGACTTATACATGTTCCTACGACTATGAGATTATGCAACTCCCGTTTACCGGAGGAACACTTTGGGTACTACCAAACGTCACAACGTAAATGGGTGATTATAAAGGAGTACTATAGGTGTCTCCAATGGTCGATGTTGGGTTGGCGTATTTCGAGATTAGGATTTGTCACTCCGATTGTCGGAGAGGTATCTCTGGGCCCTCTCGGTAATACACATCACATAAGCCTTGCAAGCATTACAACTAATATGTTAGTTGTGAGATGATGTATTACGGAACGAGTAAAGAGACTTGCCGGTAACGAGATTGAACTAGGTATTGGATACCGACGATCGAATCTCGGGCAAGTAACATACCGATGACAAAGGGAACAACGTATGTTGTTATGCGGTCTGACCGATAAAGATCTTCGTAGAATATGTAGGAGCCAATATGGGCATCCAGGTCCCGCTATTGGTTATTGACCAGAGACATGTCTCGGTCATGTCTACATTGTTCTCGAACCCGTAGGGTCCGCACGCTTAAGGTTACGATGACAGTTATATTATGAGTTTACATGTTTTGATGTACCGAAGGAGTTCGGAGTCCCGGATGAGATCGGGGACATGATGAGGAGTCTCGAAATGGTCGAGACGTAAAGATTCATATATTGGATGATATGGTTAGGCCAAGGGGTCAAGCCCATGAGGCTTTAGGTCGGTGCAAAAGGAGTTTTGCGGAGGCCAGGGGGCCAAACGCCGGAGACCCTGGCGTCTGGCCCTGGGCCAGACGCCGAGGCCCATGGCGTCTGGGCCAGACGCCAAGGATTGTGGCGTTTGGTCCTGGAGTCCGAGTGGGACTCTTGCCTTTCGGGCAAAACCGACTTTGAGGAGGCTTTTGCTCCAAGTTTCGACCCCGGGGCTCAACATATAAATAGAGGGGCAGGGCTAGCACCAAAGGGACACAAGTTGATCCACGTGATCTATTCCTTAGCCGTGTGAGGCGCCCCCAGCCACCATATTCCTCGATAATACTGTAGCGGAGTTTAGGCGAAGCCCTGCTGCTGTAGTTCATCAAGATTGTCACCACGCCGTCGTGCTGACGGAACTCTTCCCCGACACTTTGCTGGATCGGAGTCCGGGGATCGTCATCGAGCTGAACGTGTGCTCGAACTCGGAGGTGCCGTAGTTTCGGTGCTTGATCGGTTGGATCGAGAAGACGTACGACTACTTCCTCTACGTCGTGTCATTGCTTCCGCAGTCGGTCTGCGTTGGGTACGTAGACAATACTCTCCCCTCGTTGCTATGCATCACATGATCTTGCGTGTGCGTAGGAATTTTTTTGAAATTACTACGAATCCCAATAGTGGCATCCGAGCCAGGTTATTTATGTTGATGTTATATGCACGAGTAGAACACAAGTGAGTTGTGGACGATACAAGTCATACTGCCTACCAGCATGTCATACTTTGGTTCGGCGGTATTGTTGGACGAGACGACCCGGACCAACCTTACGCGTACGCTTACGCGAGACCGGTTCCCTCGACGTGCTTTGCACAGAGATGGCTTGCGGGCGACTGCCTCTCCAACTTTAGTTGAACCAAGTATGGCTACGCCCGGTCCTTGCGAAGGTTAAAACGGAGTCTATTTGACAAACTATCATTGTGGTTTTGATGCGTAGGTGAGATTGGTTCTTACTTAAGCCCGTAGCAGCCACGTAAAACATGCAACAACAAAGTAGAGGACGTCTAACTTGTTTTTGCAGGGCATGTTGTGATGTGATATGGTCAAGGCATGATGCTGAATTTTATTGTATGAGATGATCATGTTTTGTAACCAAGTTATCGGCAACTGGCAGGAGCCATATGGTTGTCGCTTTATTGTATGCAATGCAATCGCGATGTAATGCTTTACTTTATTACTAAACGGTAGTGATAGTCGTGGAAGCATAAGATTGGCGAGACGACAACGATGCTACGATGGAGATCAAGGTGTCGCGCCGGTGACGATGGTGATCATGACGGTGCTTCGGAGATGGAGATCACAAGCACAAGATAATGATGGCCATATCATATCACTTATATTGATTGCATGTGATGAATATTTTTATGCATCTTATCTTGCTTTGATTGATGGTAGCATTATAAGATGATCTCTCACTAAATTATCAAGAAGTGTTCTCCCTGAGTATGCACCGTTGCAAAAGTTCTTCGTGCTGAGACACCACGTGATGATCGGGTGTGATAGGCTCTACGTTCAAATACAACGGGTGCAAAATAGTTGCGCACGCAGAATACTCAGGTTAAACTTGACGAGCCTAGCATATGCAGATATGGCCTCGGAACACGGAGACCGAAAGGTCGAGCGTGAATCATATAGTAGATATGATCAACATAATGATGTTCACCGATGAAACTACTCCATCTCACGTGATGATCGGACATGGTTTAGTTGATTTGGATCACGTGATCACTTAGAGGATTAGAGGGATGTCTATCTAAGTGGGAGTTCTTTAATAATATGATTAATTGAACTTAAAATTTATCATGAACTTAGTCCCTGATAGTATCTTGCTTGTTTATGTTGATTGTAGATAGATGGCTCGTGCTGTTGTTCCGTTAAATTTTAATGCGTTCCTTGAGAAAGCAAAGTTGAAAGATGATGGTAGCAATTACACGGACTGGGTCCGTAACTTGAGGATTATCCTCATTGCTGCATAGAAGAATTACGTCCTGGAAGCACCGCTGAGTGCCAGGCCTGCTGCTGGAGCAACGCCAGATGTTATGAACGTCTGGCAGAGCAAAGCTGATGACTACTCGATAGTTCAGTGTGCCATGCTTTACGGCTTAGAATCGGGACTTCAACGACGTTTTGAACGTCATGGAGCATATGAGATGTTCCAGGAGTTGAAGTTAATATTTCAAGCAAATGCCCGGATTGAGAGATATGAAGTCTCCAATAAGTTCTATAGCTGCAAGATGGAAGAAAACAGTTCTGTCAGTGAGCATATACTCAAAATGTCTGGGTATAATAATCACTTGATTCAATTGGGAGTTAATCTTCCGGATGATTGCGTCATTGACAGAATTCTCCAATCACTGCCACCAAGCTACAAGAGCTTCGTGATGAACTATAATATGCAAGGGATGAACAAGACTATTCCCGAGCTCTTCGCAATGCTGAAAGCTGCGGAGGTAGAAATCAAGAAGGAGCATCAAGTGTTGATGGTTAACAAGACCACTAGTTTCAAGAAAAAGGGCAAAGGGAAGAAAAAGGGGAACTTCAAAAGAACGGCAAGCAAGTTGCTGCTCAAGAGAAGAAACCCAAGTCTAGACCTAAGCCTGAAACTGAGTGCTTCTACTGCAAGCAGACTGGTCACTGGAAGCGGAACTGCCTCAAGTATTTGGCGGATAAGAAGGATGGCAAGGTGAACAAAGGTATATGTGATATACATGTTATTGATGTGTACCTTACCAATGCTCACAGTAGCACCTGGGTATTTGATACTGGTTCTGTTGCTAATATTTGCAACTCGAAACAGGGACTACAGAATAAGCGGGCACTGGCAAAGGACGAGGTGACGATGCGCGTGGGAAACGGTTCCAAAGTCGATGTGATCGCGGTCGGCACGCTACCTCTACATCTACCTTCGGGATTAATATTAGACCTAAATAATTGTTATTTGGTGCCAGCGTTGAGCATGAACATTATATCTGGATCTTGTTTAATGCGAGACGGTTATTCATTTAAATCAGAGAATAATAGTTGTTCTATTTATATGAGTAATATCTTTTATGGTCATGCACCCTTGAAGAGTGGTCTATTCTTACTAAATCTCGATAGTAGTAATACACATATTCATAATGTTGAAACCAAAAGATACAGAGTTGATAATGAAAGTGCAACTTATTTGTGGCACTGTCGTTTAGGTCATATCGGTGTAAAACGCATGAAGAAACTCCATACTAATGGACTTTTGGAACCACTTGATTATGAATCACTTGGTACTTGCGAACCGTGCCTCATGGGCAAGATGACTAAAACACCGTTCTCCGGTACTATGGAGAGAGCAACAGATTTGTTGGAAATCATACATACCGATGTATGTGGTCCGATGAATATTGAGGCTCGTGGCGGATATCGTTATTTTCTCACCTTCACAGATGATTTGAGCAGATATGGATATATCTACTTAATGAAGCATAAGTCTGAAACATTTGAAAAGTTCAAAGAATTTCAGAGTGAAGTTGAAAATCAACGTAACAAGAAAATAAAGTTTCTACGATCTGATCGTGGAGGAGAATATTTGAGTTACGAGTTTGGTGTATATTTGAAAAACTGTGGAATAGTTTCGCAACTCACGCCCCCCGGAACACCACAGCGTAATGGTGTGTCCGAACGTCGTAATCGTACTTTACTAGATATGGTGCGATCTATGATGTCTCTTACAGATTTACCGCTATCATTTTGGGGATATGCTTTAGAGACGGCCGCATTCACGTTAAATAGGGCACCATCAAAATCCGTTGAGACGACGCCTTATGAACTATGGTTTGGCAAGAAACCAAAGTTGTCGTTTCTTAAAGTTTGGGGCTGCGATGCTTATGTGAAAAAACTTCAACCTGATAAGCTCGAACCCAAATCAGAGAAATGTGTATTCATAGGATACCCAAAGGAAACTGTTGGGTACACCTTCTATCACAGATCCGAAGGCAAAACATTTGTTGGTAAGAATGGATCATTTCTAGAGAAGGAGTTTCTCTCGAAAGAAGTGAGTGGGAGGAAAGTAGAACTTGACGAGGTAACTGTACCTGCTCCCTTACTGGAAAGTAGTTCATCACAGAAAACTGTTTCAGTGACACCTACACCAGTTAGTGAGGAAGCCAATGATAATGATCATGAAACTTCAGATCAAGATACTACTGAACTTCGTAGATCAACCAGAGTAAGATCCGCACCAGAGTGGTACGGTAATCCTGTTCTGGAGGTCATGCTACTAGATCATGATGAACCTACGAACTATGAAGAAGCGATGGTGAGCCCAGATTCCGCAAAGTGGCTAGAAGCCATGAAATCTGAGATGGGATCCATGTATGAGAACAAAGTATGGACTTTGGTTGACTTGCCCGATGATCGGCAAGCGATTGAGAATAAATGGATCTTTAAGAAGAAGACTGACGCTGATGGTAATGTTACTGTCTACAAAGCTCGACTTGTCGCAAAAGGTTTCGGCAAGTTCAAGGAATTGACTACGATGAGACCTTCTCACCCGTAGCGATGCTTAAGTCCGTCCGAATCATGTTAGCAATTGCCGCATTTTATGATTATGAAATTTGGCAAATGGATGTCAAAACTGCATTCCTGAATGGATTCCTGGAAGAAGAGTTGTATATGATGCAACCAGAAGGTTTTGTCGATCCAAAGGGAGCTAACAAAGTGTGCAAGCTCCAGCGATCCATTTATGGACTGGTGCAAGCCTCTCGGAGTTGGAATAAACGTTTTGATAGTGTGATCAAAGCATTTGGTTTTATACAGACTTTTGGAGAAGCCTGTATTTACAAGAAAGTGAGTGGGAGCTCTGTAGCATTTCTGATATTATATGTGGATGACATATTACTGATTGGAAATGATATAGAATTTCTGGATAGCATAAAGGGATACTTGAATAAAAGTTTTTCAATAAAAGACCTCGGTGAAGCTGCTTACATATTAGGCATTAAGATCTATAGAGACAGATCAAGACGCTTAATTGGACTTTCACAAAGCACATACCTTGACAAAATTTTGAAGAAATTCAAAATGGATCAAGCAAAGAAAGGGTTCTTGCCTGTGTTACAAGGTGTGAAATTGAGTAAGACTCAATGCCCGACCACTGCAGAAGATAGAGAGAATATGAAAGATGTTCCCTATGCATCAGCCATAGGCTCTATCATGTATGCAATGCTGTGTACCAGACCTGATGTGTGCCTTGCTATAAGTTTAGCAGGGAGGTACCAAAGTAATCCAGGAATGGATCACTGGACAGCGGTCAAGAACATCCTGAAATACCTGAAAAGGACTAAGGATATGTTTCTCGTATATGGAAGTGACAAAGAGCTCATCGTAAAAGGTTACGTTGATGCAAGCTTTGACACTGATCCGGACGATTCTAAATCGCAAACCGGATACGTGTTTACATTAAACGGTGGAGCTGTCAGTTGGTGCAGTTCTAAACAAAGCGTCGTAGCGGGATCTACATGTGAAGCGGAATACATAGCTGCTTCGGAAGCAGCAAATGAAGGAGTCTGGATGAAGGAGTTCATATCCGATCTAGGTGTCATACCTAGTGCATCGGGTCCAATGAAAATCTTTTGTGACAATACTGGTGCAATTGCCTTGGCAAAGGAGTCCAGATTTCACAAAAGGACCAAACACATCAAGAGACGCTTCAACTCCATCCGGGATCTAGTCCAGGTGGGAGACACAGAGATTTGCAAGATACATACGGATCTGAATATTGCAGACCCGTTGACTAAGCCTCTTCCACGAGCAAAACATGATCAGCACCAAAGCTCCATGGGTGTTAAATTCATTACAGTGTAATCTAGATTATTGACTCTAGTGCAAGTGGGAGACTGAAGGAAATATGCCCTAGAGGCAATAATAAAGTTATTATTTATTTCCTTATAATCATGATAAATGTTTATTATTCATGCTAGAATTGTATTTTCCGGAAACATAATACATGTGTGAATACATAGACAAACAGAGTGTCACTAGTATGCCTCTACTTGACTAGCTCGTTAATCAAAGATGGTTATGTTTCCTAACCATGAACAATGAGTTGTTATTTGATTAACGAGGTCACATCATTAGTAGAATGATCTGATTGACATGACCCATTCCATTAGCTTAGCACCTGATCGTTTAGTATGTTGCTATTGCTTTCTTCATGACTTATACATGTTCCTACGACTATGAGATTATGCAACTCCCGTTTACCGGAGGAACACTTTGGGTACTACCAAACGTCACAACGTAACTGGGTGATTATAAAGGAGTACTACAGGTGTCTCCAATAGTCGATGTTGGGTTGGCGTATTTCGAGATTAGGATTTGTCACTCCGATTGTCGGAGAGGTATCTCTGGGCCCTCTCGGTAATACACATCACATAAGCCTTGCAAGCATTACAACTAATATGTTAGTTGTGAGATGATGTATTACGGAACGAGTAAAGAGACTTGCCGGTAACGAGATTGAACTAGGTATTGGATACCGACGATCGAATCTCGGGCAAGTAACATACCGATGACAAAGGGAACAACGTATGTTGTTATGCGGTCTGACCGATAAAAGATCTTCGTAGAATATGTAGGAGCCAATATGGGCATCCAGGTCCCGCTATTGGTTATTGACCGGAGACGTGTCTTGGTCATGTCTACATTGTTCTCGAACCCGTAGGGTCCGCACGCTTAAGGTTACGATGACAGTTATATTATGAGTTTATGCATTTTGATGTACCGAAGGTTGTTCGGAGTCCCGGATGTGATCACGGACATGACGAGGAGTCTCGAAATGGTCGAGACGTAAAGATTGATATATTGGAAGCCTATGTTTGGACATCGGAAGTGTTCCGGGTGAAATCGGGATTTTACCGAGTTACCGGGAGGTTACCGGAACCCCCCGGGAGCCATATGGGCCATCATGGGCCTTAGTGGAAAGGAGAAAGGGGCAGCCCAAGGTGGCTGCGCCTCTTTCCCCTCCCCTAGTCCTATTAGGACTAGGAGAAGGTGGCCGGCCCCCCTCTCTCCCTTCCCCTCCGAGGAATCCTAGTTGGACTAGGATTGGGGGGAGGAATCCTACTCCCAGAGGGAGTAGGACTCTCCTGCGCCTCCCTCTTTGGCCGGCCAGCCTCCCCTCCTCTCCTCCTTTATATACGGAGGCAGGGGCACCTCTCAACACACAAGTTGACACAAGTTGATCCACGTGATCGATTCCTTAGCCGTGTGCGGTGCCCCCTGCCACCATATTCCTCGATAATACTGTAGCGGAGTTTAGGCGAAGCCCTGCTGCTGTAGTTCATCAAGATCGTCACCACGCCGTCGTGCTGACGAAACTCTTCCCCGACACTTTGCTGGATCGGAGTCCGGGGATCGTCATCGAGCTGAACGTGTGCTCGAACTCGGAGGTGCCGTAGTTTCGGTGCTTGATCGGTTGGATCGTGAAGACGTACGACTACTTCCTCTACGTCGTGTCATTGCTTCCGCAGTCGGTCTGCGTTGGGTACGTAGACAACACTCTCCTCTCGTTGCTATGCATCACATGATCCTGTGTGCGCGTAGGAAATTTTTTGAAATTACTACGAAACCCAACAGTAGTCTCCCTGGTGGCGGCTGTGTGGGTCGTTCTCCGTGTTTTTGATGGAATGTGTGCGGTGGGTGGATGCCGGGGCGGCGGCCTCGGGCGGTGTGGACGGCGTTGCCTCTCGTCGGACAACGGTCGTGGGAGCTGGTGGTCCGTGACTTCGGCCATGCGGGCGGTGAGGTCTCGCTGGACGTCTACTGCGGTGGGTCGGGGTGCCCCGTCATCCGGCGTGCCTGCTTTGATGGAGTCCAACGCCTTCTCCGACTGCGTGCGCTCCCCTGGCCTGGTCTTTGGCCGGGTGGATGGAACGGGGGCGGGATCAGGGGAAACCCTTGGCCGTCGGTGGAGGCCACGACAATGGCGGCGCCTTTCTGGGCGTCGGTTCCCTTCTTGGAGGCCTTGTCGAGGTCCTATCCCGTCTCTCGCTGTGCTATTCATTTGGGCGAAAGCTCTAGTTCCCCTTGCGGGCGATGGCGTCGTACCTTCATCGCGCTCCTTCTTGAAGGCGTCGCCTGGGGTTCCCAAAAGCATGGTGGGCGTTTTGTGGTGCGTGTGAGGTATTTGGCGGCGGCAATGTGTGCGGCGTTTCATCTTTTCTACCGCCGATCTTCATCTTGTGGTAGCGCTCCTTCTGCTTGGAGATGGACTAACGTAGGTGGTGGTCGTCATTTGGCGTCATGGTGGCGTCGATGGCAGAGGATCCTGCCAAGGTTGGAACTTCAATCTTCTCTGAAGACGGACCAGTGAAAGATGGCGGTGACGACACTTGTGAGTGCGTCAGACCGGTTTATGCCCCAGACCTGGTATGTGGCTAGGCTGGGGATTCCGGCTATTGATGTTAGGTTTAGGTGAGTGGTCTGGGTAGTGGCCCAGCTAGCACCCCTTCATCATTTGGATAGGAGTAGTGGCATATGTTGCCTAGACGGCGGATTCAGGCATATTGTTTGTAACACTTTGTAAGGTCCTCGAGAATAATCAATAAAGTGGCCGCATGCATCTCCCAGATGCAGAGGCCAGGGTCATCCTCCTTTTCAAATATGTATATATATATATTTCCTAAAGATATCTCGTCCTGCCCAGCTTGATCTAATTCAATTTAGACGAAGGACGCCTTCAGGAACAAGACGATCTACTCAAAGGCTGGCTTGCTCCAAGGCCTTCACCTCACCCACCTCATCCCGTAGCCATTGTCGTCCTCCACACGACCACGCCAGCTTTCACGATTTGGGTCTGTGGCAGGCGTAAACTATGAGAATTTGACTGGTCGTTTTCATCGCAGGCGGCTGCGGCAAGGACATGTGGAAGGCAACAGCTCAGACTTGATGCCCTTTGCCTTCGCCAAGGACACTGTCAATGGTGCATAATCTCAAACCTCCTTTGACGTATTTGTGCCCGTGAAACAAGTATTCGGCCTGGCCGATGGCAAAACGCACACATGGCAAAGCTAGCTTGACTTGAGATGGATTGAATTTGGTACACATGGCTAGCCAATAGGTTTTTTTTTCGAAAAGGGGTTTTACCCCAGCCTCTGCATCAGAAAGATGCATACGGCTCATATTATTAAAAATATCCAGCAACAAGTCTCCAAGTCTCCAACAGGTGGCTAGCAAAGTACGCACACACACCGGCATGTGTAACATATTTGTTGTTTGTACTGTTTCAACTCACGATGATTACAACGTGAGCTACATGCATTTATACTAACATAACATCATCTGCCTAAGTAGAGTTACGATTTCTATACTACTTGGACAATCAATGAGATCTATAGGAAAGCGGAAGAGAGAACTAGCAAGCCGGTGATTTTACTGTTTTATCTAGATTCATTGTGCTAAATCAAGTAGTTCTAAACTAGCTGTTACAGGATTCACCGATTTAGTCCATGTTTTGCTTTTCCATTTTTAATGAATGGGGTGGATTTTGAAATATCATATTTCAGTTAGTTTTTGGTCAGTCAGCTTGAGTAGTAGGGTCCGTTTGGATAGAAGCCAACGGCAACCCTGCCAAAAAAGTTGGCGTTGATTGAGGACACATGCAAGCGTATGGATGGCTGCCCAAAATTCTGATGTAGCCAATTTTTTAGTTAACACATTCAGTTTTTCCACAAACCACGGGGCGATTCGGCGGAGGCGAAACCTTCCGCTAAAAAGTTGGCACGCCTAGCGTTGGCAGGGCGGCTGCAGGCGCTATCCAAACAAGCCCGTATTCTCTCTCTTTTGTCCCGGTTGGTATTTCATATATGCTACCTTGCTATGTTATATAAGATACTTCATATAGGAGGTCAAGCTTGAAAAAGGTAGAATGTTCAACAAGTCAAGAATCATGTTAACCAGACTGTCATGATATTTCCCCTGCTTCAAAATGCTCCATGAGACGTTAGTTAACATGCCTCTGAATGCAGATTGCTTTTTACAGAATTTTGACTGTTTATGTAGACTTTGGTTCATTATGACAACGACAAAGATCACTTTGAGGCGCTCGCTATGGCAGACGGGGATGGGGTGGCGCCGGGTACACTGCTGATAACAAAAATGTTGTGACAGTTCCAAATGAGAACTGAACTTACTGCACTAATATTCAGTTATATATCAAGGCGGCAAATGTTTGCGTGTTCTGTAAAATAGCATATGGCAAATTTTAATCCAAATGTTGTCTGTCTTCAGTTATCTAAAAACTAGCATGGCAACTGTATATATGATACAATCTTTCAGCATGGCAAATTAGTTAATAAATTGTAAAAAAGATGGTACCAAATAAACTTGTATACGGTCATGTAGCATCCTATTTTTTCGTATGGCAACTAAGCCATCACTATCCTTCCAATGTTTACTAAATGACATCCGTTACTGAATTTAGAGATCAACAAAGCATCAGGTTACCAGTGAAAACTCATGCAGGGAAGAGGCGTTACTGCTGCTCATCCCACACATCGTCTGCTGATGCACCTCATTCCAGTGCGTTATTCACTGCTGCCTCTCCCGACGCATTGTCCGCTCCATACTCCTCCCTCCAACAGGTCACCCAGAACTTCTGCTACACCTCCTGCATGGCGTGCCGGTGCAGAACCTCTGCTGCACTCCTCATTCCCTCACGATTTTTGTTTGGATAGCAACAGTGGGTAAAGAGGGCCGACGCGAGCAAATGAAGCAGCAGGTGAACCGCTCCCTGCTCCACCTGTCCGACAGGGACATGGAGGTCATGGCCACCAGCGAGATGGACGCTATTGTGCACTGATGAGCTCCTGGTCTTCCTCGCCGCCGTCTTCGGCACGCCCCGTCCCCCGTCCACCGGCCTGCCCCCCTGCCTTCCCCCGCTCACGTGGTGTGCCTGGCAGCTCTACCTTGTGCTCCCACCCTCGCGACACATCTTGGTGAGGGCTCCGACTGAATCACCGAGAGAGGGGAGAGGTTCCGCCGAAAGACCAGGAGCTCATCAACATTCAGCGCCATGGTCCTGCTGCATTCTTCAACACCCGCCCTCTGCACAGCGTCACCACCAGGTCCCCCGCCCATCGCTCCCCAGATCTGGTCGCGATCCATCATCTGGCCGCTGCAGCTCGCCGGAGTATTAGTCGGAATCGAGCTAAATTGGGGATCGCCGGGAGAGACAAAGTGAGGGAGAGTGGGAAATGTGTGACCACTTGTGATGGGTCGTGTTGTTGGATTCGGTCGGTCTCTAGAACGAACGACTCCTGCTGATGACGTGGCAATCCTTGTGCGTCAGGATTGGTGCTTAGGGTCCAATGGTAACATATGCTTTTGGGACGAGATCGTTAAAACCTGAAATTCAGTTGTTATCTTTTTCGAAAAACAGTTCAAAAAATTGTGTGGGTGAAAATGGATCGTTCCTAAAAAATTGGATCCGGCTGCGGAGCAATACAAACCGACCTCCTGCCCCACTCCATAGAGCATCTCTACCAGATTCGGTATACCGCGTCCCGCAAAAATCGATTTACAGGACATTGCAAAACGCTTTCTTGCGCATTTTATGGTACTTTTGTTCCGGCAGAACGGATCTCGTAAAAATATTTCATTGTCTCGGCAAAATTACACAACCGCCCTTAAAACGCCCGCTAAATCAAAATTGGGTACACCTTGGACGTTTCCACCGCAAGGATCTCGTTAGGATGGATAGAGGGCCATTGCTAGAGCTCACAACAAGAAGAAACCATTTGCATCGATCTTGTGGCAGCGGCAACAACAGCTAGCTAGCGCAGGCCGCCGCAGCAGCACCAAGCTAGCTAGCGGCAGCGGCGGCGACTAGCTTGCAGAGCTGCAACTAGGGTGCGGTGGTCGCTGACGTTGAGGCTTTGAGGCGAGGTCGCGCTTGGTGCGAGCTGAAAGTTCCTTCCTGCCAACTGTATCTTATTTTTCAGGTCCAGTAAAAATTGCCCCCATTCCCATAGATATAGCGGAAACGGCCCCACAATATGGAGGATCCCGCAAAAAAGAATCTGGGATGGTTGAATATACGTGACCTCTTCGGGGCGAAAAAACCTGCCTCCATCCCGTTAACCGGCGGTTATTTTGTTGGATGGCCTGGTTTACGCTAGAGATGCTCTTAGCCCGAAAATAAAAACAATCAAGACCTGACACGTGCCACACAGGGGGACAGATGGAGCGAGCGAATAAACCAAAGAGAAAAGTCTGAAAAAATCCTTGACTTCATAGAGCCTATCTGAATCGGACCCTGAATTCTCAATCCTTGAAATTAGCACCCTATACTTGTCAATTCTGGTCAATCTGTCTTTAGACCTGTTTGTCACGCCGGGAGAAAGGTCAATCCCGAACGGGATGCTCACGTGTCATCTACATGTCCTTCCTCACAACTTGTCGCAGATAATAACTGTGTTACTTAGCAGTGGTTGCCTCTCCATTTATATGGTCGAGGAAGAGATTAGCATGCTTGACATTGTGGATATGCATGCCATACATGTTTGTGGTCTTGAAGTGGGGAGAAGATATGTGTGACAAGTGGACTAGCTTAGTCACTGAGAGAAGTTATCATCCCACTAGGGATTATCTGTTTCTCAGCACCCCAAAATTGGTCTAGATCGGGAGAAGGTCAGGATTGACCGGGATCGATAAGTACGGAGTGCTAATTTTAGGGATTGAAAGTTCAGGATTTAATTCAAATTGGCTCTACGAGTTAAATGTTTTGCTTTAGATTTTTCTCTAAACCAAATAGCGCTATGATTTGTGCAGATCCGACGGTCACAAAAAATAGCCTGAAGTGAATTTAAAAATAGATGACTCAAAATTAGAAAATTTGTTATTTTATACATGTGAAATTTCACATGAATTATCTTTATAAATGCCATCAAACAAAATTTAAAAGGCCCGTGGCAACACATGGGCATTGTACTAGTACAAATAACAAATGAACCTCACAAGTTTGGAAGTGCAAAACATAGTATTGCCACAAAAGATATGAAAAGTGTTGGAATAGTCGCTCGAATAGAGCAAAGAGAAACCATCTCGACCTCACACGGATGAGTGTTAAAAAAGAATGGAGAGAGTATTCAAATTCACATCAAATTTATATAGGAGGCTAATCGAAATGAATTTTGGTGGCACCATTGTTTTGGTCGTGCTAAATGTAGCACTGTTGTATGGCTACATAGAGGACACCCATATATCGAGGAACTTTTGTCTCTTGATTGTAACCTTGTAGTAATGGAATAAACCTTGCATTTCTCCCCCAAAAGATGGCATTTGTAGGAAAGGAATCCATAAGGATTAGAATCATGGAAATAACCTCGAAACAATACAAAGAGTAGCGTAAGCTTGTTTTAGCTTCATATGCATGTGTGTCAATGTTGCATCCCATAAGTAAGGTAGATGCACTGTTACGGTTATTGGTATGATATATGCAGATATCGGTCATCCGTTGCAAAATAGGACGGCTTGGAAAGCAGAGGACCAGTATCATTGATGGACTAACGAAACAGTCAAACCATCTATTTTCCTATGAGTATAGTTTTTTATGATCGATGTGAACCAAATTAGCGTAATATATGATGACAAATAAGAGCATCTCCAGCCGCGTCCTCAGAAATGCCTCCTCGGGCGATTTTTTCACGCCTGTGTCGAAAAAACGGCCAGTCGCGTTCCAGGAGCCCGATTTTCGCCAGCCTGGGCCAAAATCAAGCCGAACCCGGCGCGCTGGGGGACGCCCGGGGGCACCGGGGCAAGTTGTTTTGGCGTGAAGCAGCCACAGGCCCGCCGAGTCAGCAAGACGGACGCTTCATCGCCCTCATCGCCTCGGTTCCCGTGGGAATCAATGCCAAGGCTGCCGCGCTGCCGCTGCCGGTCAGCCTTGCCATTGATTCCTCACGGGCGGCGCGTCACGGGGCGGCGCGCCGACGCCTCCCCTCCCGCGCACGCGTACACATGGGCGTGGCTATATAAGCCGGTGGCCTCCCTCGCCTCTGGCCACACCAGCCCTAGCCGTCGAGCTCTGCCTCTCCCGTGCGCCGCCGCCGAGCCCTCCCTCTCCCTCTCCTGTGCACCGCCACCTAGTCCTCCCTCTCCTTCTCCCGATGGCCGAACGTTTCCCCGGCGATGAGGCGACGGCCAACGGCTTCGTCCGCCGCTCTCTCCGCGAACAGGAGTTGTGACTCCTGTTCGAGGCCAACATCCCGGCGCCGCCGGACATGCGCGCCGGGCCGATGGGGTGGAGGCTCAGCGACGGGGGAGCGCCCATTCCCCCGTTGCCCGATGCCGTGGCGCGCGCACCCTACTTCGCCGTCGAGGTAGAGATCGTGCGCTCCTCCCTCACCGACGAGCAGCTCGCCCTGCCCTAGTACGCCGCCGACAACCACGCGGCGTGGACGGCGTACTTCGAGCGCCGTCAGCAGCAGAGGCTGACGTCCACCAACGGGGCGCCGGTGGTGGGCGGCACGAAAAACAACGAGGGGCGCCACCTGTGGTGGGGCGTCCCCGGCCGCACGCTCGAGGGCGTGCTGACGCACCTTGAGGGCGGCAACAACCCGCCGCTAGCATACCCTCCCCCGGCGAGGGCGGCCGCCTCGGCACACCGCCGACGCTCCGGGTAATGGATGCCCAGGAGGTTTGGCTCCTCCTTGTCTTCCTCCTCGCACTCTTCTTCCCGCTCCTCCGGCTCTCCGGCGCTGCTCGGCGTCAAGGCCGAGCCCGCGGCGGAGATGCCGCTCGGCGGGCGCACTCGCAGCGCCGGCATCGTCATCAACAAGGGCGGCCAGTGCGCCTCCTCGTCGGCTCCTCCGCGCTTCGTCAAGCCAAAGACGGAGCCGGGGCTCGCGCCGGTGAAAACGGAGCCGGGTCTCCCCGCCGTGAAGACGGAGCACGGCGACGTTGAGCTCGACGACGATGCGGCCTTAGAATGGGCGTGCAAGGACTCCCTGAAGATGGCGAGGGAGCGCCAGTGCGCCGCCCTTCGGCGGTTCGAGCAGCGCCGCCGGGGCCGCGACGAAGGAGGAGTCGTCGTCATCGAAGACAGCGACGACGACGACGCGCCGCCGCCACCAGTCCGCCATGGCGACGCCGGTCAAGGGTCCACCAGGGACGGCCGCGTCAAGGAGGAGAAGGCCGCCGCCGCCGACGGCGGCGAGGATGGCGGCGACGACGGCAACTACTCGGCGCTCAGCGATTTCTTTTTTTAGTTATATTTGCTATGTAATCGGCCGAACATGTCTAATATATGCCAAAGTTTGCCGAAATTTAGCCTTGTTTAACCGAACTTCGTCGAACTTTTTCTTTTGAAAAATTAGACACATCTGAAGGCACCCCTGGGGCCGGCGACTGGGGACCAACTCACCACAGGCCTTTTTTTGCGCCGGCTCGCTCCCAGACGGTGATTTTAGACGCCCGGGGGGGCCAACGGCTGAAGATGCTCTAAGCAGCTCGACAATGACCTTTTCCACGCTACTGCCAGCAAGAAAATTGAATGTGTGCACGGACAGAGCCCATCCACCGGCCTCACTCGCATCCACAGAGCGTACGAACCTGGGATGCTCCAGGATTATGATAGGGACCACACAGGGTTCAGATACGTGCATGCCATTCAACTACGTACCTCACTGGGGCACGCCAGCCCCACGAGGAACCAGGAAACAGCGATAGCACCCACCGCCAAGGCCGCACAGTGCCAAAGTTTTCGAAACCGTTCGGTCCTAGACCCATGTGCCAGCCAGCTCAAAGGCAAACCAGTACTATATAGGCACTCGCCACGACAGATAGCTACCAAAAACATCTTCTACAAAAAGAAGAGCAAGAAACTACATGCACTAAAGCTGGTACTACCTAGCATTAAGATTGTGATAGGGGACGGAACAAACATACTAACTGGACAATCGAGGGCAATGCAATTACTAACACACCAGGTTACTTCCTTGCAACTGCTGATGATACCAAAGTTATGAGCCACCACTACTATTATGGAATAGAATATCACTGACTTGACTAAAAATGTCATAGAATAGTCAACACTTATTGCTCACAACTAGTTTGTTGATGGGATTCATACATACCAACACTGACTCTATCTGGTCAATTTAATCGATGGATTGTTTAGCTCACAACGGTAGCACCAAATTGAATGTGAATTGTGATCGGCAAATTCACTTTTCTTGCTTACTGTTAGGTGGCGACACTTGTTCAATTGAGAGGGCCAGTGATCGTCCGACACCCGGTAGGGCTCCACGTTGATCTCTGATAACCGTGCGCCGGGAAGTACCAGTTGGGGGCAAGAACGTTTATGGAATTATAGTGGGTCCCTGGGGAGGAGTGGTAGGAGATGGGATTTAAGGGGAGTGAGGGAGGGAGCAGAGGAGGAACGGGAACTCACATTGAGTTCCTTCAGCACCACGGGGGACCTACGGTGAGAGCAGTTGCGTAGGAGAGCACCAGTGAGGTCGTAGAAGTCTTCCTTGATCTCCTTTGCGGAGAGCATTGCAAAGAACCATGGCCTGTCGAGCGCATAGGCGCGGATCAACTTCCGCGGGCACTCGGCTGCCTGCAGTGTCGCACCCGCAGCTTCCACGGCTGAGTGGAACGTCATAGTAGGGTGGTAGAAGCGCCGGCGGGTTTCAAAAACCATAGAGAAACCGCCTTGGTGACCTTAGAGGAGTCGTTATCCACAAGGTTGTTGGTTCCCAGTACCGCCATCACCTCGTCGAGGCCGAGCTTTAGCCTTTGGCTGAACTCGTTGTGAGGAGGAGCCTCTAGCCGTGATGATAGCTTCACTAGCGCGGTTAACGGGAGGGCACCGTAACCCTCGTTGGCTCCCGCACATCTTAGATTCCATCTCCCGAATGAGCAGGATATCGCATCGACAACTCATATTCCCATCACCCTCAATGTTTGGTACAGTACACAATTTTTTACGAAGACCACATACTCTTCACAAGTTTGGTGTATCTAAACAGGCGTTAGATTTCATCTCCCAAATGATGAGGATATCACATAAAAAATTTATACTCCCATCACCCATCTTTGGAGCAAAATTTTTTTTACGAAGATCACGCACAGCAGAAAGAGAAATTTTGGACTAGGATGTCCCTACTAGGTCTTAATTGCGCTCATGAAATCTTACCAAATTTGAGGGGAAGCCGGTCGTTGATCGCCGAGAGAGGGAACACTACGAGATGTGAGGAGAGAGAACACATCGGATGTAATGGTTAGACAATTAATCGCCTCCTCCCATAGATTGATAGGTAGCCCAAAATTTACTCTCTACCCTGATTTTTAGGGCAAGATTAGAAGTTGGATTCTTTTGTGAGCCATGGGCTACCTAACTTGGGACTAAATCATTTGAAATTTATGCCGCCTATTTTAGGTTGGAGATGTGCTATGAATCTTTTGGGTCGTGCTGCATATTTTTTTATGAAATACATTGTTTCAAATGGACAATAAATGACTTGAGATTAATCATATGTATTAGGAATACAAACAAAAAATGAATCTGACAAGTTTGGGAGTGCAAAATATAGTGCAACCACAAAAGACATGGAAACTGTTGGAACAGTCGCTCAGACAGAACAAAGAAAACCCATCGGGGATGAGTGTTAAAAAGAGATTGGAGCCAATACTCAAATTTACATGGAATTGAGATATAGGAGGCCAGTCCAAACAAATTTTGGTGGCACCATTCCTTTGATCCAAATGGCATTCATAGGAAAGGAAACCATAAGGATTAGAATCATATAAATAACCTCCAAATGATATAAAGAATAGTTTAAGGTAGATGCACTGTTAGGATTATCAGTACGATCTGCCGATCTCGACCATCCGTTGCAAAACCGGGCGTCTTGGCGAGTAGAGGACGGGATCAATGATGGACTAACGAATAAATCAAACCATCTATTTTCAAGTAGTATGGTATTTTTTTGATTGATATGAACCAAATTCGTTTAACATATGCTAACAAAAAAGCGGCTTAGAGATAACCTTTTGGGGGCTTCTGCGAGCAAGAAACTAAACGTGTGCATTGATAGAGCCCATCCACAGATCTCACACCTAGAAAGTGTATGAACTGTGCTACATCATTGAATCATGGGATGCTCCACGAGGACGATAGGTACCACCTAGGGTTCAGATCATACCTGGCCATGGACATCCCCGCCTGGACGGCCCGACCCGACCCGGCCCAAAAAAGCCCGACCCGATCTTGCCCATGGGCCATGCTTGGGCCTAGATTTTGAGCCCGATGACCGTCAGGCTGGGCTTGGGCCTGTCATATTTGCAATTTAAGGAAGAGGCCCAGCGGGCTTTTTGATTGATGGGTCGGGCTTGGGCCTGAATTTTAGGCCTGACGCCCAAGCCGGGATGGGCTCGGGCCTAGTTTTTTGCGTCGGGTTTTGGTAGGCCCGGCCCGACAGATGACTAGGTATAGTTCAGATACATGCCTTTCATTCAACTACCTTACTCGGGCCTCCCTGACACGCCAGCCCCATGAGGACTCAGGAAACAAACAATGAACTACACATTGCTCACCGTTCGGTCCCCGGGCCCACGTTCCAGCCAGTAGTATTGTCACTCGTCACGACAGATAGCTACCAAAAACATCTTCTAGAGAAAGAAGAGCAAGAAACTGTATGTAGTACTAGCATTAGGATTGCAATAGGTGATAGACGTTAACGAATAAACTAACTGGATCATCGAGGGCAATGCGAGTACTAATAAACTACATTACGTCCTTCCAATTTTTGATGATATCAAAGTTACGAACCACTACTGGTCCTACTCCCTCCGTTTGAAAAAACTTGTCTCTTAAATGGATGTATCTAGCATCAAGTTAGTGCTAGATACATTCATTTAAGGAATAAGTTTGGGACAAGTTTTTTTAGACAGGGAGTACTACAGAACTGTTGGGGAATGTAGTAATTTAAAAAAAAATCCTACGCACACGCAAGATCATGATGATGCTAGCAACGAGAGGGGAGAGTGTTTTCTACGTACCCTCGTAGACCGAAAGCGGAAGCGTTAGCACAACGTGGTTGATGTAGTCGTACGTCTTCACGATCCGACCGATCAAGTACCGAACGCACGGCACCTCCGAGTTCTGCACACGTTTAACTCGATGACGTCCCTCGAACTTCGATCCAGCCGAGTGTTGAGGGAAAGTTTCGTCAGCACGACGGCGTGGTGACAATGATGATGTTCTACCGACGCAGGGCTTCGCCTAAGCACCGCTACGATATGATCGAGATGGATTATGGTGGAGGAGGGCACCACACACGGTTAAGAGATCAAGAGATCAATTGTTGTGTCTTTGGGGTGCCCCCTGCCCCCTTATATAAAGGAGTGGAGGAGGGGGAGGGCCGGCCCTCTCTATGGCGCACCCTAGGGGAGTCCTATTCCCACCGGGAGTAGGATTCCCCCTTTCCTAGTAGAACTAGGAGCCCTTCCAAGTAGTAGGAGTAGGAGGTAAGGAAAGGGAAGGGAAAAAGAGAAGGAAGGAAGGGGGCACCCCCCCTCCCTAGTCCAATTCGGACCAGCCCATGGGGAGGGGTGCAGCCACCCTTTGAGGCCTTTCTCTCCTTTCCTGTATGGCCCACTAAGGCCCAATACGAATTCCCGTAACTCCCCGGTACTTTCGAAAATACCTGAATCACTCGGAACCTTTCCGATGTCCGAATATAGTCGTCAAATATATCGATCTTTACGTCTCGACCATTTCGAGACTCCTCGTCGTGTCCCCGATCTCATCCGAGACTCCGAACTCCTTCGGTACATCAAAACACATAAACTCATAATATAACCGTCATCGAACTTTAAGTGTGCGGACCCAATGGGTTCGAGAACTATGTAGACATGACCGAGACACGTCTCCGGTCAATAACCAATAGCGGAACCTGGATGCTCATAGTGGCTCCTACATATTCTACGAAGATCTTTATCGGTCAAACCGCATAACAACATATGTTGTTCCCTTTGTCATCGGTATGTTACTTGCCCGAGATTCGATCATCGGCATCTCAATACCTAGTTCAATCTCGTTACCGGCAAGTCTCTTTACTCATTCCATAACACATCATCCCGCAACTAACTCATTAGTTGCAATGCTTGCAAGGCTTATAGTGATGTGCATTACCGAGTGGGCCCAGAGATACCTCTCCGACAATCGGAGTGACAAATCCTAATATCAAAATATGCCAACCCAACAAGTACCTTCGGAGACACCTGTAGAGCACCTTTATAATCACCCAGTTACGTTGTGACGTTTGGTAGCACACAAAGTGTTCCTCTGGTAAACGGGGGTTGCATAATCTCATAGTCATAGGAACATGTATAAGTCATGAAGAAAGCAATAGCAACAAACTAAATGATCAAGTGCTATGCTAACGGAATGGGTCAAGTCAATCACATCATTCTCTAATGATGTGACCCCGTTAATCAAATGAAACCTCATGTCTATGGCTAGGAAACTTAACCATCTTTGATTCAACAAGCTAGTCAAGTAGAGGCATACTAGTGACATACTATTTGTCTATGTATTCACACATGTATTATGTTTCCGGTTAATACAATTCTAGCATGATTAATAAACATTTATCATGATATAAGGAAATAAATAATAACTTTATTATTGCCTCTAGGGCATATTTCCTTCAGTCTCCCACTTGCACTAGAGTTAATAATCTAGTTCACATCGCAATGTGATTTAACATCAATAGTTCACATTACCATGTGATTAACACCCATAGTTCACATTGTCATGTGACCGACACCCATAGGGTTTACTAGAGTCAATAATCTAGTTCACATCGCTATGTGATTAATACCCAAAGAGTACTAAGGTGTGATCATGTTTTGCTTGTGAGGGAAGTTTAGTCAACGGGTCTGCCACATTCAGATCCATATGTATTTTTCAAATTTCTATGTCAACAATGCTCTGCACGGAGCTACTCTAGCTAATTTCTCCCACTTTCAATATGTATCCAGATAGAGACTTTGAGTCATCTGGATCAGTGTCAAAACTTGCATCGACGTAACCCTTTACGACGAACCTTTTGTCACCTCCATAATCGAGAAACATATCCTTATTCCACTAAGGATAATTTTGACCAATTTCCATTGATCTACTCCTAGATCACTATTGTACTCCCTTGCCAAACTCAGGGCAGGGTATACAATAGGTCCGGTACACAACATGGCATACTTTATAGAACCTATGGCTGAGGCATAGGGAATGACTTTCATTCTCTCTCTCTATCTTCTGCCGTGGTCGGGTTTTGAGTCTTACTCAACTTCACACCTTGTAACACAGGCAAGAACTCCTTCTTTGACTGTTCCATTTTGAACTACTTCAAAATCTTGTCAAGGTATGTACTCATTGAAAAACTTATCAAGCGTCTTGATCTATCTCTATAGATCTTGATGCTCAATATGTAAGCAGCTTCACCGAGGTCTTTCTTTGAAAAACTCCTTTCAAACATTCCTTTATGCTTCACAAAATAATTCTACATTATCTTCGATCAACAATATGTCATTCACATATACTTATCAGAAATGTTGTAGTGCTCCCACTCACTTTCTTGTAAATACAGGCTTCACCGCAAGTCTGTATAAAACTATATGCTTTGATCAACTTATCAAAGCGTATATTCCAACTCCGAGATGCTTGCACCAGTCCATAGATGGATCGCTAGAGCTTGCATATTTTGTTAGTACCTTTAGGAATGACCAAACCTTCTGGTTGCATCATATACAACTCTTATTTAATAAATCCATTAAGGAATGCAGTTTTGTTTATCCATTTGCCAGATTTCATAAAATGCGGCAATTGCTAACATGATTCGGACAGACTTAAGCATAGATATGAGTGAGAAAATCTCATCGTAGTCAACACCTTGAACTTGTTGAAAACCTTTTTGCGACAATTCTAGCTTTGTAGATAGTAACACTACTATCAGCGTCCTTATTCCTCTTGAAGATCCATTTAATCTCAATGGCTCGCCGATCAATGGGCAAGTCAATCAAATTCCATACTTTGTTCTCATACATGGATCTCATCTCAGATTTCATGGCCTCAAGCCATTTCGCGGAATCTGGGCTCGTCATCGCTTCCTCATAGTTCGTAGGCTCGTCATGGTCAAGTAACATGACCTCCAGATCAGGATTACCGTACCACTCTGGTGCGGGTCTCACTCTGGTTTACCTACGAGGTTTGGTAGTAACTTGATTTGAAGTTACATGATCATCATCATTAGCTTCCTCACTAATTGGTGTAGTAGTCACAGGAACATACTTCTATGATGAACTACTTTCCAATAAGGGAGTAGGTACAGTTACCTCATCAAGTTCTACTTTCCTCCCACTCACTTCTTTCGAGATAAACTCCTTCTCTAGAAAGGGTCCATTCTCAGCAATGAATATCTTGCCTTCGGATCTGTGATAGAAGGTGTACCCAACATTTTCTTTTGGGTATCCTATGAAGGTGCACTTCTCTGATTTGGGTTTGAGCTTATCAGGTTGAAACTTTTTCACATAAGCATTGCAACCTCAAACTTTAAGAAACGACAGCTTAATTAGGTTTCTTGCCAAACCATAGTTCATACGGTGTCGTCTCAACGGATTTAGATGGTGCCCTATTTAATGTGAATGTAGCTGTCTCTAATGCATAACCCCAAAACGATAGTGGTAAATCGGTAAGAGACATCATAGATCGCACCATATCTAATAAAGTACGGTTACGACGTTCGGACACACCATTACACTGTGGTGTTCCAGGTGGCGTGAGTAGTGAAACTATTTCACATTGTTTTAACTGAAGGCCAAACTCGTAACTCAAATATTTTACTTCTGTGATCATATCGTAGAAACTTTTATTTTTGTTACGATGATTCTCCACCTTACTCTGAAATTCTTTGAACTTTTCAAATGTTTTAGACTTGTGTTTCATCAAGTAGATATACTCATATCTGCTCAAATCATCTGTGAAGATCAGAAAATAATGATACCTGCCGCAAGCCTCAATATTCATTGGACCACATACATCAGTATGTATGATTTCCAACAAATCTGTTGCTCGCTCCATTGTTCCGAAGAATGGAGTCTTAGTCATCTTGCCCATGAGGCATGATTCGCAAGCATCAACTGATTCATAATCAAGTGATTCCAAAAACCCATCAGCATGGATTTTCTTCATGCGCTTTACACCAATATGACCTAAACGACAGTGCCACAAATAAGTTGTACTATCATTATTAACTTTGCATCTTTTGGCTTCAATATTATAAAAATGTGTATCACCACGATTGAGATCCAACAAACCATTTTATTGGGTGTATGACCATAGAAGGTTTTATTCATGTAAACAGAACAACAATTATTCTCTAACTTACATGAATAACCGTATTGCAATAAACAGGATCCAATCATATTCATGCTCAACGCAAACACTAAATAACATTTATTTTAGGTTTAACACTAATCCCGAAAGTATAGGGAGTGTGCGATGATGATCATATCAATCTTGGAACCATTTCTAATACACATCGTCACTTCACCCTTAACTAGTCTCTGTTCATTCTGCAACTCCCGTTTCGAGTTACTATTCTTAGCTACTGAACTAGTATCAAATACTAAGGGGTTGCTATAAACATTAGTAAAGTACACATCAATAACATGTATATCAAATATACCTATGTTCACTTTGCCATCCTTCTTATCCGCCAATTACTTGGGGTAGTTCCGCTTCCAATGACCAGTCCCTTTGCAGTAGAAGCACTCAGTTTCAGGCTTAGGTCCAGACTTGGGTTTTTTCAGTTGAGCGGCAACTTGTTTGCCGTTCTTCTTAAAGTTCCCCTTTCTTACCTTTGTCCCTTTACTTGAAACTAGTGGTTTTGTTTACCATCAACACTTGATGCTTTTCTTGATTTCTACCTTCGTCGATTTCAGCATCACGAAGAGCTTGGGAATCGTTTCCGTTATCCCTTTATAGTTCATCACGAAGTTCTACTAACTTGGTGATGGTGACTAGAGAATTCTGTCAATCACTATTTTATCTGGAAGATTAATTCCCACTTGATTCAAGCGATTGTAGTACCCAGACAATCTGAGCACATGCTCACTGCTTGAGCTATTCTCCTCCATTTTTTAGCTATAGAACTTGTTGGAGACTTCATATCTCTCAACTCGGGTATTTACTTGAAATATTAACTTCAACTCCTGGAACATCTCATATGGTCCATGACGTTCAAAACGTCTTTGAAGTCCCGATTCTAAGCCGTTTAAGCATGGTGCACTAAACTATTAAGTAGTCATCATATTGAGCTAGCCAAACGTTCATAACATCTGCATCTACTCCTGCAATAGGTTTGTCACCTAGCGGTGCATCAAGGACATAATTCTTCTGTGCAGCAATGAGGATAAACCTCAGATCATGGATCCAATCCGCATCATTGCTACTAACATCTTTCAACTTAGTTTTCTCTAGGAACATATCAGAAAATGAAACAGGGGAACTAAACACGAGCTATTGATCTACAACATAGATATGCTAATACTACCAGGACTAAGTTGATGATAAATTTAAGTTCAATTAATCATATTACTTAAGAACTCCCACTTAGAAAGACATCCCTCTAATCTTCTAAGTGATCACTTGATCCAAATCAACTAAACCATAACCGATCATCACGTGAAATGGAGTAGTTTTCAATGGTGAACATCACTATGTTGATCATATCTACTATATGATTCACGCTCGACCTTTCGGTCTCAGTGTTCCGAGGCCATATCTGCATATGCTAGGCTCGTCAAGTTTAACCTGAGTATTCTGCCTGTGCAAAACTGGCTTGCACCCGTTGTAGATGGACATAGAGCTTATCACACCCGATCATCATGTGGTGTCTGGGCACGACGAACTTTGGCAACGATGCATACTCAGGGAGAACACTTTTTATCTTGAAATTTAGTGAGAGATCATCTTATAATGCTACCGTCAATCAAAGCAAGATAAGATGCATAAAAGATAAACATCACATGCAATCAAAATGTGTGACATGATATGGCCATCATCATCTTGTGCCTTTGATCTCCATCTCCAAAGCATCATCATGATTTCCATCGTCACCGGAATGACACCATGATCTCCATCATCTTGATCTATATCAATGTGTCATCACATGGTCGTCTCGCCAACTATTGCTCTTGCAACTATTGCTATCACATAGCAATAAAGTAAAGCAATTATTTGGCGCTTGCATCTTATGCAATAAAGAGACAACCATAAGGCTTCTGCCAGTTGCCGATAACTTCAACAAAACATGATCATCTTATACAACAACTTATATCTCATCACGTCTTGACCATATCACATCACAACATGTCCTGCAAAAACAAGTTAGACGTCCTCTACTTTGTTGTTGCAAGTTTTACGTGGCTGCTACGGGCTTTAGCAAGAACCGTTCTTACCTACGCATCAAAACCACAACGATAGTTTGTCAAGTTGGTGTTATTTTAACCTTCGCAAGGACTGGGCGTAGCCACACTCGGTTCAACTAAAGTTGGAGAAACTGACACCCGCTAGTCACCTGTGTGCATAGCACGGCGGTAAAACCAGTCTCGCGTAAGCGTACGCATAATGTCGGTCCGGACCGCTTCATCCAACAATACCGCCGAACCAAAGTGTGACACGCTGGTAAGCAGTATGACTTATATCGCCCACAACTCACTTGTGTTCTACTCGTGCATATTACATCAACGCATAAAATCTGGCTCGGATGCCATTGTTGGGGAACGTAGTAATTTCAAAAAAATTCCTACGCACACGCAAGATCATGGTGATGCATAGAAACGAGAGGGGAGAGTGTTGTCTACGTACCCTCGTAGACCGAAAGCGGAAGCGTTAGCACAACACGGTTGATGTAGTCATACGTCTTCATGATCCGACCGATCAAGTACCGAACGCACGGTACCTCCGAGTTCTGCACACGTTCAACTCGATGACGTCCCTCGAACTCCGATCCAGCCGAGTGTTGAGGGAGAGTTTCGTCAGCACGACGGCGTGGTGACGATGATGATGTTCTACCGACACAGGGCTTCACCTAAGCACCGCTACGATATGATCGAGGTGGATTATGGTGGAGGGGGGCACCGCACACGGCTAAGAGATCAAGAGATCAATTGTTGTGTCCTTGGGGTGCCCCCTGCCCCCGTGTATAAAGGAGTGGAGGAGGGGGAGGGCCGTCCCTCTCTATGGCGCGCCCTAGGGGAGTCCTACTCCCACCGGGAGTAGGATTCCCCCTTTCCTAGTAGAACTAGGAGCCCTTCCAAGTAGTAGGAGTAGGAGGGAAGGAAAGGGAAGGGAAAAAGAGAAGGAAGGAAGGTGGCGCCCCCCTCCCTAGTCCAATTCGGACCAGCCCATGGGGAGGGGTGCGGCCACCCTTTGAGGCCTTTCTCTCCTTTCCCGTATGGCCCATTAAGGCCCAATACGAATTCCCGTAACTCCCCGGTACTCCCGAAAATACCCGAATCACTCGGAACCTTTCCGATGTCCGAATATAGTCGTCCAATATATCGATCTTTACGTCTCGATCATTTCGAGACTCCTCGTCATGTCCCCGATCTCATCCGGGACTCCAAACTCCTTTGGTACATCAAAACACATAAAATCATAATATAACCGTTATCGAACTTTAAGCGTGCGGACCCTACGTGTTCGAGAACTATGTAGACATGACCGAGACACGTCTCCGGTCAATAACCAATAGCGGAACCTGGAAGCTCATATTGGCTCCTACATATTCTACGAAGATCTTTATCGGTCAAACCGCATAACAACATACGTTGTTCCCTTTCTCATCGGTATGTTACTTGCCCGAGATTCGATCGTCGGCATCCCAATACCTAGTTCAATCTCTTTACCGGCAAGTCTCTTTACTCATTCCCTAACACATCATCCCGCAACTAACTCATTAGTTGCAATGCTTGCAAGGCTTATAGTGATGTGCATTACCAAGTGGGCCCAGAGAGATACCTCTCCGACAATCGGAGTGACAAATCCTAATCTCGAAATACGCCAATCCAACAAGTACCTTCGAAGACACCTGTAGAGCACCTTTATAATCACCCAGTTATGCTATGACGTTTGGTAGCACACAAAGTGTTCCTCCGGTAAACGGGAGTTGCATAATCTCATAGTCATAGGAACATGTATAAGTCATGAAGAAAGCAATAGCAACAAACTAAACGATCAAGTGCTATGCTAACGGAATGGGTCAAGTCAATCACATCATTCTCTAATGATGTGACCCCGTTAATCAAATGACAACTCATGTCTATGGCTAGGAAACTTAACCATCTTTGATTCAACGAGCTAGTCAAGTAGAGGCATACTAGTGACATACTGTTTGTCTATGTATTCACACATGTATTATGTTTCTGGTTAATACAATTCTAGCATGAATAATAAACATTTATCATGATATAAGGAAATAAATAATAACTTTATTATTGCCTCTAGGGCATATTTCATTCAAGAGCAGGATATCACTTACTGCTACTATGAAACAGAATATCACTTACTACAACTTAAAATAGAAGAAACCGCTAACAAGTCATCACTTGTTGCTTACAACTAGTCTGCTGATGCGATTCATACATACCAACTCTTACTCTATGTGATCAATTAATCAATGGATTATGTAGCTCACAATGGAAGTAACGAATTGAATGTGAATTGTGATTGGCGAATTCACTTTGCTTGCTTACTGTTGGGCAATGATGCTTGGTGAGTTGAGAGGGTCAGTGATCGTCCAGCACCCGGTAGGAGACTCCACGTTAATCTACGATAACCGCACGCCGGGAAGTAGCACCTGTGGACAAGATGTTTATATAATTACAAATGGGTCCCTGTTGAGGAGCGACAGGAGCTCGAATATAAGGGGAGTGAGGGAAGGAGCAGAGGAGGAACATATCTCATGTTGAGCTGATGCTGCACCGCGGGTGGGTGATGGCGAGGGCGGCTGTGCGGTAGCGCGCCGGTAAGGGCGTAGATGTCTTCCTCGATCTCTTCCACCGATAGTGTCACGGAGAATCGCGGCCTCTCGAGCGCATCGGCGTGGGCTGAACGTCGCTTGCGCTCGGACACCTGTAGTTGCGCGCTCACGGCTACCACTTTTGTATGGGACGACATAGTAGGGCGGCGGCAGCGGGGGTGTGCCTTCAACGGCCGCGGACAAACTGCCTCGGTAACCTTAGGGGAGTCGTGGTCCACAGGCTTGTCGTCGCCCGGTGCTGCGGTCATTTCATCGAGGCCGAGTTGTAGCCTCTCGTTGACCTCGTCCAGAGCCTGCAAGGAGGATGATGTCTACTACACAACCTTCTTCTTGTAGACGTTGTTGGGCCTCCAACTGCAGAGGTTTGTAGGATAGTAGCAAATTTCCCTCAAGTGGATGACCTAAGGTTTATCAATCCGTAGGAGGCGTAGGATGAAGATGGTCTCTCTCAAGCAACCCTGCAACCAAATAACATAGAGTCTCTTGTGTCCCCAACACACCCAATACAATGGTAAACTGTATAGGTGCACTAGTTCGGCGAAGGTGATACAAGTGGTATATGGATAGTAGATAAAGGTATTTGTAATCTGAAATTATAAAAACAGCAAGGTAACTAATGACAAAAGTGAGCGTAAACGGTATTGTAATGCGTTCAAACAAGGCCTAGGGTTCATACTTTCGCTAGTGTAAGTTCCCTCAACAATAATAACATAGTTGGATCATATAACTATCCCTCAATGCTACCTCTTGAGCACTGCGTTGGATTTTCCCGAAGAGGAGAGGATGATGCAGCAAAGTAGCGTAAGTATTTCCCTCAGTTTTTCAGAACCAAGGTATCAATCCAGTAGGAGGCTACGCACGAGTTCCTCGTACCTACACAAAAACAATAGCTCAACGCAACCAATGAGCTTAGGGGTTGTTAATCCCTTCACAGTCACTTACGAAAGTGAGATCTAATAGAGATGATAAATAATATTTTTGGTATTTTTGGTATAGAGATGCAAAGTGAAAAGTGAAAGCAAAGTAAAAGCAAAGCAATAATAAAGTAATGGAGATTGATATGATGAGAAAGAAACCCGGGGGCCATAGGTTTCACTAGTGGCTTCTCTCAAGAGCATAAGTATTCTACGGTGGGTGAACAAATTACTGTTGAGCAATTGACAGAATTGAGCATAGTTATGAGAATATCTAGGTATGATCATGTATATAGGCATCACGTCCGAGACAAGTAGACCGACTCCTGACTGCATCTACTACCATTACTCCGCTCATCGACCGCTATCGAGCATGCATCTAGAGTATTAAGTTAAAACAGAGTAACGCCTTAAGCAAGATGACATGATGTAGAGGGATAGTTTCATGCAATATGATAAAAACCCCATCTTGTTATCCTCGATGGCAACGAATACGTGCCTTGCTGCCCCTTCTGTCACTGGGAAAGGACACCGCAAGATCGAACCCAAAGCTAAGCACTTCTCCCATGGCAAGAACAACCAATCTAGTAGGCCAAACCAAACTGATAATTCAAAGAGACTTGCAAAGATAGCCAATCATACATAAAAGAATTCAAAGAAGATTCAAATATTATTTATAGATAGACTTGATCATAAAACCACAATTCATCGGTCTCAACAAACACACCGCAAAAAGAAGATTACATCGAATAGATCTCCACGAAAGAGGGGGAGAACATTGTATTGAGATCCAAAAAGAGAGAAGAAGCCATCTAGCTACTAACTATGGACCCGTAGGTCTGAAGTAAACTACTCACACTTCATCGGAGGGGCTTGGATGATGATGTAGAAGCCCTCCATAACCGATGCTCCCTCTGGCGGAGCTCCGGAACAGGCCCCAAGATGGGATCTCGTGGATACAGAAAGTTGCGGCAGTGGAATTAGGTTTTTTGCTCCGTATCTGATCGTTTGGGGGTACATGGATATATATAGGAGGAAGAAGTACGTCGGTGGAGCTTTGAGGGGCCCACGAGGCAGGGGGAGCGCCCTAGGGGGGGGCACCCTCCAACCTCGTGACCGCCTCGTGGCTTTCTTGACGGAGGGTCCAAGTCTCCTGAGTTGTATTCGATGAGAAAATCACGTTCCCGAAGGTTTCATTCCGTTTGGACTACGTTTGATATTCCTTTTCTTTGAAACCCTAAAACAGGCAAAAAACAACAATTCTGGGCTGGGCCTCCGGTTAATAGGTTAGTCCCAAAAATAATATAAAAGTGGATAATAAAGCCCAATAATGTCCAAAACAGTAGATAATATAGCATGGAGCAATCAAAAATTATAGATACGTTGGAGACGTATCAAGCATCCCCAAGCTTAATTCCTGCTCGTCCTCGAGTAGGTAAATGATAAAAACAAAATTTTGATGCGGAGTTCTACTTGGCATAATTTCAATGTAAATCTTCTTAATTGTGGTATGAATATTCATATTCAAAAGATTCAAGACAAAAGTTCATATTGACATAAAAATAATAATACTTCAAGCATACTAACAAAGCAATTATATCTTCTCAAAATAACATGGCCAAAGAAAGCTATCCCTACAAAATCATATAGTCTGGCTATGATCTATCTTCACCACACAAAGTATTTAAATCATGCACAACCCCGATGACAAGCCAAGCAATTGTTTCATACTTTTGACATTTTCAAAACTTTTTCGATCTTCACGCGATACATGAGCGTGAGCCATGGATATAGCACTATATGTGGAATAGAATGATGGTTGTGGAGAAGACAAAAAGGGAGAAGATAGTCTCACATCAACTAGGCGTATCAACGGGCTATGGAGATGCCCATCAATAGATATCAATGTGAGTGAGTAGGGATTGCCATGCAACGGATGCACTAGAGCTATAAGTATATGAAAGCTCAACAAAAGAAACTAAGTGGGTGTGCATACAACTTGCTTGCTCACGAAGACCTAGGGCATTCTGAGGAAGTCCATCATTGGAATATACAAGCCAAGTTCTATGATGAAAAATTCCCACTAGTATATGAAAGTGACAGAATGAGAGACTCTCTATCATGAAGATCATGGTGCTACTTTGAAGCACAAGTGTGGTAAAAGGATAGTAACATTGTCCCTTCTCTCTTTTTCTCTCATTTTTTTGGGCCTTCTCTTTTTTATGGCCTCTTTTTATTTTTTATTTTTTTATTTTTCGTCTGGAGTCTCATCCCGACTTGTGGGGGAATCATAGTCTCCATCATCCTTTCCTCACTTGGGACAATACTCTAAAAATGATGATCATCACACTTTTTATTTTTCTTACAACTCAACAATTACAACTCAATACTTAGAACAAAATATGACTCTATATGAATGCCTCCGGCGGTGTACCGAGATATGCAATGAATCAAGAGTGACATGTATGAAAGAATTATGAACGGTGGCTTTGCCACAAATATGATGTCAACTACATGATGATACTAGCAATATGACAATGATGGAGCGTGTCATAATGAACGGAATGGTGGAAAGTTGCATGGCAATATATCTCGGAATGGCTATAGAAATGCCATGATAGGTAGGTATGGTGGCTGTTTTGAGGAAGGTTTTTGGTGGGTGTATGATACCGGCAAAAAGTGCGCGGTATTAGAGAGGCTAGCAATGGTGGAAGGAAGGAAAGTGCGTATAATCCATGGAATCAACATTAGTCATAAAGAACTCATATACTTATTGCAAAAATCTAGAAGTTATCAAAGCAAAGTATTACGCGCATTCTCCTAGGGGGATAGATTGGTAGGAAAAGACCATCGCTCGTCCCCGACCGCCACTCATAAGGAAGACAATCAATAAATAAATCATGCTCTGACTTCATCACATAACGGTTCACCATGCGTGCATGTACGGGAATCACAAACTTTAACACAAGCATTTCTCAAATTCACAACTACTCAACTAGCATGACTCTAATATCACCATCCTCATATCTCAAAACAATTATCAAGCATCAATTTTTTTCTTAGTATTCAACGCACTCAAAAGAAAGTTTTACAAATCTTGAATACCAAGCATATTTATTATTAAGAAAATTACCATGCTATTAAGACTCTCAAAATAATCTAAGTGAAGCATGAGAGATCAATAGTTTCTATAAAAGAAATCCACCACCGTGCTCTAAAAGATACAAGTGAAGCACTAGAGCAAAATTATATAACTCAAAAGATATAAGTGAAGCACATAGAGTATTCTATCAAATTCCAAATTATGTATGGCTCTCTCAAAAGGTGTGTACAACAAGAATGATTGTGGTAAACTAATAAGCAAAGACTCAAATCATAAAATACGCTCCAAGCAAAACACATATCATGTGGTGAATAAAAATATAGCTCCAAGTAAAGTTACTGATAGAAGTAGACGAAAGAGGGGATGCCTTCCGGGGCATCCCCAAGCTTTGGCTTTTAGGTGTCCTTAGATTATCTTGGGGGTGCCATGGGCATCCCCAAGCTTAGGTTCTTGCCACTCCTTGTTCCATAATCCATCAAATCTTTACCCAAAACTTGAAAACTTCACAACACAAAACTTAAAGTAGAAAATCTCGTGAGCTCCGTTAGCGAAAGAAAACAAAAGACCACTTCAAGTTACTGTAGTGAACTCATTCTTTATTTATATTGGTGTTATACCTAATGTATTCCAACTTCTCTATGGTTTATAAACTATTTTATTAGCCATATATTCATCAAAATAAGCAAACAACACACGAAAAACAGAATCTGTCAAAAACAGAACAGTCTGTAGTAATCTGTAGCTAGCGCAAGATCTGGAACCCCAAAAATTCTAAAATAAATTGCTGGGAAGGAGTAATTTATCTATTAATCATCTGCAAAAATAATTAACTAAATATAACTTTCCAAATAAAAATGACAGCAGTTCTCGTGAGCGCTAAAGTTTCTGTTTTTTACAGCAAGTTCAACAAGACTTTCCCCAAGTCTTCCCAATGGTTCTACTTGGCACAAACACTAATTAAACACAAAAAACATAACCAAAACAGAGGCTAGATAATTTATTTATTACTAAACAGTAGCAAAAAGAAAGGAATAAAAATAAAATTTGGTTGCCTCCCAACAAGCGCTATCGTTTAACGCCCCTAGCTAGGCATAACAAGCAAGAATAGATCTAGGTATTGCCATCTTTGGTAGGCAATCCATAAGTGGCTCTCATGATAGATTCATATGGTAATTTTATTTTATTTCAAGGGAAGTGTTCCATGCCCTTTTTTAATGGAAATTGGAATCTAATATTCCCTTCCTTCATATCAATAATTGCACCAACCGTTCTAAGGAAAGGTCTACCGAGAATAATAGGGCAAGAAGGATTGCAATCTATATCAAGAACGATAAAATATACGGGCACATAATTCCTATTTGCAACAATAAGAACATCATTAATTCTTCCCATAGGTTCTTTAATAGTGGAATCCGCAAGATGCAGGTTTAGAGTGCAATCATCAAAATTACAGAAATCTAGCAAATCACACAAAGTTTTGGGAATAGTAGAGACACTAGCACCCAAATCACACAAAGCATAAAACTCATGATCTTTAATTTTAATTTTAATAGTTGGTTCCCACTCATCATAAAGTTTTCTAGGGATAGAAACTTCTAATTCAAGTTTTTCTTCATAAGATTGCATCAAGGCATCAACGATATGTTTAGTAAACACTTTATTTTGACTATAAGCGTGAGGAGAATTTAGCATGGATTGCAACAAGGAAATACAATCAATCAAAGAGCAATTTTCATAGTTAAATTACTTGAAGTCCATAATAGTGAGTTTAGGAACATCTAGGGTTTTAATTTCTTCAATCCCACTTTTATCAAATTTAGCATCAAGATCAAAAAATTCAGAATTCTTGGAACGCCTTCTAGGTAAAGGTGGATCATATTCAGTCCCATAATTATCAAGATTCATATTGCAAAACAATGACTTAATATGGGACACATCAATAACTTTTAGATCTTAATCTCGATTTTCATAGGAATCCGTTTTAGCGGCCATCTTATTGACTAAGGTAGCTTGCATATCTGAAATTTCAGCAGTTAATTTTTCAAGACGAGCAATTTGGGATCTTATACCATCAAATTCTTTAGACATATCATCGAGCTCTTTATTCATATAACTCATAAAACCTTTTTGTTCCTTAAGCTCATTTCTAAAGAAATTATTATGCTCAAATTGCAAAACCATAAACTTCCTGATGTTGTTTTCGATCTCCTCCAACCTTTTAAGGTGAAGATCACCGAATCTAGTAAGAGCCATCGCGACAAACAAGCAAACTAACACACAAGCAAACAAAAAGGCAAGCGAGCAAAAAGAGGCAAATAGAGAAAGAGAGGGAGGATAGAGAGAGAGAGAGGGCGAATAAAATAGCAAGGGTGAAGTGGGGGAGAGGAAAACGAGAGGCAAATGGCAAATAATGCAATGCAGGAGATAGCGATTGTGATGGGTACTTGGTATGTTGACTTTTGCGTAGACTCCCCGGCAACGGTGCCAGAAATTATTCTTGCTACCTCTTGAGCACTGCGTTGGATTTCCCCGAAGAGGAGAGGATGATGCAGCAAAGTAGCGTAAGTATTTCCCTCGGTTTTTGAGAACCAAGGTATCAATCCAGTAGGAGGCTACGCACAAGCCCCTCGTACCTACACAAAAACAATAGCTCAACGCAACCAACGTGCTTAGGGGTTGTCAATCCCTTCATGGTCACTTACGGAAGTGAGATCTAATAGAGATGATAAATAATATTTTTGGTATTTTTGGTATAGAGATGCAAAGTGAAAAGTAAAAGCAAAGCAATAATAAAGTGATGGAGATTGATATGATGAGAAAGAAACTCGGGGGCCATAGGTTTCACTAGTGGCTTCTCTCAAGAGCATAAGTATTCTACGGTGGGTGAACAAATTACTATTTAGCAATTGACAGAATTGAGCATAGGTATGAGAATATCTAGGTATGATCATGTATATAGGCATCACGTCCGAGACAAGTAGACCGACTCCTGCCTGCATCTACTACTATTACTCCACTCATCGACCTCTATCCTGCATGCATCTAGAGTATGAAGTTAAAAACAAAGTAACGCCTTAAGCAAGATGACATGATGTAGAGGGATAGTTTCATGCAATATGATAAGAACCCCATCTTGTTATCCTCGATGGCAACGATACAATACATGCCTTGCTGCCCCTTCTGTCACTGGGAAAGGACACCGCAAGATCGAACCCAAAGCTAAGCACTTCTCCCATGGCAAGAACAACCAATCTAGTAGGCCAAACCAAACTGATAATTCGAAGAGACCTGCAAATATAACCAATCATACATAAAAGAATTCAGAGAAGATTCAAATATTATTCATAGATAGACTTGATCATAAACCCAATATTCATCGGTCTCAACAAACACACCGCAAAAAGAAGATTACATCGAATAGATCTCCACGAGAGAGGGGGAGAACATTGTATTGAGATCCAAAAAGAGAGAAGAAGCCATCTAGCTACTAACTATGGACCCGTAGGTCTGAAGTAAACTACTCACACTTCATAGGAGGGGCTTGGATGATGATGTAGAAGCCCTCCGTGATCGATGCCCCCTCTGGCGGAGCTCCAGAACAGGCCCCAAGATGGGATCTCGTGGATACAGAAAGTTGCGGCGGTGGAATTAGATTTTTGGCTCCGTATCTGATCGTTTGGGGGTACGTGGATATATATGGGAGGAAGAAGTACGTTGGTGGAGCTTCGAGGGGCCCACGAGGCAGGGGCGCGCCCTAGGGGGGCGCCCTCCACCCTCGTGACCGCCTCGTGGCTTTCTTGACGGAGGGTCCAACTCTCCTGAGTTGTATTCGATGAGAAAATCACGTTCCCGAAGGTTTCATTCCGTTTGGACTCCATTTGATATTCCTTTTCTTCGAAACCCTAAAACAGGCAAAAAACAACAATTCTGGGCTGGGCCTCCGGTTAATAGGTTAGTCCCAAAAATAATATAAAAGTGGATAATAAATCCCAATAATGTCCAAAAGAGTACATAATATAGCATGGAGTAATCAAAAATTATAGATACGTTGGAGACGTATCACTCAACATGCAACAAAGAGTCACTCCAAAGTCACTAATAGTGGAGAACGAACGAAGAGATTATGGTAGGGTACGAAACCACCTCAAAGTTATTCTTTCCAATCAATCCATTGGGCTATTCCTATAAGTGTCACAAACAGCCCTAGAGTTCGTACTATAATAACACCTTAAGACACAAATCAACCAAAACCCTAATGTCACCTAGATACTCCAATGTCACCTCAAGTATCTGTGGGTATGATTATACGATATGCATCACACAATCTCGGATTCCTCTATTCAACCAACACATAGAACCTCAAAGAGTGCCCCAAAGTTCCTACCAGAGAATCATGACGAAAACGTGTGCCAACCCCTATGCATAGGTTCATGGGCGGAACCCGCAAGTTGATCACCAAAACATACATCAAGTGAATCATGTGATATCCCATTGTCACCACAGATACGCATGGCAAGACATACATCAAGTGTTCTCAAATCTTTAAAGACTCAATCCGATAAGATAACTTCAAAAGGGGAAACTCAATCCATTACAAGAGAGTAGAGGGGGAGGAGAAACATAAGATCCAACTATAATAGCAAAGCTCGCGATACTTCAAGATTGTTCCACCCCAAGAACACAAGAGAGAGAGATCAAACACATAGCTACTGGTACATACCCTCAGCCCCGAGGGAGAACTTCTCCCTCCTCATCATGGAGAGCACCGGGATGATGAAGATGGCCACCGGAGAAGGATTCCCCCTCCGGCAGGGTGCCGAAACGAGTCTAGATTGGCTTTCGGTGGCTACGGAGGGTTCTGGCAGCGGAACTCCCGATCTATTGTGCTCTCTGATACTTTTAGGGTACGTGGGTATATATGGGTGAAAGAGATACGTCAGGGGAGCCACGAGGGGCCCACGAGGGTGGAGGGCGCGCCCTAGGGGGGTGGGCGCGCCCCACTACCTCGTGGCCTCCTCGAAGCTTCCCTTACGTGCACTTCAAGTCTTCTGGGCTTCTTTCCTTCCAAAAATGAGTTCCGTGAAGTTTCAGGTCAATTGGACTCCGTTTGATTTTCCTTTTCTTCGAAACCCTAAAACAAGGTAAAAACAGAAACTGGCACTGGGCTCTGGGTTAATAGGTTAGTCCCAAAAATGATATAAAAGTGTATAATAAAGCCCATAAACATCCAAAACAGTAGATAATATCGCATGGAGCAATCAAAAATTATAGATACGTTGGAGACGTGTCAGCATCCCCAAGCTTAATTCCTGCTCGTCCTCGAGTAGGTAAATGATAAAAACAGAATATTTGATGCGGAGTGCTACTTGGCATAATTTCAATGTAGTTCTCTTTATTGTGGCAAGAATATTCAGATCAATAAGATCCAAGACAAAAGTTTAATATTGACATAAAAATAATAATACTTCAAGCATACTAACTAAGCAATGATGTCTTCTCAAAATAACATGGCCAAAGAAAGCTATCCTTACAAAATCTTATAGTCTGGCTATGCTCTATCTTCACCACACAAAATATTTAAATCATGCACAACCCCGATGACAAGCCAAGCAATTATTTCATACTTTTGATGTTCTCAAAAATTTTCAATCTTCACGCAATACATGAGCGTGAGCCACAGACATAACACTATAGGTGGAATAGAATGGTGGTTGTGGAAAAGACAAAAAGGGAGAAGATAGTCTCACATCAACTAGGCGTATTAACGGGTTATGGAGATGCCCATCAATAATATCAATGTGAGTGAGTAGGGATTGCCATGCAACGGATGCACTTGAGCTATAAGTATATGAAAGCTCAACAAAAGAAACTAGTGGGTGTGCATCCAACTTGCTTGCTCATGAAGACCTAAGGCATTTTGAGGAAGCCCATCATTGGAATATACAGGAAGGGGAGCCTTGGCGCAGTGGTAAAGCTGCTGCCTTGTGACCATGAGGTCACGGGTTCAAGTCCTGGAAACAGCCTCTTACAGAAATGTAGGGAAAGGCTGCGTACTATAGACCCAAAGTGGTTGGACCCTTCCCCGGACCCTGCGCAAGCGGGAGCTACATGCACCGGGCTGCCCCCCATCATTGGAATATACAAGCCAAGTTCTATAATGAAAGATTCGCACTAGTATATGAAAGTGATAACATGAGAGACTCTCTACTATGAAGATCATGGTGCTACTTTGAAGCACAAGTGTGGTAAAAGGATAGTAACATTGCCCCTTCTCTCTTTTTCTCTAATTTTTTTATATTTTTTATTTGGGCCTTTTCTCCCTTTTTTTATGGCCTCTTTTCTTTCTATTTTTTTATTTGGGCTTCTTTGGCCTCTTTTATTTATTTTTCGTCCGGAGTCTCATCGCGACTTGTGGGGGAATCATAGTCTCCATCATCCTTTCCTCACTGGGACAATGCTCTAATAATGATGATCATCACACTTTTATTTTTCTTACAACTCAACAATTACAACTCGATACTTAGAACAAAATATGACTCTATGTGAATGCCTCCGGCGGTGTACCGGGATATGCAATGATGCATGAGTGACAAGTATGAAAGAATTATGAATGGTGGCTTTGCCACAAATACTATGTCAACTACATGATCATGCTAAGCAATATGAAAATGATGGAGTGTGTCATAATAAACGGAACGGTGGAAAGTTGGATGGCAATATATCTCGGAATGGCTATGGAAATGCCATAATAGGTAGATATGGTGGCTGTTTTGAGGAAGGTATATGGTAGGTGTATGATACCGGCGAAAGGTGCGCGGTATTAGAGAGGCTAGAAAAGGTGGAAGGGTGAGAGTGCGCATAATCCATGGACTCAACATTAGTCATAAAGAACTCATATACTAATTGCAAAAATCTACAAGTTATCAAAGCAAAGTATTACGCGCATGCTCCTAGGGGGATAGATTGGTAGGAAAAGACCATTGCTCGTCGCCGACCGCCACTCATAAGGAAGGCAATCAAAAAATAAATCATGCTCCGACTTCATCACATAACGGTTCACCATATGTGCATTCTACGGGAATCACAAACTTCAACACAAGTATTTCTCAAATTCACAACTACTCAACTAGCATGCCTCTAATATCACCATCTCCATATCTCAAAACAATTATCAAGTATCAAACTTCTCATAGTATTCAACACACTCATAAGAGAATTTTATTATTCTTGAATACCTAGCATATTAGGATTTTAAGCAAATTACCATGCTATTTAAGACTCTCAAAATAATCTAAGTGAAGCATGAGAGTTCATCTATTTCTTCAAAATAAAACTACCACCATGCTCTAAAAGATATAAGTGAAGCACTAGAGCAACAACAAACTACTCCGAAAGATATAAGTGAAGATCAATGAGTAGTCGAATAATTATGCAATTATGTGAAGACTCTCTAACATTTAATAATTTCATATCTTGGTATTTTATTCAAACAGCAAGAAAAACTAAATAAAATAACATTCTAAGAATGGCAAACATCATGTGAAGAAGCAACAAATTAGGATCAACGGATACTAACCGATAGTTGTTGAAGAAGAAAGGTGGGATAACAACCGGGGCATCCCCAAGCTTAGACGCTTGAGACTTCTTGAAATATTATCTTGGGATGCCTTGGGAATCCCCAATCTTGAGCTTTTGTGTCTCCTTAATTCCTCTCATATCACGGTCTGCCTAAATCTCAAAAGCTTCATCCACACAAAACTCAACAAGGACTCGTGAGATAAGTTAGTATAACACATTGCAAAGACCTTATCATACTTTACTGTAGAAAATCACAAAAAATATTATTCAACATTGCATACTAAATTCCTCTAAATATTTAATAGTCCTATCCTCAAATAGAATCATTAAAGAAACAAACATATGCAAACAATGCAAGCATAACAGCAATCTGCCTAAACAGGACAGTCTGTAAAGAATGCAGCTAGATCCATACTTCCCAACTCCAAAAATTATGAAAGAAAATTCCCACCATAGTAAATTATCAGATCTTAATATGCAAAAGTTTTCAACATTTATCACATTCTGACTTTTCTAGGGAATTATTGCAACAACGGTAAACTTTCTGTTTTCAAACGGCAACATGAAGACTTGTAAAATGGGCATTGTAAAGGTTATCAATGCCACTTTTATGGAAATAAAAGATGCAAAACATTGTTCTAAATAACAGCAAGAAAATCCTAACAAAATAAATTGACGCTCCAAGCAAAACACATATCATGTGGCGAATAAAAATATAGCTCCAAGTAAAGTTACCGATGAACGAAGACGAAAGAGGGGATGCCTTCCGGGGCATCCCCAAGCTTAGGCTCTTGCCTATCCTTGAATATTACCTTGGGGTGCCTTGGGCATCCCCAAGATTAGGCTGTTTCCACTCCTTATTCCATAGTCCATCGAATCCTTACCCAAAACTTGAAAACTTCACAACACAAAACTTAACAGAAAACTCGTAAGCCCCGTTAGTATAAGAAAATAAATCACCACTTCAACGTACTGTAATGAACTCATTATTTATTTATATTGGTGTTAAACCTACTGTATTCCAACCTCTCTATGGTTTATAAACTATTTTACTAGCCATAGATTCATCAAAATAAGTAAACAACACATGAAAAATAGAATCTGTCAAAAACAGAACAGTCTGTAGTAATCTGGATCAAACGTATACTTATGGAACTCATAAAATTCTCAAATAAATTTATGGACCTGAGTAATTTTTCTATTAATCATCTTCAAAAATAATTAACTAAATAGCACTCTCCAAATAAAAATGGCAGCAATTCTGGTGAGCGCTAAAGTTTCTGTTTTTTACAGCATGATCAACAAGACTTTCCCCAAGTCTTCCCAAAGGTTCTACTTGGCACAAACACTAATTAAAAGCATAAAACCACATATAAACGGAGGCTAGATGAATTATTTATTAATAAATAGGAACAAAAAGCAAGGAGCACAAATAAAATTGGGTTGCCTCCCAACAAGCGCTATCATTCAACGCCCCTAGCTAGGCATGATGATTTTAATGATGCTCACATAAAAGATAAGAATTGAAACATAAAGAGAGCATCATGAAGAATATTACTAGAACATTTAAATCTAACCCACTTCATATGCATAGGGATTTTGTGAGCAAACAACTTATGGGAACAAGAATCAACTTGCATAGGAAGGTAAAACAAGCATGACTTCAAAATTTTAAGCACATAGAGAGGAAACTTGATATTATTGCAATACCTACAAGAATATATTCCTCCCTCATAATAATTTTCAGTAGCATCATGAATAAATTCAAAAATATAACCAGAACCTAAAGCATTCTTTTCATGATCTACAAGCATAGAAAATTTACTACTGTCCACATAAGCAAAATTCTTCTCATGAATAATAGTGGGAGCAAACTCAACAAAATAACTATCATGTGATTGAAAATTAAGATCAAGATGACAAGTTTCATGGTTATCATTATTCTTTAAAGCATATATGTCATCACAATAATCATCATAGATAGGAGGCATGCTTTCATCATAATAAATTTGCTCATCAAAACTTGGGGGATAAAAAATATCATCTTCATCAAACATAGCTTCCCCAATCTTGTGGCTTTGCATATCCTTAGCATCATTGATATTCAAGGAATTCATACTAACAACATTGCAATCATGCTCATCATTCAAATATTTAGTGCCAAACATTTTATAGATTCCTTCTTCTAGCACTTGAGCACAATTATCCTTTCCATCATACTCATGAAAGATATTAAAAAGGTGAAGCGTACGAGACAAACTCAATTCCATTTTTATAGTTTTCTTTTATAAGCTAAACTAGTGATAAAACAAGAAACAAAAATACTCGATTGCAAGATCTAAAGATATACCTTCAAGCACTCACCTCCCCGGCAACGGCGACAGAAAAGAGCTTGATGTCTACTACACAACCTTCTTCTTGTAGACGTTGTTGGGCCTCCAAGTGCAGAGGTTTGTAGGACAGTAGCACATTTCCCTCAAGTGGATGACCTAAGGTTTATCAATCCGTAGGAGGCGTAGGATGAAGATGGTCTCTCTCAAGCAACCCTGCAACCAAATAACAAAGAGTCTCTTGTGTCCCCAACACACCCAATACAATGCTAAATTGTATAGGTGCACTAGTTCGGTGAAAGTGATCGTAAACGGTATTGTAATGCGTATTTGTAATCTGAAATTATAAAAACAGCAAGGTAACTAATGATAAAAGTGATCGTAAACGGTATTGTAATGCGTTGAAACAAGGCCTAGGGTTCATACTTTCGCTAGTGTAAGTTCCATCAACAATAATAACATAGTTGGATCATATAACTATCCCTCAACATGCAACAAAGAGTCAATCCAAAGTCACTAATAGCGGAGAATGAACGAAGAGATTATGGTAGGGTACGAAACCACCTCAAAGTTACTGAGGGAGTCCTGGATTAGGGTGTCTCCGGACAGCCGGACTATCTCCATTGGCTGGACTGTTAGACTATGAAGATACAAGATTGAAGACTTCGTCTCGTGTCTGGATGGGACTCTACTTGGCGTGGAAGGCAAGCTAGGCAATACGTATATGGATATCTCCTCCTTCGTAACCGACCTTGTGTAACCCTAACCCTCTCCGGTGTCTATATAAACCGAAGGGTTTTAGTCCGTAGGACAACAATCACAACATACAATCATACCATAGGCTAGCTTCTAGGGTTTAGCCTCTCTGATCTCGTGGTAGATCTACTGTTGTACTACACATATCTTCAATATCAATCAAGCAGGACGTAGGGTTTTACCTCCATCAAGAGGGCCCGAACATGGGTAAACATCATGTCCCTTGCCTCCTGTTACCATCCGGCCTAGACGCACAGTTCGGGACCCCCTACTCGAGATCCGCCGGTTTTGACACCGACATTGGTGCTTTCATTGAGGGTTCCTCTGTGTCGTCGCCGTTAGGCTTGATGGCTCCTTGTAACATCCCAAAATTCTAAATTTTGGAATGTTATAATAAATAGATAGATTTGATTGATTGTTCGATTGATTGTCTGAAAGTGAGTGAATTCGGAACTTTTTGAAAGTTAAATGAGAGGGAATAAAAGGACTTTCCCAAACTTTCATATTTGCTTTCTGATCTCCGTGAATTCAAATACTTTTCATCACAAAACCCTGGAGAGAAGATGACATGACTTCTTCCATTATTTAAATGACAAAGGGTTGTTGAAAGTATTTGAATTTCATTTGAAAGTATTCAAATTCAGAAACTTTAAGCAACTCAATGATTTTCACGAGAGAAGATAAAATGACTTCTTCAAATTATATGAAATATGAGTTGGGAGTTTCAAAGGATCAATTTCAAAGTCCTTTTTGATATTATTTTTCAATTGGGAGTTATTTGAGTTTTATTCAAATTATTTTTCTCCAAAAACAAAATACATGGAAAATAGTGTAACATGATTCCCTACAATAGAAAATTGGAGAAAAATTAATTTGAAATCATTTTGGTATTTTAAAAATGATTTTTGTTAGATTTAATAGACCAGTAGCACTCTTTGATTTATCTGAATTTGTGTGTATTTTATTTGGTGCTACAAAAATGTTCACGTTGGAGGAAATCTTTTTCTGAAAATTTTGATATATTATAGGCCTATATAATATTTTTTTAGTTATTTTGTTTTTATTATTTTAGTTCTCTAAAAAAAGTTTATTAAAAAAAAGAGCTTCCCTCCGCCGAACTGGGCCGGCCCAGCTCCTGCCAGGCCACGGCCCAGCCCAGCGCGCCCGTCCCCGAGCTCCCGAACGGGAATCCTGCCGCTGCACGACTCGCCGGCCACCGCCGTGGCTGAGTCGGCCTCCTCGCGCCGCGTTTGCCCCTGCCGCACGCCTCCCGAGGCCGCCCTTCCGTAAATAGCGCCCCGTGCCCTCTCCTCCTCACCGCTTGCGCCGCCTCGCCTCGCCCGCAACTCGCGCCGCCGCCGGAGATTCGCCGCCGCTACCGCAGTGCCTCGCCGCGCCACCATCGCTGCTGCTGCACAGCGCGCCGCCCGTGCCGCCGCACCCTTTTCCCGCGCATCGCCGCCACCGCCCCACGCCGCCCTGCCTTGCCACGCTCGCCGGAACCGCTCGCGCCGCCTCGCCTCGCTGCTGCCGGAGTTGACCGCCGATGCCGCTTCAATCCACCGCCGACCCGCCTGAACCGGTAGGAACCGCCCGGTTCGCCGGTTTGTTTTAGGGTTTCGGTTTTCGTTTTGAAAAAAAAACAGTTTAGTTTTTTTAGTTAGATCTATTTAGAGAACGTTCTCTGTTTAGAACTAATTAGTGAACGTTCATTATTTAGTCTTTTCTTTTTCTATTAATATTAGCCAAGGACCCATATGTAATTAGTTTCTTCATAGTTTAGTCCCTGATCTTCAATCTATCATTACTTTTTCACATTAGTCCAAATCCAACGAAACCAATGCTCACGTCTTTGTTACGATCTCCTCTACCCAGTAATCCAACTCAAACATGGTTTTGAAAAGTTTAAAATTTAAATTAGATCAGATTTGAATTCAAACTTCGTTTGATCATAACTTGAGTTTCGTAGCTCCGTTTGAGTTGATTCTTTTTGCAAATCGAAGCTCTTGACCTAAACATTCTAATAAGGCCAAATTCACATAATTTTGGTACTGTTAGAAATTGTTTTATGTTGCAAGAGTTATTTTCTTGGTTTTGAAGTTTTCCGAATCATCTTCTTCGTTCTTTCTGATCTTTTGAGTGATTGCTTATGTGTGGTTACTATTGTTTGCTTACGATAGATTGACCGGAGTGTGACGAGTAGATCTATCAAGAGATTTGAGTGCGAATCATCTTCATCGACATTGCAGGCAAGTTCACACTTTGATCACACCTCTTTCATACCCAGTTTTTATTGCATTAGATCAAACCTCCAACATTGCATGATTAGGATCTAATTAAATTGTGGGATGGGAAGTAGTTGATGAGGTAGGAACCTATTACCCTGCATTCAAACCTTGGGAGTTACTATCACGTTATGCTTATATTGCCATGCTATGCTCGTAGACGTGGATTGGGTTTGAGAGTATTTCATGACAGATGTGAGATTGTTAATTAATGGTTTACTTAAGGTGGCAACTTAAACACACATCTGGGTGGATTGAGGCACCTGGTTATTCTAGGATTGCCTGTCTAGGCACCTGGGTTTCCAGGACTTGCCTGTTTTCTTTTGGACTGCCACCCAGGCTCAAAGGGATCATAAGACTATTCATACTAGAAACTTCCGTGTGCAGCCACAAGCTATTATGGGCTCTAGCATAGTTGACTAAGTCGTGCGAACTCTTACGGTGGTAGACTAGCAGATGTAGGGGATGTAGGTGGTACGGTCTACCCGATCGTAAGGTGCTAGCGCTTCTGAAAGACTATGTCTCGGTCATCCGTCTTCTCAAACACCATGTAGTGCGAGAAAACAAATGGAGGCGATCGAGTCTTGTGGGGAAAAGTGCACAAACCTCTGCAGAGTGTATAAACTAATCATGATTAGCCGTGTCCCTGGTTATGGACATCTTGAGTATCTAGTTCTTGGATTATCCTGTTGATCTCATCACGTTACTTTAAATGAATATTGTTGGGTTTAATGATGTTACTTAATTGGGATTGAGAATGCTGTCAACCATTCTCAATGTTCAACAACCACCATGATAGTTAAATAAAATTTATTCCTTTGCAGTAGGGAAAAATTGGCTTTTTGCAAAAACCTTATAACCATAGAGCTTTTCCACCAGCCAAATATGCATGTAGTGATAGCCTTTATTCGTCATTCTCTATGGTGTGAATTTGCCAGTACATTCAATGTACTGACCCTCTGTGGCTGCAACGTCTCATGTTGCAGGATTTCTTACGACGAGTAAGTGATACGTTAGGGTTACGATTTCTACACTCAACTTTGCCGTTGGTGTTGATGGGAATCCACAACCTTGTTGCTTCCGCTATATGGATTGAGGTAATAGTATTTACGTTACTTTATACATGTGATTTACCTCTGTTATAAATCCTCGAGTATTGTGTGTGTCAGCATACCGATCCAGGGATGACACTTAAGCACAGAGACTTGATCCATTCGGGTCGGGTCGCTACACTCCTACTATCATCAATAGCGATGCAGTCCAGGGTGAGATTTTTCTCCCCGGACAGATCTTCGTATTCGGCGGCTTTGCACTACGGGCTAATTCGCTTGGCCATCTGGAGCAGATTGAAAGCTACGCCCCTGGCCATCAGGTCAGATTTGGAAGTTTGAATTACACGACCAACATCCGTGGGGACTTGATCTTCGACGGATTCGAGCCACAGCCGGGCGCGCCGCACTGTCGCGATGGGTATGACCTAGCTCTGCCACCGGATGGTACCCCAGAGGCCGCGCCCGCATCAGCTCCGACCCTTAGCTCGGAGCCAACTACGCCAATCGAGGATGGGTGGCTAGACACCGCCTTAGGGGCTGCAGTCTCGACGGCGATCGAGCCAAACACCATCATAATCCTATGCGCAACCCGTGACTCCAAGGTGCCGGACTCTCTTCCGGACCCCGAACCATCCGCGCCCCTGCCAATCAAATCTGATTGGGCGCTGATCATGGAATTCACCGCCGCGGATATCTTTCAGCACTTGCCCTCGGCGACATTCTGAATACACAAAGGTCTCTCTCTTTGTCAGGAGAGCCCCGGCTGGATTATGGCCAACAGGATTGGGATGCGGACAACAAAGAAATTCGACGCCCACCCACCACCCATTTAACAGCCATTGTCAATGACTCAACCGACATGCTCGACTTCGACTCTGCAGACATCGACGGTATGGACAACGATGCGGGAGGCGAAGAGGAACCACCGCCCACAGGGCGCTGGACGTCCACTTCATCATATGACGTATACATGGTGGACACACCAAAAGAAGACGACGACGAGGAACGGAAGGACGCACCGAAGGCTTGTTCCCTCGAGAAGCAGTCAAAGCGGCGGCGCAAGCGCCGCCCCAGATCCCGCGTCGCCAGAAATAACGATCAGACAGACCCAGCATTGGAGCAGGGCGAACCACTGCCGGACCACGGCAATACGGAGAATCAAACCGAACAAACCAATTCTGTCAAAGATAATAGTCCGAACGACCCAATGCCGGGCAGGCACCCGGAGCAGCAGAATGCCCGTCAAGGGCTTGTTGCCACCACGAGGAGTCTGAAAAAGCAGAAGCAAAGGCTCAAGGCTACGCATGACACACTCCAAATAAGATGGAGTAAAGTACTCAACACAACAGTGAAGTACGGCGACAATCGCCCCACCAAGAGCTACCCAAAGTGGAAGTTGCTACCTGAGTTCGATGAGGAGGCCTCAGACCCCTCACAACCAAAAATCAAAACAGCCACCTGGCCGGATAGATGACCTCACGGCCAACATAGAGCGGCAAACAATGCCACTCACAAGACAATACGCGATTCACACGAGGGATTGCACCAAAAGGACAACGCAACCAGATCCATCTATGGACCACACAAGCATGCCCCAGCATACGATATAACACAACAAACATCCGAACAACGCGACACACCCAGATACAGGGGTGCCGCACACCCCCTATGTTTCACTGATGAGGTGCTGGATCATGAATCTCCAAAGGGATTCAAACCTGTAAACATAGAGGCATACGACGAAACAACAGACCCTGGGGTCTGGATCGAGGACTATATCCTCCACATCCATATGGCTCGAGGAGATGATCTCCATGCCATCAAGTACTTACCACTCAAACTCAAAGGGCCAGCTCGTCACTGGCTTAAAGGCCTCCCCGAAAACTCCATTGGAAGCTGGGCAGAGCTCGAAGACGCTTTTCGGGAAAACTTTCAAGGGACTTATGTCCGACCTCAGGACGCGGATGATTTGAGCCATATAACTCAACAGCCTGGAGAGTCAGCCCGAAAGCTTTGGAACAGGTTTCTTACTAAAAAGAACCAAATTGTCGAATGTCCAGACGCCGAAGCCTTGGCAGCTTTTAAGCACAACGTCCGTGACGAATGGCTTGCCCGACACCTCGGCCAAGAAAAACCGAGAATAATGGCAGCATTAACAAGCCTCATGACCCGCTTTTGCGCGGGTGAGGACAGCTGGCTAGCCCGATGCAGCACCAGCGACCCCAGTACATCTGAAGTTAGAGATGAAAACGGGAAATCACGGTGCAACAGCAATAACAAACGCCGGAATAAAGGAGACCGCACGAAGAGCATGACAGTAAACGCTAGATTCAAAAGCTCTCGGCCAGGTCAGCAAAAGCCGCCCTCTAAAGGCGCCAGAGATGAACTGTCCAGCCTAAACAAAATTCTGGACCAAATATGTCAGGTCCATAGCACCCCTGGCAAACCAGGCAATCATACCCACAGAGAATGTTGGCTCTTCAAGCAGTCCGGCAAGCTCAACGCCGTACACAAAGGGGAGGATACACCAAGCGAAGAAGAGGATGAGCCTCTCAAGGAAGACACTGGGGAACAAAGAAATTTCCACCAGAAGTCCAAACAGTAAACGTGTTACACGTGATCAATGGAAGAAACAAAACGGCACTCCCAGAAAAATACGCCCGAAGGCCTATCACCGCGGAGTCCTGCCACTGGTCGTCTCAACCGATCACTTTCGACCATCGTGATTACTCAGCAAGTATCCGGCATGCAGAATGGGCTGCCCTGGTATTAGACCCAATAATTGACGGATACCACTTCACACGAGTCCTGATGGACGGTGGCAGCAGTCTAAACCTGATATACCAGGATACAATCCGCGAAATGGGGATAGACCCAACAAAAATTTACCATAGCAATATTACCTTTAAAGGAGTAACGCCAGGCCCAGGGGCTCATTGTACGGGCTCCCTGCTACTAAAAGTTATATTCGGCTTCCCCAATAACTTCCATAGCGAACATATAACCTTCCACATCGCTCTGTTCCAAAGTGGCTATCAAGCACTACTCGGACGCGAAGCTTTCGCTCGCTTTAATGCAATACCACACTACGCTTCCCTCACACTCAAGATGCCCGGTCCATGTGGCATCATTAGAGTGAACGAAAGTATTAAGCGGTCTTTGCGCGCGGAAGAGCGTGCGGTTGCCATGGCAGCCGCACACTAAAAACGGCCTCACCAACTAAAGCATTTAGCAGGTCGTCATGACCTCGGACACGGTTAGACGAGTCCGGCGCAGCTATATGCAATTTATACCGGATCAGTGATCACACCCCTATTACAAATACAAGGGGCTCAACGTGCGCAGAATGGCAATTCTTACTCACCTTGAATTATACATGGTTTTTTTTAAAACTATCTTTTCGCACGACAGCTTTTTCACCTAAGCTCCTCTCTTTTACAGATAATCATCGTGCTACACCCGTCCAGGATATGGCACAACGGAGACACAGGCACAAACGTGCAACAGGGACCCGCTCCAAGGATTCTTTTTAGATTAAGACCCTGCGTAAACCTTTTTTACTGTTTCTTGTTGATACATATCCATCGATTTCTCAGCACAATTGAGAAGGATGCTGATGTCTTGGCATGTGGCCATGTTAGAATAATGCACGTACCTGGACACAAGGGGCTTCTTACAAACGGCACTATTTCGGCCCGGTTTATACCATAAAGACCGAATACCTTAGGGAGTGTTCGGCGTCGCGAGTTTGGCCTTATATGCATCAGCTCCGAATCACTGTCTTTGGTCAAATGTTGGGTTTGCCCGGCTCCTGTGTTTTGGTGCCTTACGTTCCGCTTTACCGGCTAAGGTAGCACTAGGAGAACTACTGCGATTGTGCCCTGGTTCATCCGGACAAGCACCTCAGTAGAGAAAGCCGAAAACTGACTATCATGATATAGCGTGAGACTGGTCAACCACTCGATGACCTATCGGAATGTTAGAATTCCTCCGCCTTAACGAAGGGCCATTTTCCGGCCAGGCATGTACGCACCCCGTGATCGGGAGAGTGCGGATCCATCAGGGCTATCTAGTAGCCCCACTGTCAAACTCCTATGGCTAAGTGAAAGTGTTAAAGCATTATAGTCCGGTTGCCTCGCTCGCTGCGCTATCACCTCCTTATTAGGACCAAGACGTTGGGTTAAGTGTGAACATGTGTTTTTTGCGAGAACCTCCGCATTATATGTGTGGGGGTTGAAGCCGACGGCTGCAATCTTTCAGGTTATACACATGTATACATAAACGGCCGCACAGGAGGCATCATACTACTTTCAGGAAAAAGTATAAACATAGCCTTATAAAAACTTCATAAAAGCATTATGTTTACAATGAGAATACATATCACTCAACATAATATTCTTCGAGCACTAGGCCTCTATCAAACGAGCACCCTCAAGAACCTCCTCGAAATAATGCTCGGCTGCCACTCGGCCTATGGCTGAACCCTGCGCCGTGACTACAGAAGCGTCCATCTCCACCCAGTATGCTTTAACACGGGCAAGGGCCATCCGCGAGCCTTCTATGCACGCCGACCTCTTCATCGCATTAATGCGCATCACCGCACCAAGGAACTGCTGCACTAAGCTGAAATAGCTATCCGGCTTTTGCTTCTCCGGCCACAGCTGATCCACAACAGCACTCATGGCGAGTCCGGACAACCTATTCAGTTCGGCCCATTCGGCTAGCTGGTCAGTCAAAGAAAGCGGACGCTCTGGAGCATTGAACTGCGACCAGAATAGCTTGTCCACTTCACGATCTTTCTGACCTTGGAAGTACTTGGCAGCACTCGCCGCCAAATCCATATACGCATCTGCCGAACTCCACAGCAGATTCAGAGGGGCATACCATGGATCTCCAAACTTCCTTCGTAACATGAAGGGTTTCCCAGCCGCAATATCCCCAGCTTCCCGCAGCTCCTCCTTCTTCGCTCTCATAGTAGAACGGCTGTCCTTCTCCGCTGCCGTGGCCTTCTCAAGGTCCGCTGCCTTTGCTCGGTTTTCCTTTTCAAGGACCCAACAACGGTCGGCAGTGTCTTTTAATTCCACGGCCATCTTGGCCATCTTCTCTTGGCTCTCGCAATGTGCAGCCTTCTCGGCCTTCAACTCTTCGGCCGCCTTCAAAGCAGCGACATTACTAATCCTCGCTTGTTCCTTGGCTCGGGCAAGTTCTGCCCACAAGGCTTCCACGGAGGCAGCTCCATCTGCAGTCACAACATATTAAAGATACTGGCATCGTGCTGCTCTTACTATGTGGCGTTCACCAGATAATAACACTTACCCTGTGCCTCGTCGAGCCTCTAGTTAACAAGCTCGAGGTCGGCGTCTGCCGCATTCAGTTGCCGTTTTAATTTGGCAAACTCACTAGTCCGGCTAGCCACCGGAGCCTCCACCACCTGCACATAAGGGCAGTCTGGTTATTGCCTGAGAATATGATCCTCTGTTCGCCGCCATTCTCGACGGCAACCAGAGTCTCAGGGGCTACTATCTACACAGGGCACACCTAACACGTGCAGTACTATCACATATTATCTTACGTACCTCAAAGCCTGTCAGTAGACTCATAAAGGCTTCATGTAATCCACTTTCGGTGGACGAGATTCTCTCCATCACCGTACCCATCAGCACACGGTGTTCTTCTGAGATGGTCGCTCGCCCCACCAACTCCCTCAGAACATCCGACCGCACATCAGACGGTGCCGGACTCTTTTGTCTGCTCTCCTCGGGAGCTGGACGCTGGGGACTTCGGGGGTCTATGGGATTATCTTCTGGCCTCACCGGATTCGGAGAGGCCCTCCGTGACGACACTTCGGGGTCGCCTGCTTCTGGAGCGGAAGAGCCCGGGGGAGGCGTTTCGCTCTCCATCATCTCTGGAAGAATATCCCTCGAAGACGAGCTCATCTGAGAGGGGCTAAGGCCCGAACTGCAAGATATATGCGGTGGTTATTTTCTCAGAAGAAAGATAGCATACCTTAAAATATTTTGGGATCACTTACGACTCGTTGGAGGGCAGATCCCCCCGCGGACTGTGTGCGGCAGGAGCACCCCCAAGGCGGGACTTTCTGTGCGAGATTTCTTCTCCCATTTGGAGGCTTCGGCTTCCGGATCCTCGAAAGCAGTCCTTTTCCTCCCCCGGTTGTCCTCCTTCATGGAGATGCTCATTCCCTCGGTTGGAACGAGTAGCGACGGGGGCCCGCGTCCGCTCGTATTATCCCCCCCAGTATCTTCCTTCGAGGGCTCCGGGCAAGGTGCGATCTCGAGCATCTTTTCCAATACCGGATTTTCCAAACCCTCAGGGAGGGGGGCTGAGGGAGTCCTGGATTAGGAGGTGTCCGGTGCGCGCCTTGTGTTCACCTCCGCTTTCGGACCAGGCTTTGGAGCCTGGCTGGTGGAGGCGCGATTGGCAACCCCTCCGGATATAGTCCGGCGAGGTCTCTTCGTCCTGAAGAGAGCACGGGCGTTAATATGCCTTGAAGGAATAGCACCTGGGAAAAAGATGGCGCGCTATACCTTTGCGTTGGCGTCTCAGTCCGGACCGCACTTCTTTTCAGCCTACGGGGCCTTGCCGCCCCTCATTGGCTAGTCGCCGCAGGCTCGGCCTCCCGCCTCAAGGACCTCCCCTTCAAAACACGATTGTCATACGGCAATCGAAAACACGCGAGGATATATCCCTTTTCAAAGTGCTGGGACTTCGGTCTCAATTACTTGTGAGGCTGGGAGTAGCCCTGGGTAATCGGCCGTAATGGCCACCAAGGCGTTGTCCCTGCTCAATTGATGAAACACCCCATCAATCAACTCCACAGATAAGTCCGGATCCTCTTGAGAGGCCGGGTCGAGGGACCGTCCCGGATCCTCGGTTTGCGGGGGAGGGCTGTTTATTTCTTTAATAGCCTGGCGCAGTTCCTACGTGGAAGTCGTTAGACTGAATATTTAACAATGGGAATATAACATGGATGGGCAAGTAAAAGTGTCCACTTACCCAACTTGGGGGATTGTACATAGAAAATCCACCCTGTGGGTTGACGCGGAGAAATTCCTCCTCTTACAAAGCGGACAAGATCTTTATTAGAGCGGCAGCCAAATCCGGCCCCTTATGGCCGTGGCGGGTGGCGTCGTCCTCCCCGTTGAAGTCCCACATGGGGTGGCCTCTATACTGGAGCGGCTGCACCCCTCGCATGATGCATACGGCCATGACCCCGATCATGGTCAGTCCAAAATGAGCTAACAATCTTATCCGGCCCATCAGGTAAAGAACGTCCTTGTCGCTTTCCCTCTGAGGGCTCCGTGGACGCCAGCTTAGGCGCTTCTTTAGGGGAGCACTGTCGAACTCAGGGAGGCCGATCCGGACAGGATCCGGCAGCGGGACGTCCTCTATATAAAACCATTCTGAAGGCCAGTCCTCGGACGCCTTCTATGGGGTTCCAGATAGATATCCGGTCCCGGCGATGCGCCACACTTCGGCTCCGCCCACTTGATATATTGACCCCTTCTGAGAACGGGGCACAAGGCAGAATAGCCTTTTCCACAGCGTGAAATGAGCCTCGCAGCCCAAAAACAGCTCGCAAAGGGCTACGAAGCCCGCGATATGCAATATGGAGGCAGGCGTAAGGTTGTGCAGCTGGATGCCATAGAACTCCAGGAGCCCCCGAAGAAACGGATGAATTGGAAATCCGAGCCCTCTTACTAAGTAAGGGACAAGGCATACCCGCTCTCCTTTGGAGGGATTGGGGGCGCTCTCCCCTTGCTCTCCGCCATTATAGGTGGCAAGTCCGGCTCGAACCGGGACCATATAGGCCAGGGGGAGAAATCCCTTGGTCTGGAGCGTTGCTAGCTTGCTGTGCGGGATGGAGCATCTCTCCCAATCTCCAGGCTGAGGGCTGGAAGGGCGAGAGGAGGAGCTGCGGCAGCCGGCCATGATAGAATGGACCTCTGTCGGATGCACTCTGATGAATACTCGTGGAGGGGAGAAGGTGTGGTTTGGATCTAAATCCTCGTCCCCTTAAATAAGCGGCTCATTCACGCGGCTAGGGGTGTAAATATAAGAACACCCTAACTTTTGTATTCGTTTGACACGTGGAAGACGACCATTATTGGGCGTAGAAGCCAAGGAGTGCTACATTTACAAGAAACCGAACATTATTCGATAGGTACACGGAAATTGGAGGAGAACCCGCCTTGCAATGTCGAAGAAAATCTATGCGCCGGACTCGTTGTCATTGAAGCCTGGTTCGGGGGCTACTGAGGGAGTCTTGGATTAGGGGGTGTCCGGATAGCCGGACTATACCTTCGGCCGGACTCCTGGACTATGAAGATACAAGATTGAAGACTTCGTCCCGTGTCCGGAAGGGACTTTCCTTGGTGTGGAAGGCAAGCTTGGCGATACGGATATGTAGATCTCCTACCATCGTAACCGACTCTGTGTAACCCTAGCCCTCTCCGGTGTCTATATAAACCGGAGGGTTTTAGTCCGTAGGAAGAACAATCAGACCATAGGCTAGCTTCTAGGGTTTAGCCTCTCTGATCTCGTGGTAGATCTACTCTTGTACTACCCATATCATCAATATTAATCAAGCAGGACGTAGGGTTTTACCTCCATCAAGAGGGCCCGAACCTGGGTAAAACATTGTGTCCCCTGCCTCCTGTTACCATCCGCCTAGACGCACAGTTCGGGACCCCCTACCTAAGATCCGCCAGTTTTGACACCGACAGGGGCCAAACACCGAATCATCTTCGCCTTTGTTAGCCAGTCCTGGTCAAAAAGCAAACTCTCAGAAATAACTGCGAATAAAAGACAGTGTGTTCGGCCAGAGGATTTCTTACTTGTTCGGCTGCGCGGTTACTGCTCAGGCCCACGTCCTCGGTAATATCCGGACACTCCACTTGAGATACGAAGAATGACGTGTACATCTCCTCGTGCGTCAGGCCGAGGAAACTTTGAATGGCACGCGGTCCCTCTGGGTTGAATTCCCACAAGCGAAGGGGCCGGCGTTTGCAAGGCTGGACTTGACGAACCAGCATAACTTGTATTACCACAACCAAATTAAAATCTCCCTCGAAGAGATCTCGAATGCAGCTTTGCAGTATAGGCACGTCCTTGGCTGGACCCCAGCTCAGGCCTCTGCTAACCCATGACATTAGTTGTGGTGGGGGGCCCGAGCGGAAAGCGGGGGCAGCCGCCCACTTGGCACTTCGGGGAGCCGTGACGTAAAACCACTCCCGTTGCCATAATTCGGACACCTTTGGAAAGGAACCTTCCGGCCATGGAGGTCCTGCCATCTTGCCTATTGATGCACCTCCGCACGCTGCCTGTTGCCCCTCGATCATCTTCGGCTTTACTTCAAAGGTCTTGAGCCACAGGCCGAAGTGAGGGGTAACGCGGAGGAAGGCCTCACACACGACAATAAACGCCGAGATCTGGAGAAAGGAGTCCGGAGCTAGATCGTGAAAATCTAGCCCGTAATAGAACATCAAACCCGTGAAGAAAGGATCTAGAGTGAGGCCTAGACCTCGAAGGAAGTGGGAGACGAACACAACATTCTCATTGGGCTCGGGAGTAGGGACGACCTGCCCTCGAGCAGGCAGCCGATGCGAAACCTCGACGGTCAGGTATCTGGCCTCCCTCTACTTCTTAATGTCCTCTTCCATAATGGAGGAGGGCATCCATCGGCCTTGAAGGCTGGATCCGGACATGATTGAAGATCCGGAGCACCTAACCTGGGATTTGGGTGTTAGAACTCGAGGCGGAGGAAGGGTTCGATTGAGCACGAGAGAGAAAAAGAAAAAACCTCATCCCTTTATAAAGAGGGTGAATATCAAGCATCCTTTCCGTAGCCGTTTAGGACTTGCCTATAATCTAGGAGTCCTAGACACGGTTGGGTTACCCACGACTGCATTAATGAGAATCCCGTAATTGGGGGAACACGATCTCTGCTTCGGCAAGACGTGTCACGAAACCGCCTCGTGTTATGTGTGGAGCTGGTTAAAAGAAACGCTTCATATAATCACCGGGCCGTGACGTAACGTCATGCTACCAAAACAAGCCAGCAAATTAGATCTGCGAAAACGTTGTTCTCTCTGTGGTGGAATGTGGAATTTATTTTGGAGGGTCGGACAGTATCCTCGTATTCAACTTCTTCCGTCATGAATTCAGAGAAGGAACCCGCCTTGCAATGCAGAAGAGAATACTGCGCGCCGGACTCGTCGTCATTGAAGCCTGGTTTAGGGGCTACTGTGGGAGTCCTTGATTAGGGGGTCTCCGGACAGCCGGACTATCTCCATTGGTCGGACTGTTATACTATGAAGATACAAGATTGAAGACTTCATCTCGTGTCCGGATGGGACTCTACTTGGCGTGGAAGGCAAGCTAGGAAATACGTATATGGATATCTCCTCCTTTGTAACTGACCTTGTGTAACCCTAACTGTCAGTGTCAAAACCGGCGGATCTCAGGTAGGGGGTCCCGAACTGTGCGTCTAGGCCGGATGGTAACAGGAAGCAGGGAACACGATGTTTTACCCAGGTTCGGGCCCTCTTAATGGAGGTAAAACCCTACATCCTACTTGATTAATATTGATGATACGGGTAGTACAAGAGTAGATCTACCACGGGATCAAGGAGGCTAAACCCTAGAAGCTAGCCTATGGTATGATTGTTGTATATGAAGTTGATTGCCTACGGACTACAACCCTCCGATTTATATAGACACCGGATAGGGTTAGGGTTACATATAGTCGGTTATAATGGTAGGAGATCTTGAATACCCGCATCGCCAAGCTTGCCTTCCACGCCAAGGAAATTCCCATCCATACATGGGACGAAGTCTTCAATCTTGTATCTTCATAGTCCTGGAGTCCGGCTGAAGGTATAGTCCGGCTACCCGAACACCCCCTAATCCAGGACTCCCTCAGTAGCCCCTGAACCAGGCTTCAATGACGATGAGTCCGGCGCGCAAATTGTCTTCGGCATTGCAAGGCGGGTTCCTCCTCCAAGTCCTTCATAGAAGATCATAAACACCAAGAGTAGTGTCCGACTCTGCAAATTAAGCTTCCACGTATTGCCATAGAGAATATTAACACAAATCAAATCTGTTGACGTATTCCGCAGTGCGTCATCACACTACAGCCAAGTCCTTTACTCGAATCGATTTCACCTTTCCACCTCAGCGTGTTTTTGTGAGGCAGTTTCCTTGGCACGTGTTGTCAAAGCAGAGATCGTGTGCCCCCCTTTTACGGGATTCTCATCAATACGGACATGGGTAACCCAATCGTGCCCATTAGCATGTTTTCTGGATTAAAGGTGAGTCCCAAACGGTTATGGGGAGGGCTCCTGGTATTCAACCTCTTATAAAGAGACCAGGGCCTTACTCCTTTTTTCAATCTCAAGCGAGTTCGCCCGTCGCCTCGAGTTCCAACACCCTAGGCTCCAGATTCCAGGCGCTTCAGACCTTCGACAATGTCCGGTTCTGACCTTCAAGGCCGATGGATGCCCTCCTCCATCACGGAGGAGGACGTGCTAAAGTTGAGAGAGGCTAAGTTCTTGACCACCGAAATTTCGCACAGGTTGCCTGCTCAAAGGTAGGCTATCCCCAGTCCCCAGCCCGGTGAGAGCGTAGTGTTCGTGTCTCACTTCCTTCAGGGGTTAGGCTTCCCGATGGATCCCTTTGTGAGGGGACTGCTGTTTTATTATGGGCTGGAATTTCATGACTTAGCTCCGAAGTCCATCCTCCATATCTCCTCGTTTATCATTGTATGCGAAGCGTTCCTCCGTGTTACCCCTCACTTCGGATTATGGCTCAAGACTTTCAAAGTGGAGCCGAAGATGATCAAGGGACGGCACGCAGAGTGCGGAGGCGCTGTTATAAGCAAAAATGCTGATGCTCCATGGCCCGAGGGCTCTTTTCAAGAGGAGCTAGGCTTGTGGCAACGAGAGTGGTTTTATATCACCACTCCCCGGAGCACCAAGTGGGTGGCGCTTCTTGCCTTTCGCTCGGGTCCCCCACCACGGCTAGCGTCATGGGTTAACAGAGGGTTAGATTGGGGTTTGCCCAAGGACGTGCCCTTGTTACAGGGTCGCATTAAGGATCTCTTGGAAGGAGACCTCAGCCTGGTCAAGGTGATGCAGGTCATGCTGATTCGCCGAATATTGCCCGACAAACGTCGCTCCCTTCGCCTGTGGGAGTTTAATCCAGAGGGACTGCGAGCTCTCCAGAATTTCATGGGCGCAACGCCCTCGGAGATGTATAAACCGTTCTTCGGATCACAAGAGATGTGTCCGGATTTAACCGAGGACGCGGGCCTAAGCTGCAATTGCCCGGATACTCAAGTAAGCAACCTTGTGCCCGGACCTTCTATCCGTATAATTGTCATAAACTTGCCCCTAAAAGAGCCGTCCTTTTAAACAGGAGTGGATAGTGAAGGCAAAGCTGATCAGGTGTCCGACTCCCCTTCCTGAAACCGGGCCGGATCCCGTGCTGGTCAGGATGTTGGAGATAATGCCTTTGGAGGGGGAGGACAAGGAAGCTATGGCCTCCTTGAAGGAGGCTGCTCCGAAGGGAGGAACTGACAATTCCTCTCCTAAGGGGAAGAAGAGAGCCGCCTCTGACGACCTGGGAACCATGGCCTCGAAGCGGGGGAAAAATCCTTGTCAGAGGGTCCGACGCCGGGGAGCTCCTCGGCCGGACTACGCCCTCAAGGGGATCAGCCCTCCAGCGAGCCGTAAGTAGAGAAAGATTTTCCTTTTGAGGGATGAGGGAGATCCTTGATTTATATCTGAGAAGATTAACCGAATTTTTACCTTGTAGCTCGGACCTCAGCCCTTCTCAGCAGAGCTCGTCTTCGGGGGATCTCCTTCCGGAGATGATGGAGAGCGGGACGCCGCCCCCTGCCATGCCGCCTAGCGAGGCGGGCGACCCTGAGGTGTCGTCGCGGAGGGTTTCTCCGAATCCGGCAGGGGCGGAAGATAGCTATGTGGCCCTCTGAGGTTCTCCGCGTCCGGCCTTCGAAAGATGTCGTGGGACAAGTCCGGCACCGTCTGGTGCTCGGCTGGAGGAGCTAAAGATTCTGCTGGGGCGAGCTTCTATCTCGGAGGAGCACCGTGCATTGATGGGCACGGTGATTGAAAGGATCTCATCCACAGAGAGCGGATTGCATGAGGCCGTCAAAAGTTTACTGACGGGTTTTGAGGTACATTAGATAATGTACACTTTTGTCAGTTGCGCATGAATAAGATGCGCCCTGTGTAGATAGTAGCCCCTGAGACTCTGCGCGTCGTCAAGAAAAGACAGCACGTGGAGGATCATAATCCCAGGTCTAAGATGTCGCCTTTGAATGTAGGCGGCAGGGTGTCCGGAATCGAGCCGAACTGATGATTTTGCCAAACTAAAGCGACAACTGGACGTGGCAGATGCCGACATCGCGCTTGTCAACAAGCGGCTTGATGAGGCTCAAGGTATGTAATTCCTCGGGCATCATCAGGTAAGAAGAGTTTTATGCCAGTGTCTTACGATGTGTGTGCTTGACGCAGATGGTGCGGCCGCCGTGTAGAGTCTTAGGGCAGAACTTGCCCGAGCTAAAGAACAAGCCAGAGAAAGTGATGCGGCTGCCAAGAAAGCCCTTGAAGAGCTGAGAGCCGAACAGGCTGCTCATTGCCAAAGCAAGGAAGAGATGGCCGCGATGGCCGAAAAGTTAAAGAGTGCTACAGACCATTGCAGACTTCTTGAGAAAGAAGACCAGGCGAAACAGACGGACTTAGAGAAGGCCGTTGCCAATGCCAAGGATGCGCGCTCTGCGATGAGAGCTGCGAAGGAGGAGCTGTGTCAGGCCGAACAGATTGCGGCTGGAAAGCCCTTTATGCTGCGAAGGAAATTTTGCGATCCGAAGTTTGCTCCGTTGGACCGGATGTGGAGTGTGGAGGATACCTATCTGGATTTGGCAGCGAGTGCTGCTGATGCGACCGAACACTTTCGAGATCAGAAAGATCGCGAAGTGGAAAAGCTTTTCTGGTCGTAGTTTCACAATCCAGAGCGTCCACTAGTAGTGGACGATCGTTTGGCTCAATGGGCCGAACTGAATAGGTTGTCTGGACTCGCCATGAAGTATGTCATGGGTCATCTATGGCCGGGGAGATCGGAGCCGATGGGTTATTTCAGCTTGGTGCAGCAATTCCTTGACGCGGTGCCGTGTATTAATGCAATGAAGAGGTCAGCATGCATAGAGGGCGCAAGGATGGCTCTTGCCCGTGTCAAGACATACTGGGCAGAGATGGAGACCACCGTTGTTGCGTACCGAGATTCGGACAAAAGCCGAGTACCTTCCGAGCACTATTTTCAGGAAGTCCTTGAAGGTGCTCGTGTAATAGAGACGCAGTGCTCGAAAGATGCTATGTTATGATATCATATGTAATTATAAAGTAGTATTTTGATAAACTGTAGTGGCCTTTTTATACTTGTGCCTTCAAGTATTGGGAACACCTCCTGTGCGGCCGTTTTATATATATACAAAATCTGAAATATGGCAGTCGTTGGCTTCAGCCCCCACGCACATAGTGCGGGGGTGCTCGTAGAAGACGCATTTTCACACTTAACCCAACGTCTTGGTCCTACAAAGGAGGTGATAGCGCAGCGGGCCAGGCAACTGGACTATAATGCTTTAACACTTTCACTTAGCCATAGGAGCTTGACAGTGAGACTATTTAGGTAGCCCCTTGGTGGCGACTGCGCTCGCCCGAGTTCGGGGCGCGTATGTGCCTGACCGGGAAGTGGCCCTTCGTTAAAGCGGAGGAATCCGATAGATTCCGATAGGTCATCGAGTGGCTGACCAGTCTCACGCTACATCATGACAGTCAGTTTTCGGATTTCTCTACTGAGGTGCTCGCCCGACCGAACCGGGGCACAATCGCAGTAGTTCTCCTGGTGCTACCTTAGCCGATAGAGCGGAACGTAAGGTAGCCGAACTCAGGAGCCGGGCAACCCAACATTTGACCAAAGACATGATTCGGAGCTGATGCATATAATGCCAAAACTCGCGACGCCGAACACTCCCTAAGGTGTTCGGTCTTTATGAGTGCGGGCGAAACAACACTCTTTATTAAAAAAGCCCCTAGTGTCCAGGTACGTGCAAAAATTCTGACGTGGCCACATGCCAGGATGCCAGCCTCCTCCTTGGTTATATCAGAAAAAACCAGGGGATGTGTAGCAACAAGAGACAGTAAAAAAGGTTTACGCAGGGTCTTAATCTAAAAAGAATCCTTTAGGACGGGTCCCTACTGCACGTCTGTGCCTGTGTCTCCGTTGTGCCGTATCCTGGACGGGCGCTGCACGACGTTCATCTGTAAAAGAGAGGAACTGAGTTGAAAACGGGTCGTGCCGAACAAAAGTTTAAAATAAACAAAGTATAAAGTAAAATATATAAAATTGAGCTTTATTGTCTCTTATTGTATATGCATGGAGCCCCTAGTGGGGGTATATGGCCACTAAGCCTGCATCAATGATGATTTTGTCCCGAACTCGTCTATCCGCATTCGTGGTCTTTAATGACCTATTTCGAAGTTTTTTGGCCGGTGAGGCCATTTTACTGTGGGGCTGTCAAAGCGGCCGCACAGTCCTCCACTTGGGGAGGTGCACTTTAGTGCTTCCCCTTCAAAGAGATGATGCCTCGTGGACCGGGCATCTTAAGCGTGAGAGATGCATAATGCGGTATTGCGTTAAAGCGAGCGAAAGCTTCGCGTCCCAGTAGTGCTTGATAGCGACTTGAGAACGGGGCGATATGGAAGGTCAGCTTTTCGCGGCGGAAGTTATCGGCAGAGATGAATCTGACTTCGAGCCGGAGGAAACCCGTACGATGGGTGTCCGGACCAGGTATTACCCCTTGAAAGGAGGTTTTGCTGCGGCGGATTCTTGCTGGGTCTATCCCCATGTGCTGGATTGTATCCTGATATATCAGGTTTAGTCCACTGCCGCCGTCCATAAGGACATTTGAAAACTGGAGTCCGCCAATTATTGGATCGAGTATCAAGGCAGTCCAGCCTACATTCTTGATATTTCTAGAATAATCTAGCTGATCGAAGATTGATCGGTTTTGACAACTAGTGGCAGGACCCTTTGGGGATGGGCCATGTGGTGCGTACCTTTACGGGTGCCGCACGTTTTGTTATGTGAAGTGAGTTCACTGTTTTTACTTCTTGTGGGAAGTTCTTTTGTTTCCTGGTGCTCTGCTTTTGGGGTTCGTCCTCGTCTTCGCTTGGTGTGTCGAGCCCCCTGTGTTCGGCATTGAGTCTGCCGGATTGTTTGAAAACCCAACAATCTCTGTGGGTATGGTTAGCAGGCTTCCCGGGAGTACTGTGTATCTGACATATCCTGTCCAGGATTTTATTTAAGTTGGATGGATCGTCCCTGTTATCCTGGAGGGGTGGTTTTGTCTGATTTTGTCGTAAACCTTTGAATCCGGCATTGACTGCCGTGCTCTTCGGACTTTTTTCCTTAGTCCGGCGACGGTCCTTGTTGCGTCGCGGTTTTCCGTTTCCATCCCTAGTTTCAGATGTACTTGGGTCGCTGGGGCTGCACCTTGCCAACCAGCTGTCCTCTCCTGCACAAAAGCGGGTCATGAGGCTTGTTAGTGCGGCCATTGTTCTTGGCTTTTCTTGTCCAAGGTGTCTGGCGAGCCATTCGTCTCAGACGTTATGCCTGAAAGCTGCTAGGGCTTCGATGTCCGGACAGTCGACTATCTGATTCTTTTTAGTGAGGAATCTATTCCAGAACTGCTGAGCTGATTCTCCGGGCTGTTGAGTTATGTGACTAAGATCATCTGCATCCGGAGGGCGGACATAGGTCCCTTGAAAATTTGCTCGGAAAGCATCCTCGAGCTCTTCCCAACTTCCAATTGTGTTTTCAGGAAGGCTTTTAAGCTAATGCCGGGCTGGCCCTTTAAGCTTAAGGGGTAAATATTTTATGGCGTGGAGATCATCTCCTCTAGCCATGTGTATGTGGAGGATATAATCCTCGATCCAGACTCCAGGGTCTGTTGTTCCATCATATGCCTCTATGTTTATGGGTTTGAATCCCTCTAGAAATTCATAGTCCAGGACCTCATCGGTGAAACATAGGGGGTGTGTAGCGCCCCTGTATTTGGGTGTGCCGGATTCTGATGATGGCTTTATTGCATTGCTTACGAGAGCTTGCTTTCTTGGCCCATAAATGGACCTAACTGGGCCATGATGCGAATCCTTATGTGGGTCGCATGCCGATTTAAGTGCGGCGCCGCTTGCCGCTTTATGGGGTCGTCTATCCGACCGTGTGGCTTTCTCATTTTTTGAATGCGAGGGCTCTAGGGCCTCTTCGTCGAATTCAGGCAGTAGCCTTCTTTTCGGATAGCTTTTAGTGCGGCGACTGTCGCTGTATTTATCTGTGGTATTGATTACTTTGCTCCATCTAATCCGGAGTACATCTTCCGCTGTTTTTAGCTTCCGCTTCTGCTTTTTTAGGCTGCGTGCAGTTGCAACGAGCCTCTCATGGAGATTCTTCTACTCCATGGGTTTATCCGGCGTGAGGTCGTCCTGAATGCCGCTTTCGCCGGAGGAGGGATGTTCGGTTTCTCTATCCGTGTTGCCCTATTCGGATGGTTCCTCTAAGGCCTGCTCATCGTCTACCGGCTCGTCCTGCTCTACGGCTGGGTTTTTATCGAGGCAGGGCTTAGGTCGGCGTTTACGCCGACGCTTTGATTGCTTTTTGGGGGGTCGATCTCCCGTCCCATCCCCTTTTTCCTCGGTGTCGCTTCCTTTAGGGGTATCCACCATGTACACATCGTGAGATGAGGTGGCTGTCCAATGCCTTATGGGCGTTGGTTCGTCGGTATCTCCTGCATCGTCATCCATGTTGTCGATGTCTCCGGAGTCGAAGTTGAGCACGTCGTTTAAATTGTCGACAGTGGCTACCAAGTGGGTGGTGGGTGGGCTTTGAATTTCTTCATCATCCGTATCCCATCCTCACTGACCGCAGTTCGGCCAGGGCTCTCCTGATAAAGAGAGAGACTTGAGAGAATTCAGGATATCGCCAAAAGGCGAGTGCTGAAAGATGTCCGCGGTGGTGAAATCCATTATTGGAGCCCAATCGGATTCGATCGGCAGGGGCGTGGGGGGTTCGAAGTTCGGAAAGGAGTCCGGCTCCTCGGAGTCACGGATCATGTAGAGCACAGGGATAGCGTTCGGCTCGATCGCCTTTGAGATCGAAGCCCCCGAGGTGACGTCCAACCGCTCATCCTCGATTGGCGCAATAGGCTCCGAGTTAAGGGTCGGAACCGATGCGTCTGCGGCCTCCAGGACACTGTCTGGAGGCAGAGCTAGATCATGCCCCTCAAGATAGTGCGGCGCGCTTGGCCGTGGCTCGAACCCGTCGAAGATCAAATCTCCGTGGATGTCAGCCGTGTAGTTTAAGCTTCCAAAAATGACTTGATGGCCAGGGGCGTAGCTTTCGATCTGCTCCAGGTGGCCAAGTGAATTGGCCCGCAGAGCGAAGCCGCCGAAGACAAAGATCTGTCCGGGGATAAAAGTCTCACCCTGGACCATATCGTTGTTGATGATCAAAGGAGCCATCGGCCCTAAAGGCGACGACACAGAGGAACTCTCAATGAAAGCACCAATGTCGGTGTCAAAACCGGCGGATCTCGGGTAGGGGGTCCTGAACTGTGCGTCTAGGCCGGATGGTAACAGGAAGCAGGGAACACGATGTTTTACCCAGGTTCGGGCCCTCTTGATGGAGGTAAAACCCTATGTCCTGCTTGATTAATATTGATGATATGGGTAGTACAAGAGTAGATCTACCACGAGATCAAGGAGGCTAAACCCTAGAAGCTAGCCTATGGTATGATTGTTGTATATGGAGTTGATTGCCTACGGACTACAACCCTCCGGTTTATATAGACATCGGATTGGGTTAGGGTTACATAGAGTCGGTTACAATGGTAGGAGATCTTGAATATCTGCATCACCAAGCTTGCCTTCCACGCCAAGGAAAGTCCCATCCGGACACGGGACGAAGTCTTCAATCTTTTATCTTCATAGTCCTGGAGTCCGGCTGAAGGTATAGTCCGGCTACCCGAACACCCCCTAATCCAGGACTCCCTCACTAACCCTCTCCGGTGTCTATATAAAGCGAAGGGTTTTAGTCCGTAGGACAACAATCACAACATACAATCATACCATAGGCTAGCTTCTAGGGTTTAGTCTCTCCGATCTCGTGGTAGATCTACTCTTGTACTACACATATCTTCAATATCAATCAAGCAGGACGTAGGGTTTTACCTCCATCAAGAGGGCCCGAACCTGGGTAAAACATCGTGTCCCTTGCCTCCTGTTACCATCCGGCCTAGATGCACAGTTCGGGACCCCCTACCCGAGATCCGCCGGTTTTGATACCGACAGTTACTCTTTCCAATCAATCCGTTGGGCTATTCCTATAGGTGTCACAAACAGCCCTAGAGTTTGTACTAGAATGACACCTTAAGACACAAATCAACCAAAACCCTAATGTCACCTAGATACTCCAATGTTACCTCAAGTATCCGTGGGTATGATTATACGATATGCATCACACAATCTCAGATTCATCTATTCAACCAACACATAGAACCTCAAAGAGTGCCCCAAAGTTCCTACCGGAGAATCACAACGAAAATGTGTGCCAACCCATATGCATAGGTTCACGGGCGGAACCCGCAAGTTGATCACCAAAACATACATCAAGTGAATCACGTGATATTCCATTATCACCACAGATACGCACGGCAAGACATACATCAAGTGTTCTCAAATCTTTAAAGACTCAATCCGATAAGATAACTTCAAAGGGGAAACTCAATCCATTACAAGAGAGTAGAGGGGGAGGAGAAACATAAGATCCAACTATAATAGCAAAGCTCGCGATACTTCAAGATCGTTCCACCTCAAGAACACGAGAGAGAGAGAGATCAAACACATAGCTACTGGTACATACCCTCAGCCCCGAGGGAGAACTACTCCCTCCTCGTCATGGAGAGCATCGGGATGATGAAGATGGCCACCGGAGAAGGATTCCCCCTCCGGCAGGGTGCCGGAACGGGTCTAGATTGGCTTTCGGTGGCTACAGAGGCTTCTGGCGGCGGAACTCCCGATCTATTGTGCTCTCCGATAGTTTTAGGGTACGTGGGTATATATGGGTGAAAGAGATACGTCAGGGGAGCCACGAGGGGCCCACGAGGGTGGAGGGTGTGCCCTAGGGGGGTGTGCACGCCCCCTACCTCATGGCCTCCTCGAAGCTTCCCTTATGTGCACTTCAAGTCTTCTGGGATTCTTTCCTTCCAAAAATGAGTTCCGTGAAGTTTCAGGTCAATTGGACTCCGTCTGGTTTTCCTTTTCTTCGAAACCCTAAAACAAGGTAAAAATAGAAACTGGCACTGGGCTCTGGGTTAATAGGGTAGTCCCAAAAATGATATAAAAGTGTATAATAAAGCCCATAAACATCCAAAACAGTAGATAATATAGCATGGAGCAATCAAAAATTATAGATACGTTGGAGACGTATTAGAGGAGCCCATGGTCGGGGCGATTGCTTCACCGACATGGTTGCTGGGAGTGTACCGCAGTAATCCTTGGCCCCCGCACGTATTGAGTTTCACGGGGAGCGATGACGGCGTGCCACGGTGAACACCCAATGACATCGTCACAGCCTCCGCGGGAGTGCTCCTCGCCTTTCCGAAACCACCTTCGATCACGGGATTTGATGAGGGAGGCTCAGCTGACAGCTCCATTGAATTCACCATGGTCGCGGGTAAAGTCGCACCCTCAACCAGTGCATCTGCAGCCGCTCCAGATCTGGCAGTGGCAGCGGCAAAAGGGGTATGGAGTGGATGTTAGGGAACGTAGTAATTTCAAAATTTTCCTACGCACACGCAAGATCATGGTGATGCATAGCAACGAGAGGGGAGAGTGTTGTCCACGTACCCTCGTAGACCGAAAGCGGAAGCGTTATGACAACGCGGTTGATGTAGTCGTATGTCTTCACGGCCCGACCGATCAAGCACCGAAACTACGGCACCTCTGAGTTCTAGCACACGTTCAGCTCGATGACGTTCCCCGGACTCCGATCTAGCAAAGTGCTGGGGAAGAGTTCCGTCAGCACGACGGCGTGGTGACGATCTTGATGTTCTACCATCGTAGGGATTCTCCTAAGAACCGCTACAATATTGTCGAGGATTATGGTGGAGCGGGGCACCGCACACGGCTAAGAGAACGATCACAAAGATCAACTTCTGTGTCTAGAGGTGCCCCCCTGCCCCTGTATATAAAGGAGCAAGGGGGGAGGCCGGTCAGCCCTTGGGGCGCGCCAAGGAGGGGGGAGTCCTCCTCCTAGTAGGAGTAGGACTCCCCTTTCCTAGTCCAACTAGGAAGAAAGAACGGGGAAGGAAAGAGAGGGAGGGGGAGAGGGAAAGAGGGGCCGCGCCCCCCTCCCCTAGTCCAATTCGGACTCCTCATGGGAGGGGGCGCGCCACCTCCTGGGCTGCTGCCCTCTCTCTACCCTTAGGTCCACTAAGGCCCAATACTTCCCTGGGGGGGTTCCGGTAACCCTTCCGGCACTCCGGTTTTCTCCGAAATCACCTGAAACACTTCCGGTGTCCGAATATATCCATCCAATATATTGATCTTTATGTCTCGACCATTTTGAGACTCCTCGTCATGTCCGTGATCACATCCGGGACTCCGAACAACCTTCGGTACATCAAAATATATAAACTCATAATGAAACTGTCATCGTAACGTTAAGCATGCGGACCCTATGGGTTCGAGAACAATGTAGACATGACCGAGACACGTCTCCGTTCAATAACCAATAGCGGAACCTGGATGCTCATATTGGCTCCTACATATTCTACGAAGATCTTTATCGGCCAGACCGCATAACAACATACATTGTTCCCTTTGTCATCGGTATGTTACTTGCCCGAGTTTCGATCGTCGGTATCTCAATACCTAGTTCAATCTCGTCACCAGCAAGTCTCTTTACTCGTTCTTTAATACATCATCTTGCAACTAACTCATTTGTTGCAATGGTTGCAAGGCTTATAGTGATGTGCACTACCGAGTGGGCCCAGAGATACCTCTCCGACAATCAGAGTGACAAATCCTAATCTCAAAATACGCCAACCCAACAAGTACATTCGGAGACACCTGTAGAGCACCTTTATAATCACCTAGTTACGTTGTGACGTTTGGTAGCACACAAAGTGTTCCTCCGGTAACATGTATAAGTCATGAAGAAAGCAATAGCAATAAACTAAACGATCAAGTGCTATGCTAATGGAATGAGTCAAGTCAATCACATCATTCTCCTAATGATGTGATCCCATTAATCAAATGACAACTCTTTGTCTATAGCTAGGAAACATAACCATCTTTGATCAACGAGCTAGTCAAGTAGAGGCATACTAGTGACGCTCTGTTTGTCTATGTATTCACACATGTATCATGTTTCCGGTTAATACAATTCTAGCATGAATAATAAACATTTATCATGATATAAGGAAATAAATAATAACTTTATTATTGCCTCTAGGGCATATTTCCTTCAGTCTCCCACTTGCACTAGAGTCAATAATCTAGTTCACATCACCATGTGATTTAACACCAATAGTTCACATCACCATGTGATTAACACCCATAGTTCACATCGTCATGTGACCAACACCCAAAGGGTTTACTAGAGTCAATAATCTAGTTCACATCGCTATGTGATTAACACCCAAAGAGTACTAAGGTGTGATCATGTTTTGCTTGTGAGAGAAGTTTAGTCAATGGGTCTGCCACATTCAGATCCGTAAGTATTTTGCAAATTTCTATGTCAACAATGCTCTGCACAGAGCTATTCTAGCTAATTGCTCCCACTTTCAATATGTATCCAGATTGAGATTTAGAGTCATCTGGACCAGTGTTAAAATTTGCATCGACGTAACACTTTACGGCGAACCTTTTTGTCACCTCCATAATCGAGAAACATATCCTTATTCCACTAAGGATAATTTGACCGCTGTCAAGTGATCTACTCCTAGATCACTATTGTACTCCCTTGCCAAAAACAGTGTAGGGTATACAATAGATCTGGTACACAGCATGGCATATTTTATAGAACCTGTGGCCAAGGCATAGGGAATGACTTTCATTCTCTCTCTATCTTTTGCCATGGTCGGGTTTTGAGTCTTACTCAACTTCACACCTTGTAACACAGGCAAGAACTCCTTCTTTGATTGTTCCATTTTGAACTACTTCAAAATCTTGTCAAGGTATGTACTCATTGAAAAACTTATCAAGCATCTTGATCTATCTCTACAGATCTTGATGCTCAATATGTAAGCAGCTTCACCGAGGTCTTTCTTTGAAAAACTCCTTTCAAACATTCCTTTATGCTTTGCAGAATAATTCTACATTATCTTCGATCAACAATATGTCATCCACATATACTTATCAGAAATGTTGTAGTGCTCCCACTCACTTTCTTGTAAATATAGGCTTCACCGCAAGTCTGTATAAAACTATATGCTTTGATCAACTTATCAAAGCGTATATTCCAACTCTGACATGCTTGCACCAGTTGAGGGAGTCCTGGATTAGGGGGTGTCCGGATGGCCGGACTATACCTTCAGCCGGACTCCTGGACTATGAAGATACAAGATTGAATACTTCGTCCCGTGTCCGGAAGGGACTTTCCTTGGCGTGGAAGGCAAGCTTGGCGATACGAATATGTAGATCTCCTACCATTGTAACCGACTTTGTAACCCTAACCCTCTCCGGTGTCTATATAAACCGGAGGGTTTTAGTCCGTAGGACAACATACAGAACAACAATCATACCATAGGCTAGCTTCTAGGTTTTAGCCTCTCCGATCTCGTGGTAGATCTACTCTTGTACTACCCATATCATCAATATTAATCAAGAAGGACGTAGGGTTTTACCTCCATCAAGAGGGCCCGAACCTGGGTAAAACTTCGTGTCCCTTGCCTCCTCTTACCATGTGGCCTAGACGCATAGTTCGGGACCCCCTACCCGAGATCCGCCGGTTTTGACACCGACATTGGTGCTTTCATTGAGAGTTCCTCTGCGTCGTCGCTGTCAGGCTTGATGGCTCCTACGATCATCAATAGCGATGCAGTCCAGGGTGAGACCTTCCTTCCCGAACAGATCTTCATCTTCGGCGGCTTCGCACAGCGGGCCAATTCACTTGGCCATCTGGAGTAGATCGAAAGCTATGCCCCTGGTCGTCAAGTCAGATTTGGAAGTTTAAACAACACGGCTGACATCCACGGGGACTTGATTTTCGACGGATTCGAGCCACTGCCGAGCGCGCCGCACTGTCACGACGAGCATGATCTAGCTCTGCCGCCAAACAGTGCCCTGGAGGCCGCACCCGCATCGGCTTCGACCCTTAATTCGGAGCCAACTGCGCCAATCGAGGATGGGTGGTTGGACGCCGCCTCGGGGGCTGCGATCCCAACGGCGATCGAGCTGAACACCAGCCCCGCACTCCGCGAGACTCGTGACTCCAAGGAGCCGGACTCCTCTCCGGACTCTGAACCCTCCGCGCCCCTGCCGATCGAATCCGATTGGGCACCGATCATGGAGTTTACTATCGCGGACATCTTTCAGCACTTGCCTTTCGGCGATATTTTGAAGACACTAAAGTCTCTCTCTTTATCAGGAGAGCGCTGGCCGGACTACGGTCAGCAAGGTTGGGATACGGATGATGAAGAAATTCAAAGCCCACCCACCACCCACTTTGTAGCCACTGTCGATGATTTAACCGACATGCTCGACTTCGACTCTGAAGACATCGACGGTATGGACGCCAATGCAGGAGACGATGAAGAACCAGCACCTATTGGGCCCTGGAAAGCCACCTCATCATATGACATATACATGGTGGACACCCCAAAAGAAGGAGATGGTGATGGAACAGCGGAGGATGACCCCTCCAAGAAACAACCTAAGCGCCGGCGTCAGCGGCACCGCTCAAAATCCCGCCAAAGCAAATACGGTAATTCCAGCACGGGAGATAATAATACTCCGGAGAGTGCCGAAGAAAACCCCCTCCAGCAAGATTCAGCACAGGAGGACGGAGAAGCCCGCCCTCATGAGAGAGCGGCAGACAGAGAGGTCGAGGACGATAATTATATGCCTCCCTCCAAAGACGAGGCAAGCCTCGACGATGACGAATTCATCGTGCCAGAGGATCCCGTCGAGCAAGAGCGTTTTCAACGCAGGCTTATGGCCACGGCAAGAAGCCTCAAGAAAAAACAGCAACAGCTTAGAGCTGATTAAGATTTGCTAGTCGACAGATGGACTGAAGTCCTTGCGGCCGAAGAGCATAAACTCGAACGCCCCTCCAAGAGCTACCCAAAGTGCAGGTTGCTACCCCGATTAGAGGAGGAAGCACTTAAACCTACATCACCAGCACTTGATACAGCCGACCGGCCACCTCGTCGCCGTGACAGAGAGGCCTCCCAGCCCTCCACTCAAGCCGCACCCCGTACCAAGGCACAGGAAAATGCGCCAGACCTGCGAGATATGTTGGAGGACAAGGCAAGGCAAACAAGATCGATCTACGGATCGCGTGGGTGCCCCACGAGTCGAGACGGTAACCGTCATGCCGGACACAAACCCGGTAGGGCCGAACACAGTAGACAAAGCTCATTGGAGCTACGTCGTGATATAGCCCAGTACAGAGGCGCCGCACACCCACTATGCTTCACAGACGAAGTAATGGATCATCAAATCGCCGAGGGTTTCAAACCCGTAAACATCGAATCATATGATGGCACAATAGATCCTGCGGTATGGATCGAGGATTATCTCCTTCATATCCACATGGCCCGCGGTGATGATCTCCACACCATCAAATAACTCCCACTCAAGCTTAAAGGACCAGCTCGGGATTGACTTAACAGCTTGCTAGCAGGATCAATCAGTTGTTGGGAGGACCTGGAAGCCGCATTCCTCGACAATTTCCAGGGCACTTATGTGCGACCACCAGACGCCGATGACCTAAGCCATGTAATTCAGCAGCCAGAGGAATCGGCCAGGCAATTCTGGACACGGTTCCTAACAAAGAAAAATCAAATAGTCGACTGTCCGGACGCAGAGGCCCTAGCAGCCTTCAAGCACAATATCCGTGACGAGTGGCTTGCCCGGCACCTTGGACAGGAAAAGCCGAAATCTATGGCAGCACTCACGACACTCATGGCCCGCTTTTGCGCGGGAGAAGACAGCTGGCTTGCTCGTAGCAACAATATGACCAAGAACCCTGGTAATTCGGATACCAGGGACAGTAGTGGCAGGTCGCGTCGCAACAAGCAGAATCGCCGCATTAACAGCGACAATGCTGAGGATACGACAGTTAATGCTGGATTCAGAGGCTATAAATCCGGTCAGCAGAAAAAGCCATACAAAAAGAAATCCTAGGGGCCCGTCCAGTTTGGACCGAATACTCGATCGCTTGTGCTAGATACATGGCACCCCTGAAAAGCCGGCCAATCACACCATCAGGGATTGTTGGGTGTTCAAGCAGGTAGGCAAGTTAAATGCCAAAAATACCGACAAGGGGTTGCATAGCGATGACGACGAAGGGCCCCGGCCGCCGAACAACAGTGGACAGAAGGGTTTTCCCCCACAAGTGCGGACGGTGAACATGATATACGCAACCCACATCCCCAAGAGGGAGCGGAAGCGCGCGTTAAGGGACGTATACGCGGTAGAGCCAGTCGCCCCAAAGTTCAACCCATGGTCCTCCTGCCCGATCACCTTTGATCGAAGGGACCATCCGACTAGCACCCGTCATGGCGGATTCGCCGCATTGGTTCTAGACCCAATTATTGACGGATTTCATCTCACTAGAGTCCTTATGGACGGCGGCAGCAGCCTGAACCTGCTTTACCAAGATATAGTGCGGAAAATGGGCATAGATCCCTCGAGGATTAAGCCCACCAAAACGACCTTTAAAGGCGTAATACCAGGTGTAGAGGCCAACTGTACAGGCTCAGTCACACTTGAAGTGGTCTTCGGATCTCCGGATAAATTCCGAAGCGAGGAGTTAATCATCGACATAGTCCCATTCTGCAGTGGCTATCACACACTTCTCGGGCGAACCGCATTCGCCAAGTTCAATGCGGTACCGCACTATGCATACCTTAAGCTCAAGATGCCAGGCCCTCAAGGAGTAATTACGGTCAATGGAAACACCGAACGCTCCTTCCGAACGGAGGAGCACACGGCGGCCCTTGCAGCGGAAGTACAAAGCAGCCTCGCCAAGCAGTTCTCCAGTTTGGCCATTACATGTCCGGACACCGTCAAGCGCGCCCGGAGTAACCTACAACAAGACCGCCTGGCATGTTCCGAGCAGGCGTAGCAATGCGGCCCCAACCCCAGCCCTTGCAAAAATGCGACGCCAGTGCTTCGTGTACATAACTACGCTCTAGAAATACCATGGGTACAGGGGGAGGGGCACCATCACGGCACGCCCGAAACACGGCTTAAACCGCACCAGGGGCTGCCGATTTTTTAATTTTCTCTTACTTTCAGGACTCCATTCTTCGGAAGGCCTGTTCGGCAGTTCAATTGCCGCACAAACGATGCAAGAACCAGGGAAGCAGACAAGCCATGCCGCATTACGGAACTCCTAGATGGTCTCTATCACGAGCAGTATACCTGTTTCGCATACCATTCCGCAGCCTGCCCCTAGAACGGACATGTTAAATAGTCCAACCCTTTGCTTATCGCATTATTTGTATCGTTCTGCTTTGATCACAGCCATTTTTAATAAACAATGCATAGCTTTTGTCTATTTTTGCATTACTCTTTTTTTTTACAAATATATGTTCCTTAACGACATGTTGCACCTGTACACTTTGGTACGGCCAAAATACGCCAGGGGCTTTAGTACCCCTCAATATGGTGTGAGAAGTCCGAACACTTTAACAAGTGCGGCACCCCGAACTTATAGCATTATATGCATTGGCTCCGAATCATGTCTTGGGTCAATAGTTGGGTTTGCCCAGCTCCTATGTTTTGCTGCCTTATGTTCCGTTGTGTCGGCTAAGGTAGCACTAGGAGAACTACTGCGATTGTGCCCCAGTTGAGCTGGGTCGAGCACCTCAGTAGAGAAAGCTAAAACTGACTGTCATGATGAAGCGAGAGCTGGTCGCTGTTCGAGAGGTTTTTCAGGTCCCTAAAGACTTATGCCGCTTAGAGCGAGGAGTCGGCTCTGTCCGGCCAAGGCGTGGATAGCGCCCCAAACTCGGTCTTCCGAATACCAGGGGATTCGATGAAATTTAAAATTATAGAATTCTATGGCTAAGTGAGAGTGTTCACGCATTATAGTCCGATTGCCTTGTTCATTGTGTTGAGCGCCTCCCTCGAAGGACCCAAACATGGGAAAAAGAGCGCTCAGGTTTATCCCCGAACACCCCAGCACTAGCGGCACGGGGCCAGAAGCCGACGACTTGCCATCTCTCAGAATTGATAAACAGCCGCACAGAAGGTAATATTTTAAATTCCAACAGCATTGCTTAGCGCATATGAACAAGTTTTCAGCGTACAGGACAAAACGAGCGAGTTTTACTCAAAAATTACATCCCTGGAACATTCATCCGCCATAAGGCAGGCACCCTTCAGAACATCCTTATAATAATTCTCGGGCTTGCGATGCTCTTTCCCCGACGGTGGCCCGTCCTTCACAAGCTTCTCAGCATCCAGCTTGCCCCAGTGCACCTTAGCACGGGCAAGGGCCCTACGGGCACCTTCAATGCAGATGGAGCGCTTGATGACTTCGAGCCTTGGACAGGCCCCCACCAGCCGCCGCACCAGTCCGAAATAGTTCCCAGGCAGAGCCTCTCTAGGCCACAGCCGAACTATGAGGCCCTTCATGGCCTGTTCGGTCGCCTTGTGAAGCTCGACCAGTTGCTTCAGCTGGTCGCTCAGGGGCACGGGGTGTCCGGCCTCAGCATTCTGAGACCAGAACACCTTCTCTGTCGAGCTGCACTCCTCGGCTTGATAGAATGCGGCGGCATCGGACACGCTACGCGGAAGATCTGCGAACGCTCCTGGAGAGCTCTGGATTCGGGTAAGTAACAAGTAACTCATGTTTATGTGTTTGCTTTGCATAAAGAATGCCTTACCCGCTGCTATCTTTTTCACCGCATCCAACTCCTGGAGGGTCTTCTGGGATTCGGCCTTGGCAGACTTGGCATTTTCAATAGCCATCGCGAGCTCGGACGCTCGCGTCTTTGAGTCAAGCTCCAAACTCTCATGTTTTTTCTTGAGAGCCTGGAGCTCTTGCCGCACCTTGCCAACCCGGGCCTCATACTTCTCCCGCTCGGTGCGCTCCATGGCCGCCCTCTTCTCAGCCTCGACCAGCGCTTGCTTAAGGGTTGCCTCCTCAGGCATGGCCCCTACAATAGCCACGATAATCCTGTCATTTTTTGCAATTGCACTTTTTATATATATATTTAAACAAGGTATTTCTTACCTTCCTTGTCCTCAAGCCGCTTCTTGGCACACCCGAGCTCTTGCTCAGACTGCTCGAGGTTCTACTTTAGCATGTCCACCTCCGCAGTCAGTGCGGCGGACGCCAGCAGAGAAGCCTGCATACGCATATTGACTCCTTTTTGTTAGACTCCTGTGAATTTCATTTGATCCTCTATTCGGCTTTTCTTCCCGAACGCCAAACAGAGCATCAGGGGCTACTGTCTATGCGGTAATATTATTTACACATTCTTTACTTACCTCAAAGCCTGTTAAAAGGCTAGCACAAGCTTCAGTCAGTCTGCTCTTGGCGGACTGAACCTTCTGGACCACCGCACTCATAATGGTGCGGTGCTCCTCGTCGATGGAGGCGCCTTTGAGCACCTCCAACAGATTGTCCGGCGCCTCCGGTTGGACGGGGGTCACCGGCACGGTGGGCTTGCTCCTCTTGGAAGGAGGTTGCCCGCTAGACTCTGGAACCTTTGAAGGTTCCGTAGCGGTGTCCGGCCTAGAGCTGGACTTGGAGCCCTGGGGGTTTTATCCCCTTTACTCCCGGAGTCCGGGAGGTCGCCTTGTGGCGCCTCCAGGACCACCTCCTCCTGGCTTGGAACCTATTGGGACAACACTTCGGCGTCGTCCGTAGGGCGGGGGGACGTAGCCGTCGGAAGTGAATTCACATCCGACGAGTCCAGTGAACTGCTCGACGACGCGTCGAGCTGGTCTTGGGGTGGGCTGCATAATCATATTCGACATAAGGGAAAGCTGTGCAATAAAGGAATACTATGAACTACTCTGGTATCCGGATACTTACGATTTTGCCAGGGGCTTGGCCCTGGGCGTCCACTCCTCTCCGCCGTCGTCGGCGTCGGTGGAGTAGTCCGGAGGAAGGGTTTTTCCCTTCTTGGACCCTTCGGCCTCCCCAGTGAGGGCGGCCTTCCTTTTCTTCTCTCCCCCCGCTGGAGGGGGAGAGGTCTCTTCTTCCTCCTCCTCGTCTTCACGGGAGGAATGCGCCTTGGAGCCGTCGGATGATGAACCTGACACCTCCTGCCGCCGGGCACTTTTTCGAATCCCCGTGGCTTTGTTCATGGCCTTCTTCTCCGGCACCACATAGGGTGCCGGAACCAGCAGCTTCGCCAAGCGGGCATCGGCTGGGTCTTCGGGCAAAGGAGCCGGACAGTCGATTTGTCTAAACTTCGCCTGCCAAACCTATCAAATGTAAGGGAGCTTAGATCCCGCATAGAGCTAAACTATGAAAAACTAATACCCTGTAAAAGGTACAAACAACTTACCACGCTAGCGTGACGCTGCGCGCTGAATCCGCGATCCTCGGTAGCGGATGCGGGAGCCTCGGCGCCCTTGAAAAGCACCTTCCAGGCATCTTCATACGTCGTGTCGAAGAGCCTGCTCAGAGTTCGGTGCTGCGCCGGGTTGAACTCCCACAGATTGAAGGCCCGTTGTTGACACGGGAGGATCCGGCGGATGAGCATAACCTGGACTACATTGACAAGCTTGAGCTGCTTGTCCACCAGGGTTTGGATGCATGTTTGCAGTCCAGTCACCTCTCCTTTGCTGCCCCACGACAGGCCCATCTCTTTCCAGGACGTGAGCCGCGTTGGGGGTCCGGACCGGAACTCGGGGGCTGCGACCCACTCAGGGTCACGCGGCTCGGTGATGTAAAACCACCCTGATTGCCACCCCTTTAGGGTCTCCACAAAGGATCCCTCGAGCCATAAGACGTTGGGCATCTTGCCCACCATGGCGCCTCCGCACTCCGCCTAGTTGCCGTGCACCACCTTCGGCTTGACATTGAAAGTCTTGAGCCATAGGCCGAAATGGGGGCGGATCCAGAGGAAAGCCTCGCACACGACGATAAACGCCGAGATGTTGAGGATGAAGTTCGGGGCCAGATCATGGAAATCCAGGCCGTAGTAGAACATGAGTCCCCGTATGAATGGGTGGATAGGAAAGCCCAGTCTGCGGAGGAAGTGGGGAAGGAACACTACCCTCTCATGGGGCCTTGGGGTGGGGAGGAGCTGCCCCTCTTCGGGAAGCCGGTACCGTTGTCGTTAGACAAGTATCCGGCCTTCCTCAGTTTTTTGATGTGTCCCTCCGTGACGGAGGAGACCATCCACTTGCCTCCCGCTCCGGACATGGCTGGAGAAGGTTGAGGTGGGGAGTGCGGACTTGGGCGCTGGAGCTTAAGTGCGCGAAAATGGATAGGCAAAGGAGGAAGAAGGCGTAGGTGAAAAGGTGGATCCTTATCCCCTTATATGGGTGGACGCAACTACGTGTCCCCACCAGCCTGGTAAAACTCGCTTATCTCCAAGCGCCGTAATCAATGGCGCGGTTGGGTTACCCACGCCCGTATTGATGAGAATCCCAGAATAAGGGGACACGATCTCTGCTTTAACAAGACGTGCCAAGGAAACCGCCTCGCATGACGCGTTGAGGTGGGATAATAAAACGATTCGAATAAAGGCTTGGCCATGGTGCGATGTCACACTACGGAATACGTCAGCAGATTAGATTTGTGTAAATATTATTCTCTCTATGGCAATATGTGGAAACTTATTTTGCAGAGCCGGACACTATCTTTGTGTTCAAAATCTTCTATGAAGTACTTGGAGGAGGAACCCGCCATGCAATGCCGAAGACAATTTGCGCGCCGGACTCGTCGTCATTGAAGCCTGGTTCAGGGGCTACTGAGGGAGTCCTGGATTAGGGGGTGTCCGGATGGCCGGACTATACCTTCAGCCAGACTGCTAGACTATGAAGATACAAGATTGAAGACTTCGTCCCGTGTCCGGAAGGGACTTTCCTTGGCGTGGAAGGCAAGCTTGGCGATACGAATATGTAGATCTCCTACCATTGAAACTGACTTTGTAACCCTAACCCTCTCTGGTGTCTATATAAACTGGAGGGTTTTAGTCCGTAGGACAACATACAGAACAACAATCATACCATAGGCTAGCTTCTAGGGTTTAGCCTCTCCGATCTCATGGTAGATCTACTCTTGTACTACCCATATCATCAATATTAATCAAGCAGGACGTAGGGTTTTACCTCCATCAAGAGGGCCCGAACCTGGGTAAAACTTCGTGTCCCTTGCCTCCTGTTACCATCCGGCCTAGACGCACAGTTCGGGACCCCCTACCAGAGATCCGCCGGTTTTGACACCGACACCAGTCCATAGATGGATCGCTGGAGCTTGCATATTTTGTTAGTACCTTTTGGATTGACAAAACCTTCTGGTTGCATCATATACAATTTTTCTTTAATAAATCCATTTAAGGAATGCAGTTTTGTTTATCCACTTGCCAGATTTCATAAAATGCGGCAATTGCTAACATGGTTCGGACAGACTTAAGCATAGATACGAGTGAGAAACTCTCATCGTAGTCAACACCTTAAACTTGTCGAAAACCTTTTTGCGACAATTCTAGCTTTGTAGATAGTAGCACTACTATCAGCGTCCGTCTTCCTCTTGAAGATCCATTTAATCTCAATGGCTCGCCGATCAATGGGCAAGTCAATCAAAGTCCATACTTTGTTCTCATACATGGATCTCATCTCATATTTCATGGACTCAAGCCATTTCGTGGAATCTGGGTTCATCATCGCTTCCTCATAGTTCGTAGGCTTGTCATGGTCAAGTAACATGACCTCCAGAACAGGATTACCATACCACTCTAGTGCGGATCTCACTCTGGTTTACCTACGAGGTTCGGTAGTAACCTGATCTGAAGTTACATGATCATCATCATTAGCTTCCTCACTAATTGGTGTAGTAGTCACAGGAACAGATTTCTGTGATGAACTACTTTTGAATAAGGGAGCAGGTACAGTTACCTCATCAAGTTCTACTTTCCTCCCACTCACTTGTTTCTAGAGCAACTCCTTCTCTAGAAAGGATCCATTATCAGCAATGAATAACTTGCCTTCGGATCTGTGATAGAAGGTGTACCCAACATTTTCTTTTGGGTATCCTATGAAGATGCACTTCTCCGATTTGGGTTTGAGCTTATCAGGTTGAAACTTTTTCACATAAGCATTGTAACCTCAAACTTTAAGAAATGATAGCTTAGGTTTGTTGCCAAACCATAGTTCATATGGTGTCGTCTCAACAGATTTAGATGGTGCCCTATTTAATGTGAATGTAGCTATCTCTAATGCATAACCTCAAAACTATAGTGGTTAATCGGTAAGAAACATCATAGATTGCACTATATCCAATAATAGTACGGTTATGATGTTCAGACACACCATTACACTGTGGTGTTCTAGGTGGCGTGAGTAGTGAAACTATTTCACATTGTTTTTAACTGAAGGTCAAACTCGTAACTCAAATATTTTACTTCTGTGATCATATCGTAGAAACTTTTATTTTTGTTATGATGATTCTCCACTTCACTCGGAAATTCTTTGAACTTTTCAAATGTTTCAGACTTGTGTTTCATTAAGTAGATATACCCATATCTTCTCAAATCATCTGTGAAGGTCAGAAAATAACGATACTTGCCGTGAGCCTTAATACTCATCGGACCGCATACATGAGTATGTATTATTTCCAATAAGTCAGTTGCACGCTCCATTGTTTCGGAGAACGAAGTCTTAGTCATCTTGCCCATGAGGCATGGTTCGCAAGCATCAAGTGATTCATAATCAAGTGATTCCAAAAGTCCATCTGCATGGAGTTTCTTCATGCGCTTTACACCAATATGACCTAAACGGCAGTGCCACAAATAAGTTGCACTATCATTATTAACTTTGCATCTTTTGGTTTCAATATTATGAATATGTGTATCACTATGATCGAGATCCAACGAACCATTTTCATTCGGTGTGTAACCATATAAGGTTTTATTCATGTAAACAGAACAACAATTTATTCTCTTACTTAAATGAATAAACTTATTGCAATAAACATGATCAAATCATATTCATGCTCAACGCAAACACCAAATAACACTTATTTAGGTTCAATACTAATCTCGAAAGTATAGGCAGTGTGCAATGATGATCATATCAATCTTGGAACCACTTCCAACACACATCGTCACTTCACCCTTAACTAGTCTCTGTTCATTCTACAACTCCCATTTCGAGTTACTACTCTTAGCAACTGAACCAGTATCAAATACCGAGGGGTTGCTACGAACATTAGTAAAATACACATCAATAATCTGTATATCAAATATACCTTTGTTCACTTTGCCATCCTTCTTATCCGCCAAATACTTGGGGCAGTTCCGCTTCCAGTGACCAGTCCCTTTGCAGTAGAAGCACTTAATCTCAGGCTTAGGACCAGACTTGGGCTTCTTCACTTGAGAAGCAACTTGCTTGCCGTTCTTCTTGAAGTTCCCCTTCTTCCCTTTGCCCTTTTATTGAAACTAGTGGTCTTGTCTACCATCAACACTTGATATTTTTCTTGATTTCTACCTTCGTTGATTTACGAAGAGCTTGGGAATTGTTTTCGTCATCCCTTGCATACTATAGTTCATCATGAAGTTCTAGTAACTTGGTGATGGTGACTAGAGAACTCTGTCAATCACTATCTTATCTGTAAGATTAACTCCCACTTGATTCAAGCGATTGCAGTACCCAGACAATCTGAGCATATGCTCACTGCTTGAGCTATTCTCCTCCATCTTTTAGCCATAGAACTTGTTGGAGACTTCATATCTCTCAACTCGGGTATTTGCTTGAAATATTTAACTTCAACTCCTAGAACATCTCATATGGTCCATGACGTTCAAAATGTCTTTGAAGTCCCGATTCTAAGCCGTTAAGCATGGTGCACTAAACTATCAAGTAGTCATCATATTGAGCTAGCCAAATGTTCATAACGTCTGCATCTGCTCCTGCAATAGGTCTGTCACCTAGCGGTGCATCAAGGACATAATTCTTCTGTGCAGCAATGAGGATAAACCTCAAATCACGGATCCAATCTGCATCATTGCTACTAACATCTTTCAACTTAATTTTCTCTAGGAACATATCAAAAATAAAACAGGGGAGCTAAACGCGAGCTATTGATCTACAAAATAGATATGCTAATACTACCAGGACTAAGTTCATGATAAATTTAAGTTCAACTTAATCATATTACTTAAGAACTCCCACTTAGAAAGACATCCCTCTAATCTTCTAAGTGATCACGTGATCCAAATCAACTAAACCATAACTGATCATCACGTGAAATGGAGTAGCTTTCAATGGTGAACATCAATATGTTGATTATTTCTACTATATGATTCACGCTCGACCTTTCGGTCTCAGTGTTCCGAGGCCATATCTGCATATGCTAGGCTCGTCAAGTTTAACCTGAGTATTCTGCGTGTGCAAAACTGGCTTGCACCCGTTGTAGATGGACGTAGAGCTTATCACACCCGATCATCACGTGGTGTCTGGGCACGACGAACTTTGGCAACGGTGCATACTCAGGGAGAACACTTTTATCTTGAAATTTATTGAGAGATCATCTTATAATGCTACCGTCAATCAAAGCAAGATAAGATGCATAAAAGATAAACATCACATGTAATCAATATAAGTGATATGATATGGCCATCATCATCTTGTGCTTGTGATCTCCATCTTCGAAGCACCATCATCACCAGCGCGACACCTTGATCTCCATCGTAGCATCGTTGTCGTCTCGCCAAACTTATGCTTCTCTGACTATCGCTATCGCTTAGTGATAAAGTAAAGCATTACAGGGCGATTGCATTGCATACAATAAAGCGACAACCATATGGCTCCTGCCAGTTGCCGATAACTCGGTTACAAAACATGATCATCTCATACAATAAAATTTAGCATCATGTCTTGACCATATCACATCACAACATGCCCTGCAAAAACAAGTTAGACGTCCTCTATTTTGTTTGTTGCAAGTTTTATGTGGCTACTACGGGCTTAAGCAAGAACCAATCTTAGCTACGCATCACAACCACAACGATAGTTTGTCAAGTTGGTGCTGTTTTAACCTCCGCAAGGACCAGGCGTAGACACACTCGGTTCAACTAAAGTTGGAGAAACTAACACCCGCCAGCCACTTGTGTGCAAAGCACGTCGGTAGAACCAGTCTCGCGGAAGCGTACGCGTAATGTCGGTCCGGGCCGCTTCATCCAACAATACCGCCGAACCAAAGTATGACATGCTGGTAAGCAGTATGACTTATATCGCCCACAACTCACTGGTGTTCTACTCATGCATATAACATCAACACATAAAACCTGGGCTCGGATGCCACTGTTGGGGAACGTAGTAATTTCAAAATTTTCCTACGCACACGCAAGATCATGGTGATGCATAGCAACGAGAGGGGAGAGTGTTGTCCACGTACCCTCGTAGACCGAAAGCAGAAGCGTTATGACAACGCGGTTGATGTAGTCGTACGTATTCATGGCCTGACCGATCAAGCACCGAAACTACGGCACCTCCGAGTTCTAGCACACGTTTAGCTCGATGACGATCCCCAGACTCCGATCCAGCAAAGTGTCGGGGAAGAGTTCCATCAGCACGAAGGCGTGGTGATGATCTTGATGTTCTACCGTCGCAGGGCTTCGCCTAAGCACCGCTACAATATTATCGAGGATTATGGTGGAGGGGGCACCGCACACGGCTAAGAGAACGATCACGAAGATCAACTTCTATGTCTAGAGGTGCCCCCCTGCCCTCGTATATAAAGGAGCAAGGGGGGAGGCTGGCCGGCCCTTGGGGCGCGCCAAGGAGGGGGGAGTCCTCCTCCTAGTAGGAGTAGGACTCCCCTTTCCTAGTCCAACTAGGATGAGAAAAGGGGGAAGGAAAGAGAGGGAGAGGGAAAGAGGGGTCGCGCCCCCTCCCCTAGTCCAATTCGGACTCCTCATGGGAGGGGGCATGCCACCTCCTGGGCTGCTGCCCTCTCTCTCCCCTCAGGCCCACTAAGGCCCAATACTTCCCCGGGGGGTTCCGGTAACCCTTCCGGCACTTCGGTTTTCTCCGAAATCACCCGAAACACTTCCGGTGTCCGAATATAGCCATCCAATATATCGATCTTTATGTCTCGACCATTTCGAGACTCCTCGTCATGTCTGTGATCACATACGGGACTCCGAACAACCTTCGGTACATCAAAATATATAAACTCATAATGAAACTGTCATCGTAACGTTAAGCGTGAGGACCCTACGGGTTCGAGAACAATGTAGACATGACCGAGACACGTCTCCGGTCAATAACCAATAGCGGAACCTGGATGCTCATATTGGCTCCTACATATTCTACGAAGATCTTTATCGGTCGGACCGCATAATAACATACATTGTTCCCTTTATCATCGGTATGTTACTTTCCCGAGATTCGATCGTCGGTATCTCAATACCTAGTTCAATCTCGTTACCGGCAAGTCTCTTTACTCGTTCCGTGATACATCATCTTGCAACTAACTCATTAGTTGCAATGCTTGCATGGCTTATAGTGATGTGCATTACCGAGTGGGCCCAGAGATACCTCTCCGACAATCGGAGTGACAAATCCTAATCTCGAAATACGCCAACCCAACAAGTACCTTCGGAGACACCTGTAGAGCACTTATAGTCACCCAGTTATGTTGTGACGTTTGGTAGCACACAAAGTGTTCCTCCGGTAAACGGGAGTTGCATAATCTCATAGTCATGGGAACATGTATAAGTCATGAAGAAAGCAATAGCAATAAACTAAACTATCAAGTGCTATGCTAACAGAATGGGTCAAGTCAATCACATCATTCTCCTAATGATGTGATCCCATTAATCAAATGACAACTCTTTGTCTATGGCTAGGAAACATAACCATCTTTGATCAACGAGCTAGTCAAGTAGAGGCATAGTAGTGACACTCTGTTTGTCTATGTATTCACACATGTATCATGTTTCCGGTTAATACAATTCTAGCATGAATAATAAACATTTATCATGATATAAGGAAATAAATAATAACTTTATTATTGCCTCTAGGGCATATTTCCTTCAATGGATGTGGTGAAGAGGATTGAAGAGCGAGATATGACAAGGAGGAGGGTGGGTTTGTCTGCAGCGATGGAACTATGGGAGAAAGGGGAAATAGGTGGATGCATCGCTGGTGAATGATGTGCATGCGTGAGTTCAGTGGGGGTTACAATGGGGTTTCACTCTAGCTTTACGACTTTTTTGCTTTTTTTCATGGAACAGTGTGTGGACTGTTGTCTGTAGACACTCCATTTCTCCACAAATTTCTGCTTTCATTCAATTGTATGGATCACCATTGCGCTGGAGTGCCGCTCGAGGGATGGACCAGGGGGGCGAATGCAAAGGTACCCAATGCAACACAGACATACACTTATTTTTGTAAAAACGCTGGACTGTAAACATAATCTTTGGCACATGGAGGGAGTATACCTTTCTCCTTAGGAAAAGTGCATATAATGCAATGCTCGTCTACACATTTACTTTCATGTTGAATGGTCCCCCGTTAAATCTATAAAATCCTTAAAGCCAGCCATTCGGCCCCCCAGGGGCTTGAAATAGCCGCCTGGGGGCAAACCAACGATAAATTCGGTGCTAGGGCGGTTGGTTTTTCAGCCGCCGCCCCAAGGTCGCCCAGACGCCCTTTTTTAAACCATACTCGGCCAAAATTTGGCCAAACACGACACAAAATTGGGCGAAATTTAGGCGTTCCATTGATTTTTTTACATATTTAAAACATAATCAAAAAAACAACTACTACTACGTCGCGTCGCCGTCGCACCGTCTACATGCTGAAAGAGCTTGCAGAATGCACTATAGCCGCCGCCGTCGTCCTCCTCCTCCTTCTTCACGTCGCTGACGTCCTTGCTACACCCTTGTTCTAGGTCACCCTGGCGGACGGGTTTGGTTGGCCGCGGTGCCTCGTCGTCGTTGTCCTCGAGGATGATGACGCCGCCCTCCTCGCGGCCGCGGCATCGAGCGGCGATCTTGTCGAAGGTGTGGCGCTGGCGCTCCATCTCCAGTCGGACGTAGTCCTCCCGCACCCACTTGAGGGTGGCCTCGTCGGCGGTGACCATGTCCTCGTGCTCCTTCACAGTGATGAGCCCCGGCTCTGTCTTCGGCTTTACGAGGCGGAAGAAGGGAGCAGAGGGGCCCCAGCCACCTGTTGATGACGAGGGCGCCGCCGCGGGTGCATCGCCCGAGCGACATATCAAAGGGCTCATCGGGCTTGGGTTTGACGTTGGTGAGTGCCGGTGAACAGGATGAGCGGGAGAAGGAGGAGGACCTACCCGCCATATGCCTCGGCAGCCAAGGGCTGCCGCTCCGGCGGAGGACCGAGGCCGGCGCCGCTAGGTACTCGAGTGGCGGCATGTTGCCACCCTCGAGGTGCTCGAGGACGGCATGGAGCGTGCGCCCGGGGTACCCCACCCCAGGCAGCCGCCATCGATGTTGTGGCGCCCCCTCACCGGCTCGTTGTTGGTGGAGGCGACCTGCTACTCATGGCGGCGTTGAAAGTTCGCCGCCTAGGACGCGTGGTTGCTGGTGGCATACACCGGGAGGCCCTGCACCTCCTCCGACAGGGAGGCCCGAACACGCGTGATCTTGGCGTGGAAGCGGTCGGCTTCGTTCGGTTGCAGGGAGACAGGGATGCCAACGATGTTGAGCCTCCACCGCCCCAGCACACGCATGTCAGGCGGCACCGGATAGTTCGCCTCGTGCAGGAGGTAGGCCTTCCACTCGACCAGGCGGTGGTGGTGGCTGGAGACAGGGGGAGAGAGACAAGATGGGAGTGTCTGCGGCGAGAGAGGGACTATGGGCGAAGGAGAGTGCGTCCACCGACAAGGGAGGGGCGGCTTTGATAGCCAGCGAGCGGGCGGCAGACGTGTGTACGCATGGCGGGAGGGGCGGTGTCGGTGTCAAAACCGGCGGATCTCGGGTAGGGGGTCCCAAACTGTGCGTCTAAGGCGGATGGTAACAGAAGGTGGGGGACACAATGTTTACCCAGGTTCGGGCCCTCTCTATGGAGGTAATACCCTACTTCCTGCTTGATTGATCTTGATGATATGAGTATTACAAGAGTTGATCTACCACAACATCGGAGAGGCTAAACCCTAGAAGCTAGCCTATGGTATGATTGTTGTTGTCCTACGGACTAAAACCCTCTGGTTTATATAGACACCAGAGGGGCTAGGGTTACACAGAGTCGGTTACAAGGGAGGAGATCTACATATCCGAATCGCCAAGCTTGCCTTCCACGCAAAGGAGAGTCCCATCCGGACACGGGATGAAGTCTTCAATCTTGTATCTCCATAGTCCAACAGTCCGGCCAAAGTATATAGTCCGGCTGTCCGAGGACCCCCTAATCCAGGACTCCCTCAGTAGCCCCCGAACCAGGCTTCAATGACGATGAGTCTGGCGCGCAGATTGTCTTCAGCATTGCAAGGCGGGTTCTCTTCCAATCCCGAGTACCTATCGTAACGAGTTGTGTCCGGCCTCCCATGAATGTTGCACTCCTCAGCTTCTGTACCTTAATAATGGCTATCTTCCACGTGTCGAGCGAATGCGAAAGGTCGGGGTGTTTTTACATTTACCACCCTAACCAGGTAGATGAATCGTCTATTTAAACAGTTGAGGATCTTTAGATCTAGATCACACCATCTTCCCACAACGAGTATCCACTGGAGCATGCCCGGAAAAATCCATCCCGTCATGGCCGGCCACCGCAACTCCTCCTCTCACCCCTGTAGCCCTAAGCCAGGTAGTTGAGAGAAGTGTTCTATTCCCCATAGCCAACTAGTAGAGTTGCAGACCCAGGGGTTTCTCCCTCCTGTGTACATAGTCCCCGTCCGAGCTGGACTAGCCACTTATAATGGCAGGGAGCAAGCGGAAAGCTTTCCCAACCCATCCATGGGGGAGAGGGTATGCCTCGTCCCTTATTTATTGAGGGGACTCGGATTTCCAATCCATCCATTCCTCCGCGGGCTCCTGGAGTTCTACGGCCTCCAGCTCCATAACTTTACTCCCGCCTCCATATTACACATCACAGGCTACATTGCCCTTTGTGAGCTCTTTCTGGGCTGCGAAGCTCATTTCGAGCTATGGCAGAGGCTATTTTGCCTCGTGCCCCGTACACAGAAGGAATCAATATTTCAAGTGGGCGGAGCCGAAATATGGCGCATCGCCGGGACCGGATACCTGTCCGGTACTCCGAAGAAGACATCCGAAGACTGGCCATCGGAGTGGTTTTATACGGAGGATGTTCCCCTCCCAGGCCCTATTCGGATGGGCCTTCCTGAGTTCAACAATGCCCCTTTGAAGAAATGCCGTAGCTGGCGCCCTCGGAGCCCCCAGGAGGAAGATAATAGAGAGGTCCTTTACCTGATGAGCCGGATAAAGACACTGGCCGAATCAGGACTGACAATAATCGAGGTTATGTCAATATGTATAATGCGGGGGGTGCAGCCACTTCAATATCGTGGACAACCCATGTGGCACTTCAATGGAGAAGACGATGCCACCCGCTGCGGCTGTAAAGGTCTGGACTCCTCCACCGCTCTGGCGAAAATACTGTCCGATTTATATAAGGGAGAGGAAGAGGAGTTCATCCGTATTAAGCCGCGGGATGGATTCTCCATGTACAACCCCCCAAACTAGGTGAGCTGCTGCTTTTTACTCCAAACCTTCCCGCTTTCTTTGTCATAAATATTTACTTTGCTATGTCATAGCAGGAACTACGAAAAGCTGTGAGGGAGATTCACAGCCCATCTCCACAGCCAGAGTACCCTGATCGGGCCCTCAATCCCGGACTCGAAGAAGAACCGAACATATTCGTGGAGCTCATCGACAGGACGTTTTATCAGTTAAGCTGCGACAGTGCCTTGGTGTCCATCACCGCCGATTATCCTGGACTGCTCCCTGCATCGCATGTAAGTAAAACCGGAGTCCCAACTTCCGAGAAGGATCCCCCTTTTTCGCACTTCACCCACCGCACACGTATGGTGTCTTGTAGGGAAGGCCCTCGGGACGCCATGCCGAACCCGCAGTGACTCACCAACAAGGGGCACCGAAACCGGGCAGGCTTAAAAGGAAGGCGGTCAGGATTGAGATGCCATCGCAGAGGTATCAAAAAGAACCCTGCTCCATGGTTATTGTCTTCAAAATATAATAATGTCCATGGTTAAAACTAGGAAAAACGCTTGCTGGACCATATCCGGAGAGCCTGCCGGCCATGCCTCCACTAGACGGGCTCCAGAGCCGGACTTGGAGGCAGATGCTAATGTGCTGACAACGCCGAATATTCCTCCTACCGAGGATGCGGATAGGATGTCCGCCACAAATTCCAAAGTGGAGAGTGCCATGAAGCAGAGGCGTCGCCGGGCCGTACTCCGCGACCCCGGTTTTTCTGAAGAGGCATTTGAGGCCTTCAACTCAGGGGACGTGTACATCCGAGCTGCTCAAAATGGTCTTGCTAGAGCCACGGACCAGTATGTAAAGCATATATGGGTAAGCAAATCTGATAATTATATATATACCAGTAGCCCCTGAGACTTGAAACAGTTGGCACAACTGATTTAAGGATCATTATTTGCGTAGGTTCTTACTGAGAAGTGTACCCAGTTGTCTCAAGAGCTGGAGGAGTGCAAAGCCCATCTATGGGCTGCAGTTACCAAAATGGAGGAGCCCAAGAAGGCCCCATCTGGTAACACTTGTTCCTATCGAAAAGAACGAGATATACCAATTAATATTTTGCTTACCTGCTAATCTACTCAATAGATTCTGCAGATGATCCCGGAGTGAATCCGGAGGAGCAACATGCTTAACGACAGTTGAAGGCTAGCGAGCGCGTGCTTACACAAGTTAGGCGGGAGAAAAACGATCTCCAAGATGCCAATACCCGGCTGGATGTTGAACTGAAATATGTTCGGCCCAGCTGGCTGACTCCGTAAAGGAGAATAAAAGGCTTCGACGTGGCATTTTCAGTAAGTGCTTGAGCAAACTTCTATAGAGTTTGGCGAAGAAACCAGCTAATAAAGCTATATCTGTAGGTATGCTGACGGGCCGTCCCGGAGAGGAGATGCCCGGGTCTGCGGGAGATCTTCTGCCAGAGCTCTCACAACTGCACGAACAAGTTCGGTAGGTGATGCAAGACCTTGGCCAGGCCTTGTGGCCATCCCCCTCCCTGCCAGGAGGCATGGG